>NC_141695.1:1759829711-1760194976 GCF_964263255.1 Lissotriton vulgaris
CCAACCATCTCTCACCATCCCCACGCTGGGACCAGTGGGCGGGGTGTCTCTACTTTTGTATACCTGGGGCGAGTCACAGCCAGTATTCTAAAAGTGCACAAAGAGCTTGAAAGTACTTTTAGACTTTGTTATGCTTCAGAAATGTTCGCGCCAATAGTGCTGCACCAGGAGTAGGTTTTGATGTGCACACCTGGGGATGTCATACCAGATGTTTTAAAGATGTTTTTCCCCCACTTTCGAATTGTACCTACTGTACACACACAAGGGGAAATGACATCAGGTGTAAAAACACTTTTTTTTCTCTTCTTATTATTTCTCCACACAAACTTACTTTCCCATTGGTAAAACCTCTTACCTGACGTAGCCGCCAAGCTGCAGGGAGAACCCTTTGCTTGCTAAATATAGATCATTTCCACAGTGAGAACAGGCTGGATCAAAGTTCGAGAATGCCCACAAACATGCATTTTAGGGTACCTTCTCCAAAACTAACTGCACCCTGTTCAGGACCATAGGAAATAATAATAAATGAAATTATTGGGGTATCATGCCGGACATGGGAGCACCACCATATCTTTGTTATCAGGTTAAACGCCTCCATGAGGGAACATTCGCAAGAGTAAGGATTGACAAGAACGGGCACCGAACGGCTCCTTTCCACATTGGCAAGGGGGTAAGGCAGGGTTGTCTACTTGCACCAACCCTCTCTCCCTCTTCCTTAATGGGTTAATTGAAGATTTACTTGCCGTTAAGGATATAGACTCTCTAAAACTAGCACACCGCAAATTTCCTGGATTAATGTTTGCGGATGACACCCTGCTCCTCTCGAAATCACCAATGGGGATGCAGCATGTGTTAAAGAAATGTAGCCAGTTTTGTAAAAAGAGGAACTTGGTGGTAAACATTAAGAAGACAAAATACATGGTCTTCAACGCAAACTCTATAAACTGCCCGCATCCAAGAATGGATGATAGACCATTGGAGAGGGTCCCTATCTTTGATTATGTGGGTCTCACTTTAAATGACAAAATGGGGAGGGGACCCCAAATCAATAAGGCTAACCTGAAGTTAACCCAGGCTATTGAGGGGATTTTAAAAGTCCATAAGAGTTGTGCTTTAAAGGGTATAAGCCCGCCGCTAGAAATCTGTAAAGTCCAAGCTAGGGCAGCTACCTTATACGGGGCAGAACTGTGGGGGCATAGCCCATCCAATGATCTCACTGTAACTGAAAACAATTTTATGAGACAAATTCTGACCCTGCCTAAAAATACACCCCTAGTACCACTGAGGATGGATCTGGATATCCTCCCAATTGTGGACCTAATCTCTTCACGCCCATTGCTATATTGGCGACGGCTGTGGAGTACCCCAGAGTTAGGTCACTATAGGGAGGTATTAAAAGTGGTAATGTCAACCCTGGGGCTGGTAGTTTACCCTGGCTGTCCTTTGTTAGGGATTCTTTTTGTGCAATAGGAAGGGAGGATCTATGGACCATACCTGAGGAATCTTGCCTAGCTAGCTCAAAAAAATCATTAGCTAGTGGAGTGAAAGAGTACAAATTGACAAGTATTTTACAGGCAGTCAACCCTTTTAGTGTAACTCATGAGTTTTTGGATTTTAAATTCCAATATAAATTTGAGCCGGTGTTGGACTCAATACAACCAGCATTAGCTAAGAAGTTGTTTTTGCAGTTCAGATATGGGGCGCTCCCACTTCACGTCTTAACCAACAAGTGGGCGGGTGCAAACCCCGCCTATGTCCTGGATGCCTAGTGGAGGAAGAAACAGTAATTCATGTAAAGTTCTTCTGCTCAGCATATAAGCAGGCTAGGTCTAAGTGGGTTATACAACTTTGCAGAAACCTGGATATTAGGAACTGCCTAGAATTCTTTAGGATCCTAAAATCTGACACTAACCCAGTGTATGTTGTTGCACTTTCGAAATTTCTATTTGTTATGTGGTGTAAACGAAGGCACTTACAAAAAAATGTGATATGCCAACAAGTAATACCAACTCCTACCTGTCATCTGCTGTGATTATCTACTCTGTAATAACTAAGCCTGTAAGTGTAGGTATTTGCTCATTAATTTATGTGATAGATAGAAATACCTGCAAACTGGCTGGTACTTTGACCCTGGGCTTTATAAAAACATTGTATGTGAACCATTCTTTTTTTATATATTTTTAGTATAAATTATATTCTTAATCTATGTTTTAATTGTTCACATTTCCCATAATGATGATCTTTGTGTTCCTACTTCCTAATGGGGGATCCTATATTCCCATGTTCATAACCCAGTGTTCCTTTTGATTTTGTACCTTTTTTCTGACTTGGATTGTATTATCTTGTAAACTTAAATGTGCTTTTATGGCTGTAATAGTCGAAATAAAGTTTCTTTGATGATGATGATGAAATTATTTTAAAAAGTTACAAATATAAGTGCATATAATTTATTGTTAACAACAGTACATATTTTTGATTTTATTCTAAAATAGTTCCATTTTTTTTGCATTCGAAAATCAATGAAACAATACACTGTATTATATATAATCAAATTACTTTTAAATAATTCTATAACTCACTTTTATTATTGAATGCATACAAATATATTTTGACTTTGGTGGGAATTTATTTTTAATGTAAATTTGGGGCAACTAATTTAAATGCATTTCATTTTTTAATCAAAATTGTGGGAATAGTGCTGTAGCATGCTTCCTCAGTTTTACATTCAAAGTAAATAAATGAAATAATTTACAAATAATATTTAACATAAAAAAAATATTTTAACATACTTTTTCCAAGTTGAAAAAACTTTTTTTTACTTTTCCCTATACTTTACTATAGAGATATTCAACAGTCAGGGTGGATATCTCAACATGGTAAAATATGTGCAAAAGTTCCCCATGCTTTTTTTCATCCCCATTGTCAGAAATCTCTTCATGACATAGTGAAAAGTAAAAAAAGTTTATACAAATATTTTGATGTTCAATAGTAATGTAAAATAATGTTACATATGTCTGATAAATATAAATATATAAAATTAAATTGAAAATATTTTATCCTGTTTAAATAAAAATACTTCGTAACCAAAACAACAAATGATGTGCATTAATATTAAAGTGATTGTACATAAATAATTACTAGTGAATAATTTATTTTAAATTAACACTATTTAATAGGGGTTTACATTTAAGTCCATTTTTCCATTCTGTTCTATGGAGCGGTTTTTAACTTGTAGGTGTTGGTCATGTGTGGTAGTACTACTGTTTCTTTTTTTGTAGGGATTCACTTATGTAAGTTAGGCTCCTCCTCTTTTTCAAGAGGTGGAGACTTGCAAGCCTACACTTTTGAGTAACTTGACACTCAGATTTTGTGAATAGCAGGCAGTTGTAAAGTTACTCAACCATGTAAGAGTAAGGGGCCCATTAGGATGTCGGCGGTGGCACCAGTGCGGTGGTGGTGGGGAAGAAAAACAGTCTTTTCTGCCCGTGAGCAGCGGGAATCACGTCCCCCATATTAGTATAGCAAAACATAGGTCATTTCCTGTCCGCCGTGGAGCGCCGTACACCGCCATCAAAGTGTGTCATCCACCCCGGCGGTGGGAGCCAATCGAGACTCACCGCCGTGCAGAATGACGTCCCCTCCGCTCCACAAATTAGGATGGCCCAAACAAGCAGACGCACCGCAGCGGAGACACCGCACAACCAGAGATGGCGGAAAGTCGACAGCAGAGCGCGATCGCCGAGACCGGGTCATGAACGCCATGGACCCAGCCCTCCATATGCATCCGGTAATGTACCACCTACAACACTACCATCAGATGGGCCGCCGCAGGCCGCCGCCGCAGGTACGGAACTACACAAATACAACACACAACACACAGGCCGACATAGGGTCCAATCACCACACAGACACCCTGCTGGTGGTCACAATACATCCACAAGGGCACCCACACATGACCCACCTGACAACAAGGCACCCCTCTGCATCTGGGACATACATCAACCGCCAACCAGCAGCAACGTCTGGTCCTGGTCACGTCCCCGCCGCGGTTAACACATGCGCACTATGCAGAAGGCAGGGCCACTCCAAGGCATGGGCAGGGCACAAACACCACAGGGACACACCACCCCCAACCAGACATCAACACACACCAGCAAGTCACAGGCCAGCTGCCCATCCTGTGCACCCCCATGCACAGCAACAAGCACTGCAACGAGCAAGGACAATACACACCCTGCACCACACAACACACAACCAGGGAGACAGCCACTGCAGGAGTGGCTGATAAGGAACACACAACACCAGTGCCACACACACTCAAGGCTGACAATACTTTCCAGCACATACACACACAAACAAACACACACCCTGGGTGTAGCCACAGACACAACACACACACAGGGAAGCTCCAATAGATGCTGGCCCAAAAACAACACACAAACACTACAGAAACACACACTGAACCCCAACAGAAACTGACATACCCTGTCAGCCAAACTGGTGAAAGGCAATGGGAGCACAGACACAACAGGAGTGCACACCATTATCACTCAGGAACAAAACACACACACCATAACACAAATCCCACAAAAGAAGTGCACCAGCAGAGACCCACACTGGCACATCAAACCAACCACAGATGCACATGGCATCCTAATCAACAAACATCACAGGACATAAGAGGATGCATATTAGGCAATGCCAAGGCCACATACACACAGCACTGTATACACAACAAGCAGTGTGTGCACAACAAGCACAACAGCCACAGACAGACATGAATGACACAACCTCAACACACACACCACAAACCAGTACTGCACAAATACAACAGCACACCCAGGAAGTGAGGCAATACCACAGCCAACACACATACATTCCAACACAACAACAACACATGCACCACTCAGGGATACAAGAGCCCAGCCACCCCAACCAGAGCACTGGGCAGCACACACAGCTGGAGTGCACTTGACCAATCCTGAATGACTAATAGCACAAGAAGAGCACACATAAACCATTGGGGCAATGTCTAGAGTGCAATAACACTCTTGGCCCTCGAACTGCACTACAAAGCACACTCACACAAATGAAGTCATTGGGAGGCGCACACACATGGAAACTAAGGGGACAGCTGACATCAAAGTGAACTACCCTGCATGTCAGTAGTAGACAGGTAAGGGGTGTACCACACACAAATAGAGGGAAGGCAGACTGACAATGTCCAGGAACAAGTGGCACACATAGGGGATGGCTGCACACCACACACACCATGCCATACAGGAGAAAAGGCACCATGTGCCTGGAATGCATGACAAACACAAACACAATGGCAGTGTGGAGCAGTAGGCCCACTCAGTCTACACAAACACACCCAAGACACATTGAGGATCAAACAAACACAACACTGATGTGCAAGTCACACACTTTGCCCACTAAGTTACGAAAACAACAAGGAGGAGTCACAAAGAACAGCATGGACATACCAACACACAGCACAGTGCACAACAAACACCTCACACAAGTGCATACAATCTCCTACAAAGGGCAACACAAAACAAACAACAGGCACACAACTCCTGGGTGACACATGTGTGTATCTCACAATCCAGGGGCACACACACATCCACTACAAACTTACACCCTTCACCCTGCACACCTCTGCTACACCCAAGACAACGCATCTCATGTAGGCCATGGTACCAGGACTAAGGGCCAACGCAAGATGACCATACACATACATGGCTGGGCACACAGAAAGGAATCCACACACATACATCATGACCTTTCCCACCCTGCATGCAAACCTGTGCACAGCATCACACCCTGTGCTGGCAGTGTCCCCCAACCTGACATGTGAACAGTGTAGCCAACCATAGCAAATCACTAAAAACTTGACTGCATGGCAGGTAAAATAGCCATCACAGATAACACTAGTATCAGGGTCTGAATGGACTGCAGACCCTGTCACCCTTGTCTGAAAATCTGATGTGGGCAAAGAGATTAGCAATATTGAAGTGATACATAGAGCTTGGGGCACAGTCAATCAAATGCAAACACCAAAATAACTTCAATCAGCAAGGGCACCGACAAAACAAACAACAGGAGTAACTGTATTTATTGACATATTGCACAGATGTGGCAGTAGAACAAACATAGACAACAGCAAGGCACAAAATGATGAGCTAATGGAACAGAATCTGCACAGGTTAAATACAAAGTGGAAGGCCAGTGTCCATAGCACAGGTGGCACAGCAAGAATGAATGAATGAATGAAAAAAATCTTACACCGCGCAACTTAGCCCAAGGGCATCAAGGCACCAAAACAGGTCATCCAACACATCATCAGACAAAGTCGGCTTTACATATACGCTTCAGAAAAAAAGCCAGGTCTTTAAGGCCCTACGGAACAAAGCGTGTGAGGGTTGCCTTATGAGCTCAGGGGGGAGAGAATTCCACAATCTGGGTGCTACAGAGGAGAATGCTCTACCTCCCCATTTCGCCTTTACAAATCTGGAGACCTCAAGAAGGTTTTTATAGGAGGAACGAAGAAATCTGCTAGGGGAATAGCGATGAACAAGAGACTTGATCCCTTCTGGGCCAGTACCGTGGAAAGCTCCATGAGATAAACAAAGAGTTTTAAAAATTATCCTCGAGTGTATAGGGAGCCAATGTAGATTCTCCCTGGCTGCAGAAGCTGAGTCTCAAAACTATGTTTGCCGCAGCATTCTGGACCATTTGGAGACAATGGATGAGAACCTTGTTAACGCCCAAATAAAGGGCGCTACAATAGTCCAGCCTAGAGGAGACTAATGCTACTGTAGCCTGTTTCTGAGCATCTGGGGAGAGATAATGGGCGATCTTTCTAAGAACCCTAATGATGCCACAACAAGTGGAAACAGTCCTATTGACCTGACGGTCGAAGGAAAGGGCAGTTTCCATTAGCACCCCTAAGTTCTTAGTATACTGGCGAGGGGGGGGGCATTCCCTGAGTGAGGGTGGCCACCAATCCCTTGACCAGATATCCTGATTACCCCCAAAGATCAGAACCTCCATTTCTCCCCGTTCAATTTCAGGATATTCTGCACCATCCACTGAGAGTCAGCCTCCATATAATTCCAAACATTCTGGGGAGAGTCCGTCACGGAATGAATAAGGGAAACCATTATTTGGGTGTCGTCAGCATAGAACAGCACATCCAGCCCAAAAGATCTAACCACCCTGGCAAGTGCGGCCACATAGATGTTAAACAATGTGGGGCTCAATGAAGAGCCCTGAGGGACCCCGCAATGCAAAGGTTTAGGGGCAGACAGAAACTGGCCCAGTTTCACTCTCTTTTCCTTTTCGTTAAGAAAGAAAGCAAGCAGGCTCAAGGCAGAGCCTCCGACCCCTATCTCTCTAAGGCGAGACACCAATATAGATGGAGACGGAGTGTCGAAGGCGGCCGTAAGGTCTAACAGGACCAAGAGTGTAGTATGAGCCTTGTCGACCTGAGAGCGAATGTTATTGACAACAGCAGTAAGAGCAGTTTCAGTGCTGTGATGTTTCCTAAAGCCGTGCTGAGAGACAACAAAGAGGACAGAGTCCCTAAGATAAGAGCTAAGATGGAAATTAAGATGGGACTCCAACATCTTTGCGGGGGCAGGAAGAAGAGAAATGGGACGGAAATTTTTCAAAACTCCAGGGTCCAAGGCAGGTTTCTTCAGAAGAGGTTTTACAACCGCCTCCTTCTATGAGGAGGGAAAAATTCCCTCTTTATAACATTCATGAGAGGTGGAGTAACCACTTCTCGGCAGGCTGTCAAAACTTTAAGCGGACAAGAATCCAAGGGAGAGCCCGATTTAGTGTTATCCAGGAGCTGGACCGTCACCTCTGGAGTTAGAAGAGGGAAAGACAGAAGACTTGGGAGCTGCTCACCAGGTGGGCTCCCGGCCTCAAAGGAGGCAGGGGAAAAAAAAGATCTCATGCCCAGGTTTAAAGATTCAAGCGTGCCATAAATGTCCACGATCTTAGTATGGAAAAAGGCAGAGATGTTATCACACAGCTGTTGAGATTCCACTATAGAGTCTGCTACCTGGGGAGAGGATAGGAAGTCTATGATTTTGAAAAGATCTCTAGGAGAGTTAAGGGAAGCAGTAACCTTAGAGAAATAGGCCCTCTTTTCCTCTACAATGGCTAGCTTGTATTCCTTTAAGCAGAGTTTATGTTGTTCCTTCTCCACGGGGTCAAGATGAACCCACCAGAGCCTCTCCTGTTTTTGACACCCCTGTCTCAACTGCCTAAGTTTGTCGGTGTACCAGGGGGCCGAGGGACTCTTCCTTGCTGAATAATGCTGTTTAAGTGGGGCCAAGGTATCCAATGCCCCTGAAAAGCATCCGCGAGTTCGAGAGCAGCAGAGGTAATATCCTGCGAATGAGCAGGCGCCAGCCCATTCAGAAAGGGAAAGAGTACCTTGTTATTAATAGATTTAAAATTTCTTTTGAGTTCCCACTCCTTGGCATCTGGCAGAGAGGGGACTGTTTCCTGGTAGGACAAGAGTAGCGGTACAGCAAAGTGGTCAGACCAGGCTAAAGGGACCGAAGGTCCCATCTTCAGCCTGGGGTCATTAGAAAAGACTCCATCAAGCATATGCCCTGCTAGATGGTTGGGGCCAGCCACCAGCTGAGCCAAACCGCAAGAGTCCAAAGTTTCCAGGAGCGCCTGAGTATCCCTAGAGCCCAGATTCTCTAAATGGAAATTGAAATCGCCAAGAAGAGTAATATTGGGCCTCTCGATAAACGTCTCTAGCAATTTAGTAATATCCTGGCTAAAAGAGGATCTGGGTCCCGGATGTCTATAGAACAAGAGGCCAGAAAAAGAAACAGAGGGACAGGAATTAATAGAAAAGTAGAAAGCCTGAAAAGGATCCGAGGGAGTGGAGAGAGACTCTGTGCGACAGATAAGAGCGTCCTTATAGAGGATTCAAACTCCTCCTCCTCGGCGACCAACTCTGTCCATCCTGGACAGAGCATAGCCGGTGGGAATGGCATATACCTGATAAGGTCCAGAGGCATTCGTTGCCCAGGTCTCTGTAATAAACACCCAAGAAGGATTCCTAGCAGAGACAAAGTCTCTAAAAGCAATATTGTTTTTAAGTAAGGACCTCGCATTAATGAGAAACCCCTTTTCAGTTGTCAGATTTGGAGCGTGCCTGGATACAGTAGGGGTCAACTGTAACTTCAATATTTCCCCGTTTCCAAGATCACACCTCTGGCACCCATCAACCAATTTATCTAAGAGAGCCTCTGGGTCAATAGTATGGTAATAAGACTTGACTGAAGGCCTAAGTTCAAGCAGAAACTTTCTGTTATAACAAAGCCTTACTTGACGGCGGATGGGCGGTAGGGCAGCCTCCCTGGCCCCTGGCGCGATCTTGGCACGGACGGGCGCAGAAGGGCTTGCCGCCGGCGCGTCCGCTACTCGCGGGAATGGGCATGTGAGTTAAGTAGGGTGGCGCCGGGAGGCAGAACTAGCGTGTGACCCTCGCTCCCCAATCAGGGAGACAACAGCAATCTGTGCCGGCGCCCTCCACAGCAAGCGGGAAAACCTGTGGTGGAACGGGACACTGGCGAGCAACTAACAAGCACAGGGAGCCTGGCTCAGAGATAAGGTAGGAACACAATACAATTTAAAATAATTAATTTTAAAACGAAACGAACATAAGTGCAACAACAGTGACTTTTAAAATATCAGAGACCACTCAGCAAGTACATGAGAGGCTGCACAGGAGAGAGTACAGCACAGCAGAGCAACAGGGCCAGTGTCCATAGCACAGGTGGCACAGCAAGTACATATAGGCTTCTCAGGGGAGAGTACAGCACAGCAGATCAGCAGGGCCAGTGTCCATAGCACAGGTGGCACAGCAAGTACATGAGAGGCTGCACAGGGGAGAGTACAGCACAGCAGAGCAACAGGGCCAGTGTCCATAGCACAGTGGAGAGGCCAACACAGCAGAGCAACAGGGCCAGTGTCCATAGCATAGGTGGCACAGCAAGTACATGAGAGGTTGCACAGGGGAGAGTACAGCACAGCAGAGCAACAGGGCCAGTGTCCATAGCACAGGGGAGAGGCCAACACAGCAGAGCGACAGGGCCAGTGTCCATAGCACAGGGGAGAGGCCAACACAGCAGAGCGACAGGGCCAGTGTCTATAGCACACGTGGCACAGCAAGTACATGAGAGGCTGCACAAGGGAGAGCACAGCAGAGCAACTGGGCCAGCAACACACCCTGGTTATAAACAATGTCCAGTATGAGAGACAGGCGTATGGGGGATGCCCACTCACTCCTGGCTGTCATGCGGACTTGGACCTGGCTGTGTGTCGGGACAGCAGGCCTACTTGAGTGGGGTGACAGAGCCCCAGGTGATGTAGGGATATCAGTGGCTTGGCAATCTGGAGGGCTGTGTGGACCAGGTGGCGTAGTGGCACATGGAGGTGGAGTCATGGCCACCTCAGACACAGTGTGGGTGGGAGAGCTTTGAGGGGCGCCCTTCCACTTTTTCGGAATATGAAATGGCATCCCTGTCTTGGGGTTGATTGGAAGTTGTGATGACACAACAGGCACACACACCAACTGTCCCACATCATGTGCAGACACTGGCACTACCTCTGGTGATGTGCTGGATCCTGCAGAATGCTTTGTCTGGCTATGGCTCTGGACCACCTTCCCATCTTTGCCAGGTGTACCCCCTACAGTGCCCTCCTTTGCCTTTTTCTCAGGGGTGCTCTTGACAGTGCCCTCTTTTGCCTTTTTCTCAGGGGTGGTCTTTACAGTGCCCTCCTTTGCCTTTTTCTCAGGGGTTGTTTTTACAGTGCCCTCCTTTGCCTTTTTCTCAGGGGTTGTTTTTACAGTGCCCTCCTTTGCCTTTTTCTCAGGGGTGGTTTTTACAGTGCCCTCCTTTGCCTTTTTCCCAGGGGTGCTCTTGACAGTGCCCTCCTTTGCTTTTTTCTCAGGGGAGGTCTAAACAGTGCCCTCCTTTGCCTTTTTCTCAGGGGTGGTTTTTACAGTGCCCTCCTTTGCCTTTTTTCTCAGGGGTGCTATTTACAGTGCCCTCCTTTGCCTTTTTCTCAGGGGTGCTATCTACAGTGCCCTCCTTTGCCTATTTCTCAGGGGTGCTATCTACAGTGCCCTCCTTTACCTTTTTCTCCGGGGTGGTCTTTACAGTGCGCTCCTCCACCAGCTTCACTGGGCTCGGAATTGGGGTTGATGTGGTGGGGGATGTGTCCCTGTGCTCTTCCTAGGTGTACCCTTCATATACAACACCTCCTCAGTGGGCACAGACACTGCACGGCTAGGTGTGCATGGAGTTTTAGTGACAGGAGAGTCTTTTGCTGGTGGTGCCTCCAGCCCGAACTGCCAAGCCATGCCTTCCCTGGACCGGAAACAAGCTACCGAGGACCGGTTTCTGGCATTGCAGCCGTCTTCAGCCCGACTTGCTTGAATCCAGTGGCAAAGTGAGCAAGGGACTCACATCTGAGCATACCCTGCTAACTTATTGCGAACAAAGAGGTACAAAAGGGAGTGGTGATGGACGGAGCATCTGAACCAATCAAACACTCACACCCAGTCAACAGATCTGGGTTTAATCCATCACCGTTCTTTAGCCCACTCTGCCACCCCAGTTCAGACATGGCAATATGCAAATCAGTCTGACCCTGTGCCTCATGGGAACAGTCCAGCCCGAACTGCCAAGCCATGCCTTCCCTCGACCGGAAACAAGCTTCTGAGGACCGGTTTCTGGCATTTCAGCTGTCTTAAGCCCGGCTTGCTTGAATCCAGTGGCAAAGTGAGCAAGGGACTCACGTCTGAGCATACCCTGCCAACTTATGGCGACAAAGAGGTACAAAAGGGGGTGGTGATGGACGGAGCATCTGAACCAATCAAACACTCACACCCAGTCAACAGATCTGGGTTTAATCCATCACCGTTCTTTAGCCCACTCTGCCACCCCAGTTCAGACATTGACATATGCTAATCAGTCTGACCCTGTGCCTCATGGGAACAGTCCAGCCCGAACCGCCAAGCCATGCCTTCCCTGGACCGGAAACAAGCTTCCGAGGACAGGTTTCTGGCATTTCAGCTGGATTAAACCCAGATCTGTTGACTGGGTGTTAGTGTTTGATAGGTTCAGATGCTCTGTCCATCACCACACCCTTTTGTACCGCTTTGTTGAAGGGCAGACGTCACTGCGGATGACAACGCCTGGACTATACAGTGTAGCCCACCCACATCAGAGTGTATGCCCTCCATACATGCAACCACCTGGCCTAATTTCTTGTCATGGTCGCTGAAGGCATTGAGCAGGGCGGTCTGGCCCACACAAAGCTGGCGCAGGAGCTCATCAGACTCTGCACTGAGGGCAGCAGGGGGGACAGGCGCAGGGGCAGTGGTGCCAGGTGTGAATGTCACTCGTCCCCTCTTACTGACACGGATACAGGCTGCACCAGAGGAAGTGGATGGGAGGCTGGGCACTGGCCGCTGGATGGTAGATGATCATGCAGACTCCCCATCCCCTGTGCCTGCCAACATGGTTGCATCACCGCTGGCATCAGATGATGTACTACTCTGTGTCTCAGCCACGGATTCCTCCTGCATACTTCTGTCCCCCTCAGATGCGCTGGTGGGCTCTGTGTCACTGGCCTCCGGTGCAGCTGTAGTGCCACTCTCGCCACCACTGGTGCCTCGCTCCAGTTCCTCCGTGGTCTCTTGCGAATCTGCATGAGAGAGAGATACAGGGTTGTGTAAGTGTCATCATCTGGTCACACGAATTACAATCAATGCAGTACAGGAGAGGCCCAAACCAACATGGTAACCACATTGCAGCAACACACAACATAGACCACACAGGGCCTGTAACGCTGAATATCTGCCATGACTGGGCAATGATGATGCCACACAGCACTACAACCTGCCCGTAGAGGAAGTGCACCACACACACACACCTTGGCCTGCCCACACCTTGGGACATGAAGAGGGTACAGCACTTATTATGACTGACAGACCTTCAGGAAACAGGAGGGGACAACACACACACACCTACTAGGACATGACAGTTCACAATGCCAAGTAGGCCATACCAAGCACCATTTGTTACTCTGGGGCACATTGTTGGCAGATTTGTGGGCCTCAACGATCATGGTGCATGCAAATCAGGCATACATGAAGTCAAACTCAGTAAGTGTACACTGCTTTTCACCCCCTAATAGATTCCCCACACTGTCCCAATGCTGAATGGCCATGTGGAGCCTAACACATTTGGCACTGAGAAAGTACAGCAGGGAGGATCAGCTTAGTAAGGCCAGGGTGGCCCAATGCCTGATACTAGCACACATCACAGCAGCCACTCACATGACAGCACAGCAACACACGCATATCACATGGGTCACTGCACCCACATGCTCTGTAGACATGCATCAACTCCCAACCAAAGTCACCCTCCCCAAATACTCACCACCCCTGCCTTGCTACTGATGCTCCTTCAGGTGTGCATCCAGGTCTGGATGAGTCACTGCCAAGAGGCGGCCCATCAGTGGAGTCATGCTGCGCCGTGCCAAACGCCCTGTGCGTGGTAGAATCCCCAAGGTCATCTATGCCACTTGCTTTACCAGCCGGCTGATGCCGTCCCACCTCTTGGGGCAGTGGGTGCGTCGTCGGTTTGATACCCCCAGTGCGCGCACCTTTGCTGCAATGGCCCTGCACACGGCTTTACGCTGGTGTACCTTGAGCTGTAGGTATGAGAGAAAAGAAGGGTAAATGACCAGTTACACAGTGTCATGTACCAACATGTATCAGTACAGTAGCAAGACACAGAGTCAGGACCAATTGTAACATCCCTCCATCCAAACTGGGGGTCCCTTCACAAGGGCACTCTGCATGGCTCAAACAGATGTGATTGCATGCACACATTGGGGCGTAGACGGTCCCTGATAATCTCACACACATGCAGGATACACATTCACAATATGCATCAACAGAAGTGTGTTAGTGTGCAAGTATACAGGACACAGATGGGGCATATCTACTATTCAGTGTGAAGGGACTGGAACAAGGATCATGTACGTTTGGTGATGTTTCTTCGTTTGTGTGGGCAGGCACTGGGCCTAGTGTGTAGGTCACAAAGAGTCAGACAACAGGGGCACACAGAACCAATCACACAAGCAATTACTGTCCTGGCACCTACATGGCTAACCTCCAGTGGCTTTGTATGGCTGACAATGTAAGACACCCCACTCACACATACAAGTGCAGGCAGGGAAAAGAGTGACATTGGAACGCCCACACTTGCTCGCCCTGGAGACAGCTTGTATGTCAGTGCTTGACACAACCCCACACCCTCAGACATATACTGCAGCAGAACAACTACATGTCTGACACCCCCATGCCCTACAGCTACCTTCATGGTGACTTACCACTACATTTGGACCACCAAACAGCCTTGGGTACTGTGCCAGCACCTCGTCCACAAGGACCTCCAGCTCCTCGGTTGTGAATGGACTGGCACGGATCTTCTCTGTCCTTGCCATCCCTGTGGACATGGAACACCTGTGGTGGAAGTGAGTGGCGAGTGGTCTAAGGCAGCAGGCACTTCAGGCAGCAGCCGGAGAGGGTCCCAGGGAGCAGGCCCTTCAGGCAGCAGCAGGAGAGGGTCCTAGGCAACAGGCTCTTCAGGCAGCAGCAGGAGATGGTCCCCAGCAGCAGGCTCTTCAGGCAGCAGCAGGAGAGTGTCCCAGGCAGCAGGCTCTGTGAGCAGTGGAAATGTGAGGCTCACTCCCACTGATTTATAGCTAACCCTGGGCAAAGCACTACGCTACGCTCGCAGAGTTTGCGAAGTTTGCGCAACTTCGCACTACGCGAACTGCACGTAGCACAGTGCGAACACGCGTAGTGCAGCGTAGCGTAGTGCAGCGGTCAGTTTTTGCTTGTTTGCGGTCCTCAACGTCATGTTCGTGACCGCGAGCAAGCAAAATGACATCCCGGCGAGATTCTCAACGCGGGGAGGTCAGGGTTTCTCATTGTGAGTGGTTGCGCATGCTCGCGACCGCTCTCAATGAGAAACTACCAGTTCGCGTTGAGAAAGCTAATTTACTCGAGCAGCAGAAAACTACAGCTCGCGCTGTGCAAGATGCCGTTTTCAATGATTGCACAGTGCTGGATGCTTGTCCGCACTGTGCAATCATTGAAAACGCATCTTGCACAGTGCGAACATGCTACTACGCAGCTCGCGTAGTGCTACGTGAAGTTCGCGTAGTGCGAAGTGCACTTCGCGTAGCTTCGCGTAGCGCTACTTCGCGAACTATGCCCACCCCTGTTTATAGCTCGCTGGGGTCGTTTGTAAGCTGCAAAGATGCTACAATTGGTTGTCCAGGTCTGCCTCTTTCAAATGCATCCAATGACCTCCTCCGCGGTGGCGGAGCATGCCTTCCGTGATTTTCAAATGTGCATCATGCCACCGCAGACATAGCTCCCATTGGCTGTAGGCAATGTCACATGACGGTGATGCACCGCCGTGGCCAGGTGGTAGCTACCGCCATTTGGCTGGCGGAGCATGCCCACAGACATATACACATTTCTACATGCCAATGGCTACCGCACTTGTGAAGCGGGTGGGGCTGGTGGTGTCACACCGCCCTGGCCAGGCGGTAGCTACCGCTATTTGGCTGGCAAAGCATGCCCACAGCCATATACACATGTCTACATGCCAATGGCTACCGCACTTGTGAAGCGGGTAGGGCTGGTGTCACACCGCCCTGGCCAAGCAGTAGCTACCGCCATTTGTGAAACATCTAATGGCTATGTACTTCATTAACACTGCATCAGTGCACCGCAACAACATATTGAGGGACACATCATTGTGCACACAATGCCATTCCTCCATATATTCCACAGGTGGACGCACGTTATGTGTGACGCACTTTGGTGTGTGGTCCCTGCCATGTCACTTATGCATTTGATGGTTGATGATGCTTGACAGTCTTAAGCTGGTGTCCATGATGTGTAACAATGTCTTGTGGGCCAGTGCTGACCTTGGCAGGGCTTGTCTCACTGTATGGTATCGTACCAGACTGGTGCTTTCATATCAGCTCATGCACACAAGTGACAGTTTTCCAGCTACTGTGATTATTGAGGTGTTGATGTGTGCAAGGTTAACATGATGCACTGAGGTGTGACTGGTACAGCAGATGGGTATGATACAGTCAGGGTCATTTTGGACATATTGGTGGATGGTACAGCACCAGGCGTGCACATGTGAAATGTGTGGTTCAGTATGTGAGCTTTCACATTGACCCATGTTTTGTTAGCGGCACTTGTGTATTGTTAATGGAGAGGTGTGCCTTCTGTGTGTCTCAAATAGCCACCCATGTAACATGGTGTACCACTCATCTCTCAGGGCAGTCGTTGTTTTTCCATGACATCGTCGATGGTATGTGCTGTGGCCATCTCATGATGGTTGTCATTGACATTTGTCCATTTACATCTGTACTAGGAGGAGGCCTAATCTCCTACGTCACCTGACAGTGTTGGAGGACATGCAGGATAATGAAATAATTCGGAAATCCCGCCTCGACAGACCAACACTGAAGACCCTGTGTGATCTGTTGGAGCCTCACCTGCAGCCTCGCCACCACTACCCAACGGCATTCACACCCACATACAAGGTGATGGCAGCACTCCACTTTTTTGCAACTGGTTCCTTCCAGGAGACTGTGGCCAGCGCTGCAGGGATGTTGCAGCCTATGTTCAGCCAGGTGCTGAGGGATGTTCTTGCTGCCATGATGTTATATAAAAATCGCTACATTCATTTCCCCCAGGGAGCAGAACTGGCCAGTGTGTAGTGTGACTTCTATTCCCTTGGGCGCATCCCCCATGTTGTAGGTGCCATCGATTGCCACCACAGGCAACTGAGCAAATTTTTAGAAATCGGAAACATTACCATTCTATTAATGTGCAAGTGGTGTGCCTTGCAGACATGGCCATCTCCCATGTGTGTGCAAGATTGCCTAGATCTGCCCATGATTCGTACATCATGAGGAACAGCATGGTGCGCCCGGATGATGGAAAATCTGCATCCCGTGCGTGCTTGGATTGTGGGTGAGTATGCCTAGTGATATGGGGTGCTGTGTGTTACCTGCTGCCCTCTGGCTATGCAACATTGCACTGTTTTTTTGTAATTCATAGGTGACTCTACATATCCCAGCTGGCCATGGCTGTTGACCCCGCTAAGGAATCCCAGGACCCCAGCTGACATCAGGTGCAATGAGGCCCATGGCAGGACCCGACGTGTAATCGAGCGGACTTTTGATGTGCTGAAGTCAAGATTCCGCTGCCTTGACCGGACTGGAGGAGCACTGGCATACTCGCCTGGGAAGGTCTGCAAGATCGTTGTGGCATGCTGTATGCTGCACAACATGGCCATCCACAGGGGTATCCCCCAGGTCATGGACGATGGTGAGGAGCCAAGGCCACCGCCTGCTCAAGGACCTGAGTCCAGTGATGAGGAAAGTGGAGAGGAGGAAGGAGATGACCTGCGTCAACAGCTCATAGACCGCTACTTCACTTGAAGGTGGGTAACAAGGTACAACTTGTACATTGTCTGGTGTGGTTGCAGTTGTTGTGAAGGGCTATGCGCGGATGTTACAGACAGGCACATGTGGAGTCATCTGTGTGTGGAAATGTGGCAGTGAGATTTCATATGTGAGCATATGCAGGACTATGTTTGTTGAGTTTTGCTGCAGATTGTGTTGCCTGCCTGTACTGTTATGTTGATGTTTGGTGTAGTGTTATGTCTGTGTTACTGTTAGAAATGGGATCCCTGGCTGGCCAGGGCTTGCGCCAAAGTCAGTCAGAGACCACCACTCCTAAGTCAGGGCAAGGGAGTTACACGCCAAGATAACCCCTGCTCACCCTCTAGGTAACGTGGCGCGAGCAGCAAGGCTAAACTATGAGGCTATGTAGGTTAAGTGTTTGCGCGCGCACCCAGCAACAACACCCAAGGCCCACCACAAAGGAAACTTCACACAAGGTTATATATAAAAATAGCCTTTGTATTATACCAAAACACATTAGATAAAACACACACTTTACAATGTGCCAACAGGCACGGGCAGATTTACAAGGGATTATGTACAAGACAGGGCCACATGGACCACTGTCTGGAATCAGCACTTTTAGAACTTAGAATACAATACTTGTAGGCCTAGAACTTAGAACTTAGAGCCTATTGGACAGTACCTTCCATCCTGGTTGCGCGGGATAATGTGAGTGATCTCCTTAGTAGGTTTGAGTGGGCGGCCGGCTAGCTACAAGCGTCTGTCTGGGGCGACCAATGTGTGCGGCTCAGAGGAGGAGGGGGAGGCAGGATGCGGGCGGCCCAGCGAAGCGGCGCGGCTCAGGGGAGAGCGGCGCGGCTCGAGGCTTGAACGGGCGGCCGGGCACGAGCTGCCGAGGGGAGTGAGCGTGGCACACTTCAGCGAGGCCCCAGTGGCCCAGGGAGATCAGACAAGTCCCAGCAATTTGTCAGGGAAGGCACAATAGAGTCCACTGGTCCTGGGACTCTGGTCAGGGGGCAAGCTCAGTGTCAAGCCGTTGGAGATAGTTAAACACCAAAGCACACAACCAGTAACTACTGGTACCAGGTAAGTACCACCTACGCAACCCTAACCACCTTAGGAGAATATTACGCAGGGAACCAGGACCTCACTAGAACCACCTGTACTAGCAAGAACAACCACCTAAGTATCACCATACATCTAGGGGTATAGGCCTGGGAACAAAACACAGGATGCATAAATATACATTCAGAGGTGTAAGAACAAGGCACATGATGCATCAAAGCACATTCAGAGGTACCAGAACACAGGGTGCGCAAAACATACAATACACAGTATATTTCCTAGCACCCTAAGAAGCACATAAATCAAAATTAAAGTCCAGGTAGCGCCACTGCGCCAATACCTAAACGTGGCAGCTACCTACGAAGTGCTGGGCAGCTGTTGTAGAGAATGGGGGGGCCAACTTGGGAGCCTCGCAGGCTCTGAACATATACTTGTCCCCTTTTTGGAGCCTCACTGGGCTCTGAGTAAAGAAAAGGCCCCACGTGCCTCTCTGGGCTCTCAAAACAAATGTGGCGCTTCTGAGCCTCTAAGGGCTCTGGGAACAAATAGGGCGCCTTGAACCCCTCGTGGGCTCTTTAAACTAAATGCAGAGCTGGGAGCCTCTCGGGGCTCTGTACAACTGCCGCGTCGTTGGAGTCCCCCTCCTGGGGACTCTAGAACCAGGAAATGCCGCTTCGAGCCTCGTAGGCTCGTAAATACCATGGTGCGCTGAGCCTCTCGGGGCTCGAAAGAAAGGAATGCCCAACTCGTTGGAGTCCCTATCGGGGGACTCAGCATCAGGGGAGGCCCCACGGGCCTCCGAGCACCCAGGCATTCGCACTGGAGGGGAGGGGCGGGCACCGGCAATGTGCCCCGACGCCCCTCCTCTCCTTCACTGCACTCACCGGGTCTCGCGGCGGCTGGGGCTGGAGGACTACCACTCCTCCCTCGATACTGACCCTAAGTCCGGGGCTCCCCCTTCACTCGGGAGCACCGGGAAGGACATGGCAGGCGGCTTCTTCTCCTCGCGCCGGAGCTCTTCCGACAGCCCGCGCCGGGATTGGCCAGCGAGCTGCTTCCTGGTGTCCCAAGGTCCCGCCCCGGCTTGCCTGACTTCCGGTTCGGCCGGGCGGCGATGGGGACCATTTCGCGAGGCAAAGCTGGGTGGGCACCGGCTGTAATGATCAATAAAGCGCTCTGAAAGCGCTAGTGAAGAAAATAAAGCGCAAGGTCCCTGGCAGGGTGGGCACCTGCCAGGGGACTTTAAAATCGGCCAAAAAGTGGCATGGGCAGCCGTTAAAGGGAATCCGCCGGGTGGGGACCGGCCTCAACAACCAAAGCGCTCCCAAGCGCTATAAAGGCAAATACAGCGCTCCCAGCGCTAGAGGGAAAAGTAAAGAGCTCCCAGCGCTAGGGGGGGTCAAGAGGGTCCAGAGAAAGCACTCCCCAGTGCTAGTTGCAAGGTCCAGACCCAACAAAGTTCTTCAGCAATCCATGAAACCAGCAGCCCAGGGGCTGGGCAGGGACCAGAGAGGCAAGCCTTGCCCCCGGGCCCCAGCAGCAGCATGCCCCTGGTAAGATTCAAGTTGGGAACAAGAACCTTTTCATGGGGTCACAGCCCCTCTTTCATATACCTTTTCCCTTTGTCTTCATGTGCAGGGTGGGGGGAGAACCAGTCGCAGCTGGTTTTGGAGCACTGTGTTTACCTCAGCCACCCCTTCCATTCACCAGGCAGGCTAGGGTCATCAGTCGCACCACAGGGGGCGGAGCCAGCATTGTGTTGGAAAAGCCCAGCCCCATTCAGGAACCAGGTGCACTCCTCCCCAGCCATCAGCATGCTAATCTCAACACTCACCACTGGACAGACCCATCCAGACATCCTGGAGCCAGGCTCCAGCCAATCACGTGTCAGCACACTCACTACACACGCACACCCATGTCTAGAAGTGGCCCTTCCACACTAGAAACATACACGCCGCATACATCATCTTGCAGCATTCAATCACACGAGTCCGCACATATCAGACTCGAGCCTGCACACCCCATGCATCAGGAACTACCAGGGACACATACATTCCCCATGCATTCCTATGGGCGGGCAGGCCAATCTCACACACGCACTCAGGGAGCGCACGCACTTTACACTGCGCCACAGTGTCAAAGTGCGCAAAGACCAGAAATCACCATAATTCAAGGCAAAAAGTTCAGGGGTGAACCTGCCAGAAGGGCCAAGTCCAACACAACCCCCTTTCAGCCAAAACGCAGAGGAGACCAATCACCACCATGATGGACTTCCCTGCTTGGGGTGATAGAACACGGACGCGGGCCCGCACTGCAGGGACACCCTCTGGTTCTATGCCACGTTGATCCATAAGACAAGCACATACTTAAAAAAACAGGCCCAACTAGGCTACCCCACTGGTACTCCTTAGTTGTCCACGGCTAGGACCAGGCCCTAGGCCACCCAGATACCACTGGTCCATGCCTATCCACAGAGTGGGGGGTAGTAACCCCTGGCCTACACAAGCCACTCTCCACTCCCTTTCTCAGTGTCGTTCCAAACTACCACTGATCCTCCAACCTAGGGTCCGCACCCTCAGGCTGACCAGAGGTCACGGGCAAGAATGCCCAACCCTACCTCTACTTCTGAAGCACCCTCCAGAACACAACTCTCCCACCTGTAATCCACATTCACCGGATGCACAGAAGTCAGACTCCCTCTGACCCCCTTCCAGACTTCTACACACTACCAACTGGAGCGGTACTGCCAGACAACAGAACTACTGAAACCCGGTTCACTGATGTTCTACATTCTTCAAACACTCTGAGAGATCCTCCTCAAATGACCTATTGGTACAGCCTAGGCCCCCGACCTGACGTTCCCTTCAGAAAGATTCCAGGCCCTGACACTAGGTTTCGGGCACCTGGAGACATGCAGTCCCACCCACTCCTTCTCCTCTTGAGACAGGACGTGAGCCCCTACACCGAGACCTAGCTGGGCTACACTGAACCTCTTCCACCACACTGGGCTGGAAGACACCTCAGCCACTCCTTTTGGAATCACTCCTTCCCCTATGTCTCCCTCCTCCCAGAACATTACCAACTCCAGTATTCTGTCTCTAAATAGACCACAGAAATCAAAAAGCAGGCTCCACTGTCTGCAGACGTACTTGGGAAAAGTTTAACACACGGAACTTAGGTATCTGAGCAAAACAAGATTACACAAGCATTCAGCAAGCTCCCTATCCCAGAGAACTCACACCACTTGTCCAGTGCAACACACGATTCATCCACACACACCCCTCCCCAGACTGGTAAGACAGTTTCTACCGCCCCTGATTTCTCAACCTGACCACCACGTGACACAGGTACCATTACCCTGGGAAAAGGACTGGGAACACATGCACTGGACACATTTATGCTGCCACCACTGGATCCCACCCTTCTGGTGAATCCAGAAAAAACACTGCACTTAGGGGATGATCTACCCTCCCGAGCTAGGGACACCTAACTCACAGGGCACAAGAAACACATTTCCACAGAAATGACATTTTTAGCAAACTCAAAACAATAATCCCCAAAATGTGGTCATCTAAAATGCAGAGTTTTGTATTGCGGCCAGTTGCAACTGTGGTACAACGCAAACACAAATCCGGATCCCAATGCTGCCAGCCAATGTTAGAAATGGGATCCCTGGCTGGCCAGGGCTTGCGCCAAAGTCAGTCCGAGACCACCACTCCTAAGTCAGGGCAAGGGAGTTACACGCCAAGATAACCCCTGCTCACCCTCTAGGTAACGTGGCGCGAGCAGCAAGGCTAAACTTGGAGGCTATGTAGGTTAAGTGTTTGCGCGCGCACCCAGCAACAACACCCAAGGCCCACCACAAAGGAAACTCCACACAAGGTAATATATAAAAATAGCCTTTGTATTATACCAAAACACATTAGATAAAACACACACTTTACAATGTGCCAATAGGCACGGGCAGATTTACAAGGGATTATGTCCAAGACAGGGCCACATGGACCACTGTCAGGAATCAGCACTTTTAGAACTTAGAATACAATACTTGTAGGCCTAGAACTTAGAATATAGAGCCTATTGGACAGTACCTTCCGTCCTGGTTCCGCGGGTTAATGCGAGTGATCTCCTTAGTAGGCTTGAGCGGGCGGCCGGCTAGCTACAAGCGTCTGTCTGGGGCGACCAAAGTGTGCGGCTCAGAGGAGGAGGGGAAGGCAGGATGCGGGCGGCCCAGGGAAGCGGCGCGGCTCAGGGGAGAGCGGCACGACTCGAGGCTTGGACGGGCGGTCGGGCACGAGCTGCCGAGGGGAGTGAGCGAGGCACACTTCAGCGAGGCCCCAGTAGCCCAGGGAGATCAGACAAGTCCCAGCAATTTGTCAGGGATGGCACAATAGAGTCCACTGGTCCTGGGACTCTGGTCAGGGGGCAAGCTTAGTGTCAAGCCCTTGGAGATAGTTAAACACCAAAGCACACAACCAGTAACTACTGGTACCAGGTAAGTACCACCTACGCAACCCTAACCACCTTAGGAGAATATTACGCAGGGAACCAGGACCTCACTAGAACCACCTGTACTAGCAAGAACAACCACCTAAATATCACCATACATCTAGGGGTATAGGCCTGGGAACAAAACACATGATGCATAAACATACATTCAGAGGTGTAAGAACAAGGCACATGATGCATCAAAACACATTCAGAGGTGCAACACAGGAGAACACATGATGCATAAACAACACATTCAGAGGTGTAAGAACAAGGCACATGATGCATCAAAACACATTCAGAGGTACCAGAACACAGGGTGCGCAAAACATACAATACACAGTACATTTCCTAGCACCCTAAGAAGCACATAAATCACAATTAAAGTCCAGGTAGCGCCACTGCGCCAATACTTAAACGTGACAGCTGCCCACGAAGTGCTGGGCAGCTGTTGTAGAAAATGGGGGGGCCAACTTGGGAGCCTCGCAGGCTCTGAACATATACTTGTCCCCTTTTTGGAGCCTCGCTGGGCTCTGAGTAAAGAAAAGGCCCCACGAGCCTCTCTGGGCTCTCAAAACAAATGTAGCGCTTCTGAGCCTCTAAGGGCTCTGGAAACAAATAGGGCGCCTTGAACCCCTTGTGGGCTCTTTAAACCAAATGCAATTCCTGGGAGCCTCTCGGGGATCTGCACAACTGCAGCGTCGTTGGAGTCCCCCTCCTGGGGACTCTAGAACCAGGAAATGCCGCTTCGAGCCTCGTAGGCTCGTAAATACCATGGCGCGCTGAGCCTCTCGGGGCTCGAAAGAAAGGAATGCCCAACTCATTGGAGTTCCTTTCGGGGGACTTGGCATCAGGGGAGGCCCCACGGGCATTCACACTGGAGGGGAGGGGTGGTCACCGGCAATGTGCCCCGATGCCCCTCCTCTCCTTCACTGCACTCACCGGGTCTCGCGGCGGCTGGGACTGGATGACTCCCGCTCCTCCCGCGATACTGGCCAGACGTCTGGGGCTCCCCTTCACTCGGGAGCCCCGGGAAGGACACGGCAGACGGCTTCTTTTCCTCGCGCGGGAGCTCTTCCGGCAGGCCGCACCGGGATTGGCCAGCGAGCTGCTTCCTGGTGTCCCAAGGTCCCGCCCCAGCTTGCCTGACTTCCGGATCGGCCGGGCGGCGACGGGGACAATTTTGCAAAGCCGGGTGGGCACCGGCTGTAATGATCAATAAAGCGCTCTGAAAGCGCTAGTGAAGAAAATAAAGCGCAAGGTCCCTGGCAGGGTGGGCACCTGCCAGGGGACTTTAAAATCGGCCAAAAAGCGGCATGGGCAGCCGCGAAAGGGAATATGCCGGGTGGGCACTGGCCTCAACAACCAAAGCGCTCCCAAGCACTATGAAGGCAAATACAGCGCTCCCAGCGCTAGAGGGGAAAGTAAAGCGCTCCCAGCGCTAGGGGGGTCAAGAGGGTCCAGAGAAAGCACTCCCCAGTGCTAGTTGCAAGGTCCAGACCCAAAAAAGTTCTTCAGCAATCCAGGAAACCAGCAGTCCAGGGGCTGGGCAGGGCCCAGGGAGGCAAGCCTCCCCCTGGGCCCCAGCAGCAGCATTCCCCTGGTAAGATTCAAGTTGGGAACAAGAACCTTTTCATGGGGTCACAGCCCCTCTTTTATACACCTTTTCCCTTTGTCTTCAGGTGCAGGGTGGGGGGAGAACCAGTCGCAGCTGGTTTTGGAGCACTGTGTTTACCTCAGCCACCCCTTCCATTCACCAGGCAGGCTAGGGTCATCAGTCGCATCACAGGGGGCGGAGCCAGCATTGTGTGGGAAAAACACAGCCCCATTCAGGAACCAGGTGCACTCCTCCCCAGCCATCAGCATGCTAATCTCAACACTCACCACTGGGCAGACCCATCCAGACATCCTGGAGCCAGGCTCCAGCCAATCATGTGTCAGCCCACTCACTACACATGCACACCCATGTCTAGAAGTGGCCCTTCCACACTAGACACATACACGCCGCACACATCATCTCGCAGCATTCAATCACACGAGTCCGCACATACCAGACTCGAGCCTGCACACCCCACGCATCAGGAACTACCAGGGACACATACATTCCCCATGCATTCCTAAGGGAGGGCAGGCCAATCTCACACACGCACTCAGGGAGCGCACACACTTTACACTGCGCCATAGTGTCAAAGTGCGCAAAGACCAAAAATCACTAAAATTCAAGGCAAAAAGTTCAGGGGTGAACCTGCCAGAAGGGCCAAGTCCAACAGTTACCATCTGTGATACCACACTGACGCCAGTGACTGTTGTTCTGTTGTGTCTCCCTAGGTGCATCATAGTCATCCTGGCCTACATATTGTCCATCTTTTGGATACTGTAAATATTGCACTAAAGATAAGACAGCACAAATTGTAGTGTGTAAGGTGTTTTATTTACAACGTTGAAATATGAGAGGTGCAGGCATTTCCACATGTAGGTGGTGATGGAGCAGTGAGTTGACAGTCATAGTAGATGAGATGCAAGAGTAGAGACCACATGGATGTGGTGACGCAGTCCAACAGACATGTGCCATTGACAAGGCAGTGTGGGGAAGGACAGTCCATAGAGTCAATGCAGTGGGGAAGAGGGTTGCCATCAGGGCTGGCTCTGTGACTGGCGTGTGGCAGGTGCTTTGCCTCCAGAGACTCCCAGGCTCTTCTTTGGACGCCCCCTAGATCTTTTTGGCAGTGGGGGGCCTGCTGACTGGCCATCGGCGTAGAGGACTCGCCCCTCTCTGTTGGCGCTGGGGAGGATGGTGCACTGTCATCCTGCAGCACAACAGGAGCGGGTGGAGGTGTTGGTTGGGACACAGGCCTGTCCCTCTGCAACGCCACTTGCTGGCCCATGAGGTCCACCATCTGTCCAAGGCGGTTGTCGATGGACCTCATCAGCAGGATGAGCTCCTGCAATAGTTCATCAGACCGGCCAGTTTGTCCCTGGACCTGTTGGTATGCCTCGACAACTCGAGTGAAGTGATCCAGGGATGGTGTCCACTCCTCCTGAGGTCTGCTGGTGACCCTGGCCCTTCCACCTGCTCTGCTGCCACGGACCTGTTGCCTCACCACTGGAGGTCCACGTACACCCTCCCTGCCCTCCACAGTTGTTGGTGTGGCCTGGTCATCCCCTGGGACAGGGAGGGTGCTGCAGGTGGCACTGGTGGTACTGGTGGTACAAGTGGTACTGGTGGTGATGGTGGTGGTGGTGGCGGTGGTGGCGGTGGAGGCAGAGGCCGTGACTACAGGGGTTTGCTGTGGTGTTGTTGCAGCAGACGTGGTGGTGGGGAGGATGGGGACCTGGGACCTGTTGGTCTGTGGCACACCAGATGGGCTGGCCTGGAGCTCAATGTCCAAACTGTCCTGGGAGTCACCATCCGAGAGTCAATTTTCCGGGGTTGGAGACTGGCTCTGCTGTTCGTTGTGGTGGTCCTCAGCAGTGAGTTCTTCATCACCTGTGGATTAGAGGAGGAATGGTCAGTGTTGTGCACTGTGCAAGTATTGTGTCAGCTGCGTGTCAACGACTGTCTGTACACTACACAATTGTGAAGTATCCACTAGTATTATTCATTGCAACACTGTGTGTACTTTCATGGTGCAGAGTTACATAATTTACTCATACATGTCAGGTGTCAATGCGTTGCATGCAATTGTTGCTGTGTGTAGGGATGCAGGTCTCCCACACACACACATCCAGAACAGTAAAGATAGCTACCTACCTGTTAAGTGAGGGAGAACAGTGCAATGGCTGAGACTTGCTCCTGGGTGGGGGAGGCCTCAATCCTGCTCAGCTGTGGGACAGGGGGCATGATGGGAGTGGTAGTGCAGGCCTCCCTCCCCCAAACACCCTCCCAGTGAAGATGGCTACCTATCTGTACGTTTGTTTGTTGAACAGTTCAATGGCTGAGACTTGCTGCTGGGTGGGGGAGGCCTCTATCCTGCTCAGCTGTGGGACAGGGGGCATGGTGGGAGTGGCACTGCAGGCCTCCCTCCAACAGACAGACATCACAAGCAAGATAGCTACCTACCTGTTAAGTGAGGGAGAACAGTGCAATGGCTGAGACTTGATCCTGGGTGGGAGAGGCCTCTATCCTGCTCAGCTGTGGGACAGGAGGCATGGTGGGAGTGGTATTACAGGCCTCACTCCAACAGACAGACATCACAAGCAAGATAGCTACCTACCTGTTAAGTGATGGAGAACAGTGCAATGGCTGAGACTTGCTCCTGGGTGGGGGAGGCCCCAATACTGCTCAGCTGTAGGACAGGGGGCATGGTGGGAGTGGTAGGGCAGGCCTTCCTCCCCCAAACACCCTCCCAGTGAAGATGGCTACCTACCTGTAAGTTTGTTTGTTGAATAGTGCAATGGCTAACACATGTGAGTTGTTGTACAGACCTCCCTCCCTCATACAGGCCCGCAGAGCAAGATGGCTAGCTACCTGTTGGGTGAGGGTAGACAGCGTAATGGTGTTTGGGTTGTGCAAGGAAGTACTTCTCAGTGTGTTGGTTGCCATTTGTTTGTACTTACCAGGCCTCCCCTCACAGCCTGGTATCGTTGCTCTCATCTGCTGATTGTGCTCATTGATATTTATTTATTTAAGAACGCGCATTTCAAGACCGCTGCATTCATATACATCGCTATTATTTAATTATTTGCATAACATTGCAGGTTCGTTTGGCTGTTATATCACTGCAACCTGATAGCGCTTACCACCTCGCCTGCTCATTTACCGCTTGTAGCACTGTGCTGTCTCTGTGTTGCCCTGACCGCATTTTTGTGTAGTTTTCCCCGCACTTTGAGTATCTCTGTGGCTGCCTGCTCCGTTCCGCGCTGCCGGACATTTTGGTGTTAACCTTGTTGTTGTTTGTTGCGCCACGCCCCAGTCTCCACCCCGCTCCCGCCTTCCCAGCTGACACTCCCTCGCCCCTCCCCTTCCACCATCCACATATGACAGCTGATTTTGCGCGCAGCGTTCACGCGCAGCGACCGCGCCCAATTCGCGCCGAACGTGCGCCAAAGGTAAGCCCGTCTACGCCCGTCCGCGCCTGGACCGCGCCCAGCGCCAGAGCCCCTGGTCCTCGTAATGCCCACCCCTCCCGCATTACTTACGATGCCACCACCCTCCTAGCCCTTAACCCCGGCTGCTCCCCCAACTGCGTCCAAGCCGCTCCTGGACACACCCATGGACCCTTTTCCTGCTACTCCTGCAAGTTCGACGGTACCAAGAACAACTCCTCATCTACGAACACACAACAGATATCCGATCCCAACCACCTACAATGCATCCTGATCAACACCCGCTCGGTCCACAGACACGCCATTGACCTCTGGAATCTACTCGACACCATCTCTCCGGACGTCGCCTTCCTAACAGAAACATGGATGAATGCCTCTTCAGCCCCAGACATCACCATTGCCATCCCGGAAGGCTATAAGATCATTCGCAAGGACCGTACCGGCCATACAGGAGGAGGCATCGCTATCGTCCATAAGAAATCCATCCGCATCTCAACCAGCTCAGACGTCAATCTCGCCAACTCTGAACACCTTCACTTCCAGATCCACATCGACCCCAAGACCACACTCAGAGGCACCCTCCTTTACAGGCCACCAGGACCCCGCGCACAATTTAGTGAAGACATCCTTTTGGGAGACTTCAACTTTCACCTTGAAAAGAACAACGACCGCAACACCACCACCCTTTTGGACATCCTCACAAACCTCGGACTTAAACAACTTGTCACTACCCCCACCCACATCGCAGGTCACACACTCGACCCTATCTTCACCTCCAGCAAGCATGTTTCCTTCAGCCACACCAGAGCTCTCCTTTGGACTGACCACAGCTGCGTTCACTTCACCTACAACAAGCCCACATGCAACAACCACCCCCAACCCACTCTGCAAAGAAACTGGAACAAAATCACCATCGACCAGATCTCCTCATCGCTTCTTCAAAAGCCCCCCGCCCACTCCTCAAACCCAGACCAAGCAGCCACCAACCTCACCCAATGGTTATCCAACAGCGCCGACATCCTAGCACCACTGAAAAAACGACAAATCAAACTAGGCAGCAAGAAGGCCTCCTGGTTCAACGATGACCTTAAGAAATCCAAGAAACTCTGTCGCTCCCTCGAGAAGGCCTGGAAAAAAGACCCAACCACCAGCACCAAGGACGCCTTCAAAAACGCCACCCGCATACACCACCAACTAATCCGAAATGCCAAGAAAGCAGCCTTCAAGGACCGTTTGGATAACAACGCCCACAACAGCAAGGAATTATTCAACATCGTCAAGGAATTTACCAAACCCTCAGCCAACTCCAACGACATCACCCCCTCTCAAGCCCTCTGCGACTCCCTAGCCTCATTCTTCCACAACAAAATTGCAGACATCCACAACAGCTTCGACAACCAACCCGGAGACCAACCCACCCAGTCCCCCGCAGGACCCCCACCCCCCTGAACATCCTCGATGACTGAAAGCCAATCTCCACTGAGGACACCATCCGTCTGATGAACTCTATCCACTCAGGATCCCCCACAGACCCTTGCCCTCACCACATCTTTAACAAAGCAGACTCCATTATTGCACCGCGCCTCCGAGACGTCATCAACTGCTCCCTCAACTCCGCAACCTTCCCGGAAAGCTGGAAACATGCCGAACTCAGCGCCCTCCTGAAGAAACCCACAGCTGACCCCACCGAACTCAAAAACTATCGCCCTATCTCACTCCTTCCATTCCCGGCCAAAGTCATCGAGAAAGCTGTCAACAACCAGCTCGCCGCATTCCTCGAAACCAACAAATCCCTCGACTCCTCACAGTCCGGCTTCCGAGCCAAGCACAGCACCGAAACCGCCCTCATCGCAGCAACAGACGACATTCGAACCCTACTGGACAATGGAGACACAGTCGCACTCATCCTCCTCGACCTCTCCGCAGCCTTCGACACAGTCTGCCATAGCACCCTTCTACAGCGCCTCAAAAACATCGGAATCCAAGGAAAAGCACTGGAATGGATCACCTCGTTCCTCTCCGGAAGAACCCAGAGAGTCCGCCTTCCACCATTCAAGTCAGAGGCTACTGAAGTCATCTGCGGCGTACCTCAAGGGTCCTCACTCAGTCCCACCCTCTTCAACGTTTACATGAGCCCCCTCGCGGCCATCGCACGCCAACATAACCTCAACATCATCTCCTACGCCGACGACACTCAACTGATCCTATCACTCACCAGAGACCCTAACACGGCCAAAACCAACCTACACGAAGGAATGAAAGAATTAGCCGAATGGATGAAGCACAGCCGTCTGAAACTGAACTCAGACAAAACAGAAGTCCTCATCTTAGGTACCTCCCCCTCTGCCTGGGACGACTCCTGGTGGCCAGAGGCCCTTGGAAAAGCACCCATCCCGACGGACCACGCACGGAACCTGGGCGTCATCCTGGATTCCTCACTCTCGATGAACAGACAAGTCAACGCCGTTTCTTCATCTTGCTTCAACATTCTTCGCATGCTCAAAAAAACATTTCGCTGGATCCCTACCGAAACTAGAAAAACAGTCACCCACGCTCTGGTCACGAGCCGACTGGACTACGGAAACACCCTCTACGCCGGCACCACCGCAAAACTCCAGAAAAAACTACAACGCATCCAGAACGCCTCAGCCAGGCTCATATTAGACATCCCGCGTAAAGAACACATCTCTGATCACCTGAAAAACCTCCACTGGCTCCCCGTCAATAAGAGGATCACTTTCCGGCTCCTAACCCACGCACACAAAGCACTCTACGAAATCGGACCCGAATGCCTCAACACACAACTATCCATCTACACCCCCTCCCGCCAGCCACGATCCTCCAACCAAGCCCTTGCCACTGTACCTCGCATCAACAAAACCACCATGGGAGGTAGATCCTTCTCCTACCTAGCAGCTAAAACTTGGAACTCACTTCCCACTCACCTTCGCCTTACTCAGAACCACCTAGCATTCAGAAACCAACTCAAAACGTGGATATTCGACAAGTAACTCCCCACCCTTCTTCAAGCGCCTTGAGACCCTCTGGGTATGTAGCGCGCTATACAAATCTTTCTGACTTGACTTGACTTGAGTATGGCAAGCACCTACTCCTCCCATGGTGTGAATGTTTTCAGTGGGATAGGAGGGCCACTGCCAGTCTAGTTAGGCAGTGTCCAGTTCTTGCTCCTCCTCTCCTTGACAACCCTCTTGAGATCATGCCACCGCTTCATGATCTTCTTGGATCGCGGGGTGGTCCCTACTGTATTGACCCTTTGTACTATCCTTTCCCACATTTGTGTCCTTGTGGTTAATGGTGTCTGTTGGACCAGGCTACCAAACAGTTGTGGCTCCACTCTCACTATCTCATTGACCATGACTGTCAACTCACTCTCTGTGAATTTGGGCATTTTCTGTGATGTCATGGTGATGTGGTGGTTGAAGTGTTTGTGGGTGCAGGTGTGTGGGTGGTGGGTGTGGTGTTGGTGTGTGAGGTGTGTTGTGTGCTGGGGGTTTGTTGGTGCTGGTGTAATGGTGGTCGTGATGGTGGTGGTGGTGTATGTGTGCTGTGCTCTTTTGCCTCTCCTGTTGGATTTGGTGTATGGCAGTCTCTTCTGGAGTATTGCAAAGGATTGTGATCAGTGAAGGGGCTGTTTTTATACTCCGCTATGTGGGTGTGTCCAAGTGGGATTTGGCTGTCAGGTGAGTTGTGGGAGTTGTCCTGGGCTTTTGTTTTTATTTTGAATGTATACATTTCATTTGTCTGTGTTTTATGTTTTTTGAGGGCATGGCTACTTTTATTTGTGCAATGTTTGGCATTACTGCGGTGTTTTGGCAACGTCCGCCATGTTTTTCATGTCCCGTCCGCTGCGGTGGCTATGCTGCAGCTCTTCCGCTATCTCTCCCATTCACTGCTGTGTGCGTCCGCGGTGGTCGGAAACAGTAGTTCCGACCGCGGAACCTTCGGGGATATCCTCATTTCCTGTGCGTTGTCTCCGCTTTGCTTGCGGCGGGTTGTTGCTTTTCCGCTGCTTTTCCGACTGCTGCGGTCGGTTTTTCGCTGTCACCGCCCGCGTCAGACGGTGTAGGTTGGCCCGCTACCGCCACGGTCGATCTTTATTGGCGGTTGATCCTAATTTGCCCGCCGGTTTGCCCGCGGCCCCGGCTGGCAGTTGTTTCCCGCCTCCATGGTGGTCGGAGTGGATTTCTGCCTGCTATCCTAATGGGGGCCTTAGTGTATATGTGTAAATTACCCACAAGTGCAACTCCCTTCTGTGAATGGTCCTTATTCTGTTTGGCACCATATAATTGCATGTCAAAAATGTGACACTCCTATCCATAGCCACTGGAACTGACAAAATGATTCAGAACATTGTGAAACAATGGCTGAGAGGTCCAGATGAGAAGGGAAACCTCTATGTAACTGCAGGGCTGAAAATAGGCACACACGGGCTCCGGCAAAGTTGAGTGGTCAGGATTGGTCAATGGCAATGTCGGTATGATAGCATGCTGCACCCCCAAATGTTACACCTCAAAAGCATGCCCACAGGTGGTAGATCGGGGATCTTTTTAAACCTCCACTTTGTGTGGCAATGTGTTTCAGAGACAAGGTACAACACAGTAATTCAAAATACAGCCAATAAAGAAAGGACTGACTCAGTACGTGAGTTCCTGATGGGAATTTTGAAAAACCAGAAGGTTTATTACAAAATTCAAAAGAGTACAATTGAGAAATAATGACACGCAAAAGCTGCTGGGTTACATACAATCGATCCATAAAATGTCATCTAGTGGTGTCAGAATAAGTTAGTCACATAAAGAAAAGAGAACCATTGTGAATGAATACAATACTGTGTGCAAGCAGAAGATCCTTGGACCCATATAATTGCATCTAAAAAATGTGACACCCCTATCCATAACCACTGGAACTGACAAAATGATTCAGAAAATTGTAAAATAATGGCTGAGAGGTCCAGATGAGAAGGGAAACCTCTGTGTAACTGCAGGGCTGATAATAGGCACACACAGGCTCCGGCAAAGTTGAGTGGTCAGGATTGGTCAACGGCAATGTAGGTATGATAGCATGCTGCACCCCCAAATGTTACAACTCAAAAGCATGCCCACAGGTGGTAGATCGGGGCTCTTTTTAAACCTCCACTTTGTGTGGCAATGTGTCTCAGAGACAAGGTACAACACAGTAATTCAAAATACAGCCAATACAAAAAGGACTGACTGAGTATGTGAGTTCCTGATGAGAATTTTGAAAAACCAGAAGGTTTATTACAAAATTCAAAAGAGTACAATTGAGAAATAATGACACGCAAAAGCTGCTGGGTTACATAAAATCGATCCATAAAGGTTCTCAATGCTGAATAATAAAAAAATATTGATCAAAAAATCTGGGAAATGCTTTAAGGCCCATAAGTGCAGCTAAATCAGTAAGAAATTGGTAAACATCCCTAGAAGAACCCAAAGATCACCCATTTCACCCACATTCTAGGGTTTATACAGTAAACTGCAGCATAGAGAAATATGGAAAGTGCATAACTGTGATCCGAGTGAAATACTTTTTGAACAAATGAGAATAAAGACTTTATAATCAGCTTACGGCCTTACTAGGAATGAATAATGATTCAGCCCTTCTGACCCAATGTCATCTAGTGGTGTCAGAATAAGTTACTCACATAAACAAAAGAGAACCATTGTGAATAAATACAATACTGTGTGCAAGCAGAAGATCCTTGGAAAACTGTCACAAAAGTGAGCCCCAGCTAGCAAGTCTTCTTTGAGAAGAGTGCCATTTGAAAATAAACACATCTACAGTTTGCTTCAGTACATGAAGCAGAAACAATAACAAGGCATGAACATGATGAGACATCCATTGTGGGCCAGATGCTGTTGAGTCCTAACTGAGGAGTAGTTGGCATTATCCCAATAAACACTGTTAGAGATGGGGATCTCTAGTTGGCAGATGTAGGTACCTTTGACCAAATAGGAACTCTTGCTTCTAGTCAGGGTAAGGGGCAAACACTTCTAAAATAACCCCTGCTCACCCCCTTGGTAGCTTGGCACGAGCAGAAAGGCTTACCTTAGAGGCAGTGTGTAAAGCATTTGTGAATACATACAGTAATACGCTGAAAACACTACAAATGGGCACCACACCAGTTTAGAAAAATAAGTAATCTTTATCTAAACCAAACAAGACCCAAAACTACAAAAATCCACAATACAGTAATAAAAATATGACCTTCAAATTGGAGAAATAATTCAATAAAAACAGAGCAACCTGGTTGAACCTCTCAGTAGCATATGCTTGTCTCAAAGAGTAAGCCATGCACATGTAAGTACACATGGCCGGTACAGTAAAACTGCGAATGGCTCATTAAATCAGTTATGATTCCTTTGATCGGCTTGTCTACTCAACAAGGTTTATGATATGTTCAAATCAAATTGTAATTAAATATAAGCCTACAGAGCATCCCGGCTCTACCCCTCCCCCTCCTACAATGTCTGGACCATGGCTTAGCAAAGGAAACATGAAGAATCTTACCATCCCCCTTGTCATCATGTGCTTGTGAATTAACAGGCTTACAGAAGAAATGTTGAAAATGAAACCGACTTGCTGAGCAACCAAGAGTGTCTCAGCCAGCTGGTCTGCTTCTGACGCCTCTGTAAAGTATTAGAAGAACGGAGGTTGGGGCTACTTTTTGGTGCCTGGGATCTCCGAGAACAAAGGAGAGACAGCGTACCTAGCTCTACCTGCCCCCTCCTCCAATGGCCGAACCGCAGAGCCCTAGAGGCAACTGAGGAGCAGAGCAGCCTAAAGCGCTCAGTGAGGCTTGTGCCTTTTTTTTCAAAAAATATAAAGGAGCAGTTGGTGCTCCGATGTGTACAAGGCCAGCTTCATACACTACTGCATTGTGTGAGCTTCTTGAAGGGAAGCCAGAAAAAAAGAAGCCGTGTGCCAGCCAGCAGAGAGGACAGAAAGGAACAGTAGTGCAGGTCAAGAGAACATATGGCCCAAATCAAAAGCATCGGTGTAGCAGGGATGGACTCTGGGGTGGGAAGGAAACACCCACAAGGTGGTACAAATGTCTACTATACACCAACCAACAATGTGAAATTACTGAAAGCCGACAAAGCAACTAATTAAAAGTGGTGGGCTGTCGTGGGTGTGTTTCATCTCAACATATGGATTACAAAATGCCTCGCAGAGCAGCGCATGCACGCTGTCTCTAGGCTCAACCTAAGAACACAATTGGCAGTATTTCACTATCAGGCAGGACATGCCACACACACTAAGGCATGATCTTCCTTTCACTTACACTGCACCCTGCCCACATGGGTACCTTGGACCTAACTTAGGGGTGACTAACATGTAAGAAAAGGGAAGGTTAGGGCTTTGCAAGTCGATGCACTTCGATGTCTGTAAGACCTTACACTGTGTAAGGTTGAAGCTCAAGCAATCCTGTGGGCGACGTGGTTGCTGTTTCAGTGAAGGTAAGGAAAATGAAACTTTTGTTCTCTAATTTGATGTCAATATTTAATTCAATCGTTAGTTTACATCATATTGCATCATATGATCAAACATCCAAGCTGAGTCAATCAGGTATAAGACATCAATAGGAATTATTTTCAATTGTCCATCATTATTGCAAAGTTACATTATGACTTATATTCCCTATGCATTTCGAGCACAGCTCTTCTTCAGGGAGAGGTTCTGCAAGAAAAGCAAATGAAAATCCGTGTATTGCTGACCCGGGAGGGAGGGAATGCATCAAGTCGTAAGTTAAATGGTGGCTCATACTTTAATATGTGCGGAAAAGTAAACGGGCCACATGGGTGGTTTTAAAAGCACGTGATGAAGTCAAAAAGTGGCTGAGGAACCAACTGGGAATGTTAATGAAAGATAAACTTAAAATGGAGTGGTGCTTGTGAACTTCCTCGCAAGTCTGGTGATTACAAGGGTGACAGGAACTGGTGAAAATGCAGAGAGTGGCGATGAAAGTCATTAGAGATACCAGGTGCCTGTGAGAACGATGGGAAGACGAGTGGATACATTCAGTGAATAATCATATAACTACCTCCTGAGGGACTGAGGGGAATAGAGAGTGAGGAAAAGTCCTAAAATAAAGTGCGGCTAAATGCGTGGTCGAGAGTGAGGCCATTGTGAATTGAAATAAAATGTTGTGCTATAAGGTGCCGAAAATCACTCGGTGCCGGTAAAGGTGATGCGACAAAAATAAATAAGACACAGGGTGTATGGGAAGCTAGTTGACAGCGCTTACCGCAACGTGAAGCAATAGTGGCATACCGGAGTTTGAAAGAATGACCAGCTCTATGTGCGTACGATCGGCGTGTTCTTGCAAGACGCCGAAGACGCAAGGAAAATAAACAGGGAACTACAATAGAGAGAGGACTACACTCATGATCTTGAATGTGAGAAACTAAAACTAAAGGAAGGGCTGCGCACAAGTGGTCCCTGAGTAAAGTGCAATGGTCTAAGCGAGGAAACTAAGGAGCAGAGAAAGAAAGAGAAAATACTGGTAATAGAATACAGGCTGAAAGCAGGAAATGGAATGTAGGATGGAAATGGAAATAAAAATAAAGACGAATACATGAAAAAAGAGAGTATGTAAACGTGAAACTAAGCACACAAAAAGAAATCTTATGTGAATGAAAGCGGGGTGGGAAAACATGTTACAAATAATAAAACCGGCAAGTCAAGATAGGAAGAATAATGAAAGAGATAGATACTGAGATGAAAGCAACTGCTTAAGACACAGGGACAGGGAGGAATCATGTCAGGCTTGAAACTCTGTGAAGAGTTATTGAAAAAAACTATATTCAAGTCTCTCATTGAGCCCTTTCGGGTGTAGGGCATTAAGTTTGTGCATCTAGTACAGTTCTCACTGTAATAAGAACTTTTTAAGGAGGTGCACTTGCCAAGTCGACATGGCAGTACCAAACTGCTCACAGACTCTGCAGTGGCAGGCCTGAGTTACATTTACAGGCTGCTTATGTGGGTGCACAATCAGTGCTGCAGGCCCACCAGCAGCATTTGATTTGCATGCCCTGGGAACACAGTCCACTGTACTAGAGACTGACTAGTAAATCAAATGAGCCAATTATTGAAACACCAATCTGTACATACAATTTATAGGGAGAACATATGCACTTTAGCACCGATCAGCAGAGGTAAAGTGCCCAGAGTCATAAAACCAACAAAAACAGGTTAGAAACAAAACTCCATAAAGCAATAATTTAGGGTATAAACCTGTACTAAAAGCCAAGTCTAACACAACCCCCTTCCAGCATAATGCCAGGGTAGACTAATCAATCCCTTGATTGCTTCCCTGGTTGAGGCGGTTGACGATAGAACCTAGACCTGGCCCACAACAGCACATTCTGTTCTACGCATTTCTGAACCAAGTTGGATCCCTCTGTCCATACTCTAAGGGCCCATTAAGCTAATCCATGGGGAACCCTTCTCCTCACCTGTGGACACCATCTGGGCTGCACCTAACCATAGTTTACTCACAGGTGTCTCCCAACAGGCAGACAGTACCCACATGGCCAACACAGTGGTGTGGCCCAGTCCACCACCGGGTTGTGATCCTGTCCCTACCCCACAACAGGACCCACTCTGTCCACCAGGACAGCAAGCCACAGTGGCTACTGACAGTTGTCAGAGATGAGACCCAGGCCTTATGCCTCTCTGGGTTCACTTCTCAAACTTCTGTGGCATCAGTGACTGGAGGGCAGTAGCCCCAGGTGCCTGGCCCCCTTTGTCCACTCTCCTTCCTGTCAGGTAAAGGGAAAGGGTGGCATCCTGACACTGACCCGACAGCCCTTGGCCTGTGCCCGGCAGATGGACAGGAGACTGGGATGGGCTTTCCCTCAGCTCAATTGACAGCTTGGGATCCCCACAGGAAATGGGCACCCGGTACAGACTACGCCCCCCCTCCTGGTGTTCCTTCATGGAACCAACCAGGCCTTGAGACTGGCTTTTAGGCATCTTGGCACACAGCCCACTCCCACACCTTCTCCTCTGAGACAGGATATGGGACCCTATACTCTTCCCACTACTCTGGGACCTATCTGGGCCATCTCAACCCTCCCCTTCCTCACTTGGATGGGGAACACCTGAGCCACCTCTTTCAGGATTTAAGATAAAATTAAATAAGTATGCAACATACATTTCTTACACTTTCAAATATTTTACACATCAAAAACATTAATAATTATAAATATTATAATTTTAAACAAGCAAAAATATAATAATATATATTGTATCAATATAAAATACATTATATAATTTTACATTTGAAATATATACTATTCCCACAATCTTTTATTCAAAAGTAAGCAAATTGCACTACTAAATATGTAAACAATTTACTACTCCCACTTCAAATGCAAAATTAGGGAAACTATTACAACAAACTGGTACAATGTGCTATTCCCACACCAGTTAAGACAGCAGTAGGGAAAATGTTGGAATGGCAAAACTTTTTACACTCCAATGTGTGCAACAGTAGGGAAAGTGTTTGATTGTGGACGGGTCAAATTTACTTTTCCCTCTATATTCATTGCAACAGTGGGGTAAGTGTTGGATTGCGGAGGGGTCAAATTTACTATTCCCACTCAAGTCAATGCAACAGTAGAGAAAGTGCTAGATGAAGGAGGGGTAACATTTACCATTTCAACTCCAATAACTTCAACAGCAGAAATGGTGTTGGATTATGGAGGGGTAACGTTTACTATTACGACTTCAGTCAATGGAACAGATGGGAAAGTGTTGGGTTGCTGAGGAATACAATTTACTATTCCTACTCCTGTCTTTGAAATAGTAGGGAAAGTGTTGGATTGCGGTGGGGTAAAATGTACTATTCCCTCCCAAGTCAATTGAACATTAGAAACAAACAAATTCTCTGCAACACAATAAAATAATTGCAAAAAAAGTGTAAACAAACAAAAATATATAAATAAAATACATTCATATGACAAGGTTAAATACATATCATAAATAACTACAAATATTATTATAATTAACATTTTAAAAATGATTTAAATATGGTACTATGAGCTACGTAAATAAAAAGAATGAAAAAAAAATATTTAAATAAATAATTGTATTTAAAAATAATGTATTTGCAAACAATGTATTAAATAATTTTATTTTAGTTACTTCCCACCCTGTGCCCCTTCAAAACTCACCACCGGCACCTAGAACTTAACTGTAAAAAACGAATTAATTGCACTGTTAACATAAATATTTTTCAATAAACTAATTATCATTAATTAAATATTAATTATGATATATTTACTTTCCAAAATGTGCCACCACAAAACAGACAACACACTGCTAAAAGTATTTTACCAAAAAATGTATTAGATAATTAAAATAATGTATTACTAATTTAATAATTAATTGCCATACATTTATTTATTATAACTTAAATAAAATGAATGTAGTTCCCGCCCTATATCCCTACCAAACCCACAACCCATCACTCTTCACAAATATATGTGGTAACTCCCCAGTAAGCCCATGTACACATCATTTACATGCTCCTGAAAGACCTAAGCATGTGCAGTACCGTGCAAAGGACCACTCAGATCACAAAAAGAGAAACATAAACAAATATTTTCTTCTAGTCATTGGTCTTACACATTTGGAATGTACATCTGAGTTAACAATAAAATATGTCCACCAGCCTACAGATTATTTGGGAAATACAAAAATGAAAGGAATGGCCCATCCAGCACTGAGCTCCAGGGTAATTTTAGTGAACATCATCAGGAATTTGTAGACTGACTCCACTGACACAACCCTTAGACCGTCTTCTCTGTTAGCACACAATACTTGTCCACTTACTGTTTTCAAGAGAGACACAACATCCCCAGGTTCTTCTCTCTCTAACTCCATGCCACCACCTCCATGAAAACTCTACACTTATGAACTAACTCATCATTAATGCCAGAGTCAACTTCAGGACCCTCTTCTTATCCCACAAACCTGTCACATGGTGGGCCCAAAGCTCCTTAGAATCAAACAGCACAGCCTCCTTGCACATTGTCTGCACTCACACAACCCTGGCATTCATCAGAACCTCCCTAGACACTGTCTGCACTCACACAACCCTGGCATGCAGCAGATCTCCCTAGACACTGTCTGTACTCACACAACCCATGCATGCAGCAGATCTCCCTAGACATTGTCTGCACTCACACAACCCAGGCATGCAGCGGATCTCCCTAGACACCGTCTGCACTCACACAACCCTGGCATGCAGCAGACCTCCCTACACACTGTCTGCACTCACACAACCCTGGCATGCAGCTCCCTAGACACAGTCTGCACTCACACAACCCTGGCATGCAGCAGACCTCCCTGGACACTGTCTGTACTCACACAACCCTGGCATGCAGCTCCCTAGACACTGTCTGCACTCACACAACCCTTTCATGCAGCAGACCTCCCTAGACACTGTCTTTACTCACACAACCCATGCATGGAGCAGATCTCCATAGACATTGTCTGCACTCACACAACCCAGGCATGCAGCGGATCTCCCTAGACACCGTCTGCACTCACACAACCCTGGCATGCAGGAGACCTCCCTAGACACTGTCCGCACTCACACAACTCTAGCCTGCAGAAGACCTCCCTAGACCCTGTCTGCACTCACACAACTCAGGCATGCAGCAGACCTCTCTAGACACTGTCTGCACTCACACAACCCAGGCATGCAGCAGATCTCCCTAGACACTGTCTGGACTCACACAATTCAGGCATGCAGCAGACCTCCCTAGACACTGTCTGCACTCACACAACCGTGGCATGCAGCAGATCTCCCTAGACACTGTCTGCACTCACACAGCCTTGGAATGCAGCAGATCTCCCTAGACACTGTCTGCACTCACACAACCCAGGCATGCAGCAGATCTCCCTAGACACTGTCTGGGCTCACACAACCCAGGCATGCAGCAGACCTCCCTAGACACTGTCTGTACTCACAACCCTGGCATGCAGCAGATCTCCCTAGACACTGTCTGGACTCACACAACCCTGGCATGCAGCAGACCTCCCTAGACACTGTCTGTACTCACACAGCCCTGGCATGCAGCAGATCTCCCTAAACACTGCAGCAGGAAAGAGGTGAAGTTTCTCACAGTTCTGGGAGGCTCCCTGTAAGCTTCTACATTAGACTCCACCACCTCTTCTTCAGAATAACATTGAATACTCCTCTGAGTTCTACATGCAAGCTTTCACATCAGGTTTGGATCAGAAATCAAGTCATTGTTTGTCAATCCTCAAACACGCCATACTAAAACTGCATACTCTTGTAACCCATATATACGAGGAAATGGCAGAACATGGGGCTGCAGCAAGTTTTGCAGCGTTACTCTCCACCATTTCCAAAATGCAGGGATGTGCTCCTTTTACAACAATACTGTGCACTTTCCCTAGTGCTAGATCTTAAAATAGCTGCCTAGGGCCAACACAGACACCCTTGCGCCATAGTGCAAGTGTGCCTGCGTTGTATGGAATGATTGTTTATGTGCACGAAGGGCTACCTTCCTGCACATAAACAATCCATAATGGTGGTTAGTTACTTCTATGTGTGGTGCATTCTGCAGCACACATTGAGTTAGCAAATTGCCATTATTTAATGTTTGTTCATATGCAGGAAGAGACGCCTTCCTGTACATAAACAATCATTTATAGCATTTTGCTCTTTCTGTGTGTGGTGCGGAATGCAGCACACATAGAAAAAGCAGAAACAAGGAAAAATAAAGGTATTTCTCCTCACACCATTCTAACTCCTGCTATTGCATGGCGCTCCCTCAGATGTACTTGTCCTTGTAAATCTGGGGAAGAGTCAAAAAGTAATGAGTGTTGCAGTGGAACATCCACAGCAACACCCACTATGTGAAAGGGTACCATATTTACAAAACGGTATCATGCCAAAAAAATTGCTTATCGCCACTTTGCAAATATAGAACAGGAATGTTGGTAAAATCGGCGTTCTTGTGACGCAATCCCCTTGTAAAAAAGCCCCCCAATGCCTTGACTGTCGGTAACTCTCATACTGGCTCTCCTAATGCCACGCGGGTTCTAAACATTTAACAAAACAAATAATACATTTTTTATATTGATTCTGTCCTGATTCTAAAAGCAGCTTACACTGCACTGAGGTGGGCAGAGGACAACAAAACACAAAAGTATCAATGGGTCTATAAATGAAAGTCTACATGTGTCACATTCAACCTAGCCGTCCTGTGGCATCCTACCTAAAAACAGTGGAAAACAAGAAAACTGAAAGGTACCCTGATCTCAATGTGATCTAAAAGGATACCCATCAGTCACCACATTAAACCGCCCTTCATCATTTGGGATTCCTTGTAGACCAACCTCTTGGAAAACTACCTGTAAATATGGAAGCTCAGGTCTAATTACTTCCAATGAACCTGGTAGTAACCAGTATGGTCTAAGTATAGATGGTACTAGCTTGTGAGTAAATGTGTGACTGATTTGCAGTGCATGTGAGAAAAAATAGTGAATTGTGGTGAAAATAAAATTGGGTGAGGGAGCAATATGAAATTTTATTCTGTGTTCTGCTCACTCCTCCAATGTTAAAAAAGCAGCAACGGTAGTCTTAACAAATAGCTACCTGGATGGAAAAGGTGGTCGACATGTTTCAGCAAAAATGTAGGACAAATGTGTCCATTGCCTTCATCAGGACCTAAATATAAATTATGCTACTGCAATTAGATAGTGCAAAGATGAAAAAGGTACAGTGACTGCATGGGTGTCATGCTATGACATAAAAAGAGATCACCTGATTTCCTAGGTGTTTTCTTAACCTGTAGCGGTTATGCCTGCATGTCACTGGTAGGAAGACAAAAACACAGACAGACAATAGGTATAAACACTAGACACACACAGAAAATGTGAATGAAGTGGTTAGCAAAACCATTGATTTTACATAATATTTTTCTTAAAAACTGGGCAAGACCTCACAGTTTTTAGAGGCAGTTCAGACACTCCCCTTATACTGTTTACATTGCACCCTATCTTTTTTCAAGATTTGCTTGGCACATACAGCTATATATACATATGGGCCAATGTCTGCTTATGTTAAATCTGCCTTTCTTCACTTTCTTTCATTTTACCATCCTGTCCCCTTCAAATTCCCAGTGGTGTCTTATGACTGAGAATTCACTGTTCAACCATATTCCCTCATCCAGAGGTCTGAAGGGACCTCCATTTAGTTCCTTCCAGACCCCCAATGCCAGGGTGAGATCTGTTTCTCATGGATTAAACTTCTTTCACTGGTCAAGCGAGGCTCTGCCTTGATTTCTGCTGAATTGTGTGATGACCACACTCAGTTTACTTCTTCTCCTCATACTGTCTAGTTTTTTATGTCCTTGAGTAAAGTGTTGTGATTAAAGGCAGCACACCATGCTCCTGGAGAATGCTTGGTTAGAGCTGTAATGTCAGGCTTGAGGGTGTTATTGTGCTGTTAATGGTCTGATGTCCATATGTCAGTCTTCAAGGACAACCTTTTAAAGTGCGCAGCAAAGCAGCTTTACCTGGGCTATGATCAGTGAATGGTGGGTTCACTCTTGGAAGGGGTGTTTGAAATCCAGGGTCCCACTGGCTCTCAATATATGCATTAGTTTGGGCCAGGCAGCAAGAGATGTGAAAGAGCAGGGCTTTAATGAGGCTTTAGTGTCATTCACCTAAGGCTCATTCCTGTTTCCAACAAGGACAGGAAGCGTCTCTTCGGATTAAGGCACCCATAATATATATTTGAATCCATTTAATAAAGCGCTGGACCTATGTGAGATTGGGGGAAATCCCTGGGAAGTGTTGTCTTTCTATTGACCTTTACCATTCCTTTTCCTGATCTATCCTAATGGAGATGCATAGTACACTTCTCACAATATAATCCTGTCTCTTTTTTCTGGTTGCAGAGCCGGTGACTAAACCCACAGTGAAATATATCAGCTCACAGCTAGTGGAGAACCGAGGTCCTGCAGAGATAGCCTGTGACACCTCGACCGCAGCTATCACAATCCTCTGGCACTTTAATAGCACTTCGGCACTACCTGGAAATATAATTCAGTCTCCAAACAATAGAACTCTTACCATGTTCAACATATCCCGGGGGGATTCGTGGATCTACCAGTGCCAGGCCCTGAACTCCGTCAGCAGCAAAATGAGTGACCCCCAGACTCTTACTATCGCCTGTGAGTAACCCCAGAGTCCTCCCTTTCCTGTCTCCCATCCCTTTCTCTGGTAAAGACACTCACAGTTCACAGACCCTCTCTCTGTGCCATTACAGATGGACCGGAGGACGTGAAGATTGATCCACCAGGTTCTCAGTGGTTACAAGTGGGGACAAAACTTTCTTTCTCCTGCACTGCGGGGTCCTTCCCAGCACCAGAGTACCAGTGGCTTCTCAATGGTACTGATCTAAAGAGACCTGGTAGCACATACACCATTGAGAAGGTGTCTTCACAAGATGATGGGAACTACACATGTGTGGCTGAGAACACAGTCACCGGCCTGTCTGTGGAGGCTTCTGTCTTTATAACTGCAAATGGTAAGTAGTCCAGGAATAAATAGACTCCAAGCCTGCTTCTTTCAGGTCAAAACCACTTCTGAAATTGAAGATGTGAATTTAACACAGTCTGAGCCGCCCTCCACTACCCGGAAGTGACATTATATAGCTTGGGATGGAATGGCTTTGTGGGGGAGCGACCCTTGACCCTGACTCAGACATGTCGCTCCCCATGCTGCACAGCACCACCTGTTGTGCCTGTGTACCTTGTTCCCTACCATCGCTGTTGCTTTGAGTTCGAGGCCCTCCTCCACCTGCAGGCTACCACCTGCGCCTCAACCCTGGTGGCCAGTGGGTAGCCATAAGTTTCTGTGTGCCCCTTATGATTGACTGCCTGCCTTCTGTTTTGTCTTCTGTACCTTTGTTGCCAGTGTAATTTCATTTTGCCCCCTTTGCCCCTTTTACTGTCTGCCTTCTGTTTTTTCTTCTCTACCTTCGTTGCCAGTGTAACTTCGTTTTGCCCCCTGTCCCCCTTTTTTTATTGTCTGCCTTCTGTTTTTTCTTCTATTTCTTCATTGCCAGTGTAATTTAGTTTTGCCACCTTCTGCTTGATTTTGATGTATTGTTCTTTTTCCATTTTTAGCCTGTATTGTGCCCTGCGTTGTTTCCGCCTGTCTCCGCTCTCTCTTCCCATCGCTATGTCCCCTGCGGCTCCGCCCCGCACACCAATTCGTCCCTCTCCCCCTCCCAGCTGCTCCTCCCTCCCACCTCCTCTTCTTAAGGCAGCCGCTGTGCCTAAGGCAAGCCCGTTTGCACCTGTCCGCACCTGGGCCGTGCCTAGTGCCTGACCCCTGGTCCCCGCAACCGCCACAACGAACAATGCCCCTATGATACAAGCGCCCTCCAGGCACTCAACACTGGATGATCACACACCTGCTTCCTGGCCACCCCGAAGCACACCCAAGGACCCTTCTCCTGCCAGAGCTGCAGCTTTACCAGCCTCCGAGCCACCAAACCACACGCCGAGAATGGACGCAACCAACTCAGATACATCCTACTCAGCACCCGCTCCGCACGCAAACACCCCGTCAAACTCTCGGATCTGACCAACACATCCACCCCAGACGTCACCTTCCTGACAGAGACTTGGATGAATGCCTCCTCTGTGCCCGACATCGCCATAGCCATCCTGGATGGCTACAAGATCACCCGCAGGGAATGCACCAACGGAGTAGGAGGTGGAATCGCTATCGTCCACAAGAACACCCTCATGGTTTCTACCAGTACCGATGACACCCTCAGCGCCGCTGAACACCTGCACTTCCAGATCCACAAGGACCCCAACACCACCCTCAGAGGAATGCTTGTTTACAGACCCCCGGACCCTGGCCTCAGTTCAGTGACTCCATCACCGACTTCGTCAGCATGCACGCACTGGCCTCCACAGACTACATCCTGCCTGGAGACCTGAACTTCCACCTCTAGAGTACCAACGGCACCAACTTCACCACCCTGATCGACAACCTCACTAACCTTGGACTCAGACAGCTTGTCACAATGCCCACACACTCTGCTGCCACACGCTCGACCCCATCTTATCCGCAAGCTCCCACATTTCTTTCAGTCACAACACCAAACTCCACTGGATTGCCCATCGCAGCATCCACTTCACCTTCTGGAAACCCACCACGCACCACCGCACTCAACAGATAGGCTGCCACAGCTAGAGCAAAGTCACTGATGTCCAGCTTAACACCACCCTCACACGGAGCCCACCCGCCGACCCTACCGACACCGACAGCACCGCCAGCGACTTCAGGCAATGGATCGACGATTGTACCAAAACTCTCGCCATGATCAAGAAACACTCCAACAGACACATTGACAAGAAAGCCTGCTGGTTCACCACAGACCTCCAGGCCTACAAGCAAATCTGCCAGAAACTAGAGAAAAAATGGCAGCGCGTACAGGCACATGACAGCCATGAGGCCCACAAGAATGCCATCCGCAGACACCATTACCTCATCAGAACCACCAAAAGGGCCTCCTTCAAGGACCACCTCGACAACAACCCAAACAACAGCAAAGAGCTCTTCAACATCGTGAAGGAACTCCCCGACCCCAGCTCCAACGCCAATGACATCCCACCATCGCAAGACCTGTGTGACCCCCTTGCCATCTTCTTCCACCACAAGATCTCAGACATCCACGACAGTTTGAACAACCTGGCCGCCTTGATAGCCAACGACACCTTGGACCCCCCGGCCACCATCCGCATCGACCCCATGCTCACCTGGACCAACATGAACGACAACTATACCATCAAAATCATGAACACCATCCACTCCGGCTCTCCGTCAGACCCGTGCCTACACCACATCTTCAACTAAGCTAGTGCCACCATTGCACCCCATCTCCACAAAGTCATCAACATCTCCTTCGAGACTGCGATCTTCGCGGAGAACTGGATGCACGCAGAGATCAACGCCTTACTCAAGAAACCCAAGGCGGATCTGAGAGGCCTCATGGACTTCCGGCCCATCTCCCTGCTCTCATTCCCGGCGAAGGTCATCGAGAAGATCGTCAACAGACAACTGACCTGCTACCTCGTGGAGAACTACATCCTGGACCCATCCCAGTCAAGGTTCCACTGCAACCACAGTACCAAAACTGCCCTCATCGCCGCCATCGATGACTTCAGGAACCTGCTGGACAATGGTGAAACCGCAGTTCTCATCCTCCTGGACCTCTCAGCGGCCTTTGACACGGTCTGCCTACGCACACGCCTCCACAATGCAGAAATCCGAGACAAAGCTCTGGATGGAACGACCTCCTTCCTCTCCTGCAGAACCCAGAGCGCCCGCCTCCCCCATTCCATTCCAAAGCCTCACCGCCACCGACAACATCGGCTACCTCCTCGACCACGGCAAAATGGCAGCACTCATCCTCCTGGACCTCTCGGCTGCATTCAACACCATCTTCCACCACACCCTAGCCACAGACTCCACGACACCAGCATCTGCGTCAAGGCCTTCGACTGGATCTGCTCCTTACTCACCGGCAGAACTAAGTTGGTCAGCCTCCCTCCCTACCTCTCAGTACAGAGACCTACTGGGGAGTGCCCAAGGGCTCCTCTCTCAGCCTCACCCTCTTCAACATCTACATGTTCCCCTGGCAACCATGATCAGGAATGATGGGTTCAATATCTTCTCATATGCCGACGACACCCAGCTGATCCTCTCCCTTCCCAATGTACCCAATATCACCAGACACGACCGGCAAGAAACGATGAAAGCTGTTGCTACCTGGATGAAGAACAGCTGCCTGAGACTGAACTCAGAAAAGACAGAATTCATCATCCTTGGCACTACCCCCTCCTCATGGAATGACTGTTAGTGACCCTCTGCCATCAGAAATCCCCCGACCCTGATGGACCACGCACAAAACCTCGGCATCGTACTAGACTCATCGCTCACAATGAACCGCCAGATCAATGCTGTCTCCTTCACCTGCTTCAATACCCTCCACATGCTTTGAAAGACCTTTTGATGGATCACAACCAAATCCAGAAAAACTGTCACGCATACACTTATCAGCATCAGACTGGACTACGGCCATGCTGTCTACGCCAGAATCAACAAGAAACTCCTTCACCAACTCCAGACTGTCCAGAACGCCACAGCCATACTGATGCTCTGTATCCCCATTTGCAGTCACATCATCCAACACCTCCGTGATTTCCAATGGCTTCCAGTCAAAAGAAGAATAGCCTTCAAACTCCTCACCCATGCATATAAGGCCCTTCACAATATCGGACCTGCATACCTGGACACCTGCATGTTCTCCCACGCACCCAAAAGACACTTCAGATCAGCCCAGCTCTCACTGGCCACATTCACATGTATAAGCAGGACAAGAAGAGGAGGAAAGGTCTTCTCCAACCTCACAGCCAAAGCCTGGAACACCATCCCCCTCCATCTCCGGCAATCTCCCACATTGACCCAGTTAAAGGAAAGACTTCAAGACCTGGCCTTTGGGTAACACCAGCACACAATGGAGCCGTCCCCCAGCACTTTGAGACCCTCACGGGTGAGTAGTTACACTTTGCCAACCCTTATTGATAGGACTTGCTTAGATTAGCTATATGATCTTGCTTATCTTACAGACAACCTCACCTTCTCTGGTGCTTCACTACACTGAGAGGGACAAGTGTTATAATGGGTACACTATGGAGACAGATATGGACCTATTACTTGTGCAAGACAGTTTTAGGACTGAATAGTGATAGAGAAACTCTATGCATAGTATTCAGATCTGTATTTTTCAGTACATTTAGTACTACTACAAGAGCACTTCCAAAATACTTCAAACTGGCATTAATATACCTACTTGGGGATGTCACCACCTTTTCTATCTTATCTGTGAGGAGATCTCTACCCTAATTGTGGAGATTCCCACAGCAAATTTGGGAGAGACAGCTAGGAGTGGATAGAAAATAGGGTATACTTATTAAAAGAGAGTAAGGGTTAAGAGAGGACTAAGGAGGAGGTTAAATAAGGTGAGGGAGGGATTTAGGGAGAGGGCATGCACTCCCACAAACACATAGTCCTCTTTCTATTCTCATACTGCTCTTCTACAGTTGCTGCAGCCAAAGGAGACCCATTACAGTTCTAAATGTACTCCAACTGAAGGAAGTGGCCCTTTTACGGCCACCCGGGTTACTTACAACCACCTACTATTGCCTTCCCAAAAATGAAGAGTCAGTCAGACAGTAGAGAATACAAACTTACATCTTTATTAGCAATACCATCTTGACCTGTCCCCTAAGATGTCTGCCGAGGGACTGTCGCCCCAACAACCCGCAGTGAGTAATCATTCCTCTCGAGAAGCCTCCAACCATGTCCACAATGGAAACTACTGGCCTGGGCCAAACATCAACAAAGATGAACAGTAAGTTGAGCTAACCAGACGGGTACATGTTATTAGGGATTCAAGGTTAAGGTGCTGGGTCTCAGGATCTCCGGGAGCAGAAACTATGAGGGCAGAATAGCCTATTCTTTAACAAGTCGAGAAACAGCCTTGACAGAAGAGAAAATAATAATGAAATACAGTGTTCTGCTGAGGCAAGCAATACGAGTAATAGGACCTAGTTCAGGCACAGTCTAAGCAGCCTGTTAGGAGGGACAAAATGCAAAATGGAGTCACGCTCACTAACTGAAGGCTGCACATTAAGGGGATTACTCTATGGGTTGCATAACGTGAATACAAATGGCATCTATTTAGTCACACACTGCTGACCTAATATAGCATGAAACAAGTGCGTTGCAGGGATGGAAATTTCAAACCTAACACAGCTCACAGCTGGTTTAAAGTTCATCACCATACATGGCCAACCACTGGAACTGCAACAACTTCCCCTAAAAAATAATGCTGATATTACTTTAGCGTTTTTTTATTTAATCTTTAAACAAATATATCGATTTCCAATATTTTCAAAATAATTAAATTCGTGACTTTAGCTTATTAATACGGTAATATTTTCTTTATAATATTCTGAGGGTCGCAGGTACACGATTGTGAAGCCATGGCAACTTTCACATAATTATAGATGTGCCGCATTTGCCACATAAGGCATCATCAGCCACACACTGGAGATTTTAACAAAAAACTATTTTGTTTATATCTCAAATGGTTCAAAAGTTACCAAAAATGTGACAGCACATGTTACCACTCAGTGGAAGGAAGCCCTTTGCAAAGCTGGGTTGATCACCTTTCTGTTGTTCTATTGCTATATTTGGGTGTTAAACTGTAACCCATGAGGTGTAAGCAATGGCCACAGAGTGTTACTAAGTTTAACAATTATGAGAAAACGAAGTACCACTATGACAAAATGTGCTGCTTAATGTTGCCTTTTCTTGCCGCATAGTTTACTCAACGCTGCCACATGATTTGTACCTCTGCAACCGCATAATTCCAGTGGCCCTGATTATTCTACATTTAAAATAATGTATAACTTCCATTATCATTAACATTTAACATTAGAATAGTTTAAAAAACGTTTTCCTATACAACACCAAAGAGAGATTTCCACCCCGGTGGCAGACAGAAACCTCATCCTTCTTGTATAAAATTAGGTTGTAATAGTAAGCTTATACTTGTAAATTTGGATCAACCCCCTGAATTTTTGGTGCTTAGACTTGTAATTCTTCACTTTGTAGTCAATTTACTGCCGTAAATGGTGAATTGGCAAAAGTAGAGTAAACGTACATGTGTAGATGTACTCATGTGTAAGTTTACCTTTGTGAATTGCCCCTTCTGTGTCTTAGAGTAACCAATCAATTTAGGATGGATTCAAGGATATGACTAGTAATGTATAATAAAATCAGAGCAACTGATCAAGGGATTAGATTTTTCAGAAATTTGGAAAGGTATTTGAGGACAGGCTGGGTTTGGCTAAGGAATATGTTAACAAAATTCTATTGTAAAATAGAGCCTTGCCTTTTGGGCACAGGGTTATGAGAATTCTTGTGGTCATAAGAACTAAAGTGAAAGTTTTTTTAGACCAGATGGTCACTGAAGGAGTCATGGGACTAGTAGAAAAAGCTGAGTGCCTTTCTCCTATAGGCATTAAAATATGGTGCATTCTCACTCACCATACATTACAAATTGATTCATATTGGAGAGCAACATGCAGAATGTACTCATCTTGTTGCTAAAACGTATTTATGATAGCAGTTAATTACATTCCTTGAAACAATACCAGAGATAATTGATATATAACTTGAAAAAAACATCAAATACAGATCAAAAACAAATTTGTAAATTTTGGACAATTGTTTGAGAAACACAAACAAAATATCACAGACTCCTATTTGATCCCACATACCCAATTAATTGATGCATGACATATATTAAATGTACATGAATTCCACAATATGCATTTGTATACTGAAAAAGAGTTCACATATTATTGTCCTATACAGATGTATTCTCAGTGTTCGATAATTAAGTTGTTGTCAGATTGAATTATGTTGATTAAAAGCTCATATAAATGTCACCAAGGTACTCCGCGTTTAAGCCTACTTGCTTCGATCTCTTTTGGGGTGACTCCAATACAATGAGATCTTCTTCAGGACTATTTCAAGGCAACTCAGGTATGTCTCAAGAAAATTTGATAGGAATCAGAAATACTGAACTGCCCGAATAAATATTTTTTATGCACCTTGTTAGAAATGGGGGTCTCTAGTTGGCAATGGTATACACATTTGTCTACATTGGGACCCTCGTTTCTAGTCAGGGAAAGGGAGATACACTCCTGAATAACCCCTGCTCACCCGGTTGGCATCTTGGCACGTGCAGACAGGCTTAGCTCAGAGGCAGTGTGTAAAGCACATACAGTATTACAGTGAAAACACTACAAAAGGACACCACACCAGTTTAGAAAAATAAGTAATCTTTACTGGACCTAACACAAGACAAAACAACAAAGATCCACAATACTGTAATAAAAATATGACTTTAAAATGGTAGAAATAGCTTAGTTCAATGTAGGTGGTAAATGCAACACTTTACACTCAAAGTACCTTGGATGCGCCACCAAAACAAACAAAAGGGTCGCAGGGAAGGTAATGCATTGGTTCCTTTCTTTGGGGGAGGTGATACGTCGGTTCCCTCTGCAGTGCAGGGGAGGTGATGCGTTGGTTCCTTACCAGCGAGGTGGTGATGTGTCGGTTTCTTACTGTGATCCAGTGCAATGCAAGAAGTTGGCACCTCGATGCGATGCAACGATCCGGTGCGATGCGAAAAAATTGCGTCTATGATGAGATGCAACAACGTGGATGCAATGTGTGCACTCCCGATGGCCGCGCGGCGAAATCAATGATCTTTGGAGCTGCAACAGGCTTTGCGAAACGCTTCTCCGGTGATGCAACAGCAACCTCTGTGGTGGCGGCACACTTCTACAGTGATCCGACATGCTTCATCGGTGATGTGACGGCTAACAGCTGCGGCAGCAGCTCGCTTCTTCGGCGATGCGATGGCAACTGCTGCGGCGGCGACAAGCTTCTACTCGTTGCTTCGTGCTTTGAGTTCCCAGCGACAAACAGTCTCTAGAGGTCCTAAAGAGTTGCATGCACCTCTCTGTAGGTTAGAATTCCCAGCAATGAAATTCAGGGGTAGCTGGTGGTGAAGTCTTTGTGTCCCCGATACTTCAGAAGCGAGGCAAGCTCAGTTCATACCCTTGGAGATCTTCCTCAAGATGACAAAGCAAACAGCAAAGTCCTTTTCGCCTTTCCTTGGCAACAACTAACCACTGCAGGCCAACCCTAGACAGCAAACAGCACAGGGGCAGTAATCCTCCTTCAGCTTCTCCGCTTTCTTCTCCTTGTCAAGGGTTCCTCTTGATTTCCTGGAGGTTCAGGGGTCTGGATCCCCCCTTTTATACACACAAATCCTTTGTCTCTGAAGGTCTATTCAGACTAGTGCTGACTCTCCCTGTCTCCTGCAACCACCCCACCCCCTGTCACTCACCAACCAGTTATGGAATACACAAACCTAGCAGAGGTTGGGCAAGAACATACCTACTTTCTAAAAGTGGTATTTTCAAACACAGAATGTTATACCCAACTTTACTAAAATATGTTTTTTATCATTCTGAGTTCTGGCATACTAACAGGTAGCCGTGCAATAGTGAAAAACAAAATTAGCTGTAATTCACTATCAGGAGATGCCACACACATCAGGGCATGTCCTACTTTTTACATACAATGCACCCTGCCCATGGGGGTACCTTGGGCCTACCTTAGGGGTGACTATAATGTAGAAAAGGGAAGTTTTAGGGACTGGCAAGTTGGTGCACTTGCCAAGTCGACATGGCGGCCCCAAGCTGCACACAGGCTCTGCAATTGCAGGCCTGAGTCACATTTTACAAGCTCTGTTGGTGGCACAATCAGTGCTGCAAGCCAATCATGGAATCACTAATCCATTACATTATTTTACAATAGCAAGCACTTGCACTTTTGCACTGATCAGCAGTGGTAAAGTGCCCAGAGTCATAAAGCCACCAACAACAGGTCAGAAAAAATACTGAAGAAGGCAAAAAGTTCAGGGATGACCCGGCAACAAGAGCCCAGTTCGACACATCTCAAATAAAGTTAATTCTTAGGCATGCCCAAGGTTCCCTGTTTGTGCCTTTTTGAAGACAGATAAAAAAGGGGAAACAATTATTGGTACACACTCTATTCATATTCCATTCTTCTTCAACCTCTGTCAGTCACCTTGTGTTCTCACCTGCTGTCACTAATCAATGATTGGAAGGTAGCTACAGGGATAGAGACCTCATGTAAATGTGGTTTGCTTCTTTATAAATGTTTCTTGAAATTACATGTTAGTTGGTTACATTCACTTCAAAGGATTTACTTTTTTTATTCCTAGCACGCGGGCACTTCACTGGTACATTCTGACCTCGTTTGTCAAATGTCCTGTAGCATGGGTGTGACATGTGTAGTAGCAAACATATTCCTGCTTTTTGTTAACACCTTGCTCATACAGCAGCCTGAGCACGTTCTTTGGTTGATCTTTTGTGTAAGTATATTGTGCTTGGTCTCATACACCCACCTGCTTTACAAAGAAGACACCAGTCTAGTTGCTTAGTCCACGTTCAATGTCTCCCTCTTCCATTCGGTGGCGGCAGTGTTCGGGCTCCCTTCAGTATTCCTCATTCACCATTGGTGATTCCCTCTCTTTCAGAATTCAATTACCCACTGATGTCATCATTAACCGCTCTGATATGTAGCTTGTCTGCCTTTCTCATACTACTTTGAAATGGCCCTAAATACCTGTATTTTCCTTGTCATTGTAGAACTTGTAATTTAAGGTGACACTGATAGATATTTTGTAAGATATTCTTTCAATAGGATCAACATTAGTTTATAGGGTTGAGGGTGTGTCATAGGTATAATATGTTTCACATTGTCTTCATCCTTGTATGTGGATTGGTCACTAATGCCTGGCCATGGTAGATGCTGGGAAATGTAGTCCAACCGGCCATTACACAACATATTGACTTACTTCTAAATGATGTGTGTTATAGATTTACTAAGTGTCCCATAGTCGTTATCATAATGATCCATGCTTGTTGATTGGTTATGATGGATGCTGCAGTTATCACAAAATAATCCAATAGGAGTCTGACAATGATAACACTACAACAGACTCTGTTCCTCTTCCTAGCAGGAACAAAATGGTTTTGATGTTGAAAGATGGTGAGGAGTTCTCAAACTTATATTTACCAACAGGTCAGGTTAGACAACTTATCAACTTCAGGATTAACACTTTATAAAAAAAATACATATATTTGGAGAAGGAGACTTGCTAATGAAGGAGAATCCATATGTGTGGGGTGAAGATGAATAATGTGTGTAAGGATGTAAAAGGAGCTATTGCTGGACCAGGTATAATGTCTATGTTTAAGGTGATTTTGAATACTGATAATAATACAGTACTCAAAGATTTGATGCTGAGAGGACAAGCAGCCAAGATGAAATTTTACTATTGCAGGATAGAAAATGGTCCCGGATGAAAACACTGCATCGCTGACTGTCTCACTGTCAGGAGGTGCTTATGAGATACAGAAAGGAGAACAAATGTATGTGATACCGTGGAGGACTCCTAAGTAAGGAGTCCTAACTTTACTACTCCTATACTGAGAAAAATCCTGACTTTAAGACTTTTGGTATTCACAGAAGGCATTTAGGAGTCCTAAATGTAGGACTCCTAACTTCTGTGAATACCGAAGTGAGTAAGTGCCTTCTGTGAATTCCAAAATGGTAGTAAGTTTAGGAGTTTGTCTTAAGTTAGTTCTGTGAATCAGGCCCACTGACTTTACTAGACAATTTAGTCATACATTTATGAAAATGTATTTCAAAATGTGCCACTCAAATCTTCTCAATACCCATATTCTCTTGCTCATGTGTGTCCCTTTAGTACACACACTCTTCTTTCACAACCCCTAAGGGCCTAATTATGAGTGTGGCAGTCCATAAGACCGTCAAACCTGCGATGGAGGTGCGGTGGCAGTCAGGGAGCGCCTCACCAGTAGTCTAATCTCCTTATTATGAGTACAGCAGTCGGACGATTAGAGATTCGCACAGCAGCCAGGAACCCACGAACCCTGGTGCTGGAGCGGCATTCTTCAGGCCGGAATAATATGTTTGGCCGTGCTGCTGTGTCCTGCCAAGCATATTACAAGTTTCCTCACTGTGACCCTAATCACGGTGGTGAAATCGCATTAGAAAGAGTGGCGGTGAGGTAACAAAGGGGGCCCTGCTGGGCCTCCTGGTGCCTCAGGCACTAGGGATGCTTGCAGGGGACCCATGCTGTGCCTCTCTGTGTGCATTCACCCCCTTCCTTCATGGCATGGACTTCACAATCCATGCCGTGCAGGAACGGGCTTTGACATTCCCTTTGCTGTGCCTTTTTAAAAGGCATTGCTGTGGGAACGCCAGAGAATCACCTTCCAGACCACAAGGAAATGTGTAATCTGGCAGCCGACCGGCAGTCGCATTTGGCAGTGGGGGGCAGTGAGGTGTTTCCCTGCTCTTGCACCGTCAAACTCGCAATCAAGCCCTAGGACTTACTGAAATGACATTATTGGCCAGCACCTCCACTCTCAAAATTGTTACAGCCCCACTGCATGTTCTTAGACCAAGTGTATTTAATCCAGACACTCACTGGCTGCTTTCATTCTGCTTCCTCCTCCAGGCAGCCCTTGCCCCACCCCTGGCTCCTGCTGGCAGACCGCCCTGGGCGTGGCCTGTGGAGTTCTCCTCGGTGCTGCAATAATTGTGGCTGGGATGGCGGTTCATTATGAGAGACGCTTGAAACAGAAGGACACAAACAAAGGTAAAGTCCATAACAAGGCCCTTCTTTTACCTCTCTGCATGTTATATACTATATGCTCTGCATATGTGACACAACAGTAATGATTCCATCACTCTTTGCCTCAGATGAAAATGTGTACCAGAATCCCAGCGTTATCAAAGACGCTGATACCCAATATGAGAACGTGAGAAAAGAGCGCGAAGAACAGTCAGCGGTGAGTAGCAGCCAGTGATGAAGTCAAGTAAATAATGTCTCATAGTAACAAATCCATGGTATTCATATTGTTTTTGTTTTCAGTTTTCATATTGTATGGAGAAACATGCATAGGCCCTCTGCTCTGTTCATTAGGAGCACAGATTGAGGGCTCGGTTGGAGCCCTGATGCATACTAGACAGTTAGCTATGTCTGCCACATAAACTGCCTCCAACCCTCTGGAGTGACCCCTGAGGTGGCCTGCTGTGACAGTCTGGGAGTGGCTAATGTCAACTGAAGATGCTGCAGGAAATCTTCCTTCCTTCATTATGGGGGCCTTTGTTACCTCTTCAGTACATTTAATTATAATTAATGTAGAGTAGCTCCCTGCAGTGAGCAGGAGGGTGCGACCCTTGCCTGGCTCTTGAGCCTTCATGATGCTGGCAATACACCTCTCTACATACATTGTTAGTGCCCACATACATAGTCTCCATAATATAATATGTGTATCACTTTATGAAACACATGTTGGCAGATTGTATACTGTAAACAGATTAGTGGGATTAATGGGTTGGTGGATTGGCCTCCACTGTGGATTGACTTAGCGCTGCAAACCAATCCTGGAAACAAAGGGGTCCCTACCAAGGAAACCTCCTCCAAGTAAGACTGCTCAAACTTGGATGATTAGCATAAGGACGTGGGTTATTAGATGGGGGGTTTGAGCTTTATCTGAGTAAGAAGTTCACAGTCTTGTCAGGTCAAGGTATACTAAATAATTCTGGTCTCACCCCCTCACGTTATGGCACAGAGAAGCCAGGCTAAATGTAGAAGAAATATGAAAATTAGGTAGCAGTACCAAAAAAGGTAGAAATAAAAAACAAAACAAAAGAAACTCACAACTAAATTCTAAAAATTAAGAAAAATGTATTAAGTAAAATGACACAAAAATGATTAAAATAGAAATATATATTTTTTAATTTTTTAGGTCAAAAAGCACCAGGAAACAATACAGCATCCATAGGTGCAATAGACCGGGACCTAAGCTCAAGTTGAGGTCACCTGTGAGGCTTCACCACTAGGCCTGGGTGAAGTTCTGCTATACTGAACTCTGGAAAGCGCTGTAAAAAATTCACGGCGCTCCGTGGAGCTCCATGAATGGAGGAGTGCTGTAAGTCTTGCTGATTTTCTGTGCAGGGAGTTTGTCCCATACTCTAACATCAGCACAAAAGGGAAATCATGCACCATAGGAGGGCTTTTTTCCGCTCAAGTAGATGTTCTACTCCTGTGGCAGCTTCCTCAAAGCAAGCGGCAGGTTTCTCAATGCTAGCGGCACCGAACAGCTACGACTGCGCTGCATTGAGAAATGACACCCTGGGAGGTGGTATAACATATGATTTTTCTCACTCATGCTCACCGATTTAACATTGGGGAGCCATGCAAGAGGAAAACCTCCATGCGCTTTGCCAGGTTTTTTACAACTCCATTGGTAGAGCAGAATTCATTGCTCATGCCTAACCACAATAAGAAAATCACCCTCTCCTAACCCCACCCAAAAAATCTACTAAATGCAATATGGGTTCTCTGAAAGCTTGCATACACAAAGAGATGATGGATGGAGTGCTGAAACTTTTCAAACACTCAGCCCCAGTCACAGATCTGGGTTGAATCCATAATCATTCTGCAAAATACAAAAGAAAAAATGCAAACTGTGCCACTGGATTCAAGCTAGCCTGGCTGATGAAGGGTAAAACCCAGAAACTGATACCAGGATGTTTGTTTCCCTGTCTGGGGAGGACCTGGCCTGGCAGTTCGTCTGGACTGTTCCCACGAGGCACAGGGTCAAGACTGATTTGCATATGGCTGGGTTCAAACTGGAATGGCATATTGTGCAAAAATAAACAATGGATAGTGGCCCAGATATCTGTACTGGGGTGAATGTATGACATTGCTCTGCCTTTTGTCCATCAACTGTTGTTTTTGCATTTGTCACCCTGAGTGAGACGGGTATGCCCAGACGTGGGTCCCGTGCTCTCCATGCCACTGGAATCAAGCTATCCTGGCTGAAGAGGGTTGAAACCCCGAAACTGGCCCTAGGATGCTTGTTGTCAGTCCAGGGAGGACCTGGCCTGGCAGTTTGGGCTGGACTGTTCCCATGAGGCACAGTGTCAAGACTGATTTGCATATGGCTGGGTTCAAACTGGAATGGCATGGTTAGCGAACAAACAATGGATTTAGGCCCAGATCTCTCTACTGGAGGGAATGTATGACATTGCTCTTCATTCAGTCCATCAACTATTGTTTTTTCATTCTCTGAAAGCTTGCCAATGCCTCTCACTATGGGCTCTTCAATTGCAGGGTGGTAATGTAGGAAGGTCCTTATGGGAGTTTTTTGGGATTTTGCTAGCAATTGCCTTAATCTGTCATCATCAGCAGCTTCTTCTGCATGCAGGAAAAAAACACCCTTCCTAGAGCTACTATGGAGTGTAGCTAAGTAAACAACATTTGCAAGAGCTTCTACTTTGAACCCTTCAACAGAGTGTAAGATCCTCCACCTACCCGAGAGTTCATTCTCCACTCTATAAGTCAGCAAATTGACCCAAAATGTAGGTTAAAATGTATACAAAGGACCTCTAAACTTTATGTAGGTATTCGAAACACATTCTTAAAGGCAACTGTTGTGCTCAGAGTATATAGTAAAGAACATGTGTCATGGCCAGGGAACAGTTTCAGCGACTTTATCAGGGCAAGAGAAGCATACTGTCACCCAACCATAGACCACACCACCTTTGGTGGTGAAGGTCAACCAGTGGTCAAGCGGTTCAAACACTGCTCAAATAAGTTGAACCCCCTTCTGTGCTGAAAGTAAACAGTCCCTGTCCTGGTGCACCAGAGGTCGAGTAAGCCTAGTGAGTTGACCCAGTCAGAGATTTAACTTTCTCACTTAGGGGCCATTAGGATGGCGGACGGATTGACCCTGCTAGGCTGGCGGTAGCCACCGTCAGCCTAGCGGGGGCAATCCGCCTGCCATCCTAACCAGAATGACCCCCGCCATATTATCATTGCTTGGGGGTCGCGGGCGGATGGAAAGACTGTCCGCCGCTTTTCCACCCCGGTCAAAAGGTTTAATATGGTGGTGGTGTCAATCAGACATAACTGATAATCAAACGAGAACGGACACTGGTATCTGCAAAAAACCATTAGTTTTTATCGAAAACCCTCATAGACATCCTGGAGTTGTTATAGCGGTATATCTTTTCATCCGCCCCATCAGGAGTCTTGGCATCGTCATAGGGTCAACGATTAACGTGCAGTATGCCTGCCTCACCCGAGGCTACTTCTGGTGAATGCAGAAGTGTCCAGAAATGAAAAAAGGAAATCTAAAAAATAATGACTCAGCCAGAGGAACTTGGCTTTTAATATAAAAAATTGACTGGTCACTACTAATAAAAACAAAATTGGGATATTGAGGTAGTTGGGTTACTGAACTACCATATCATTATTTGAAAAAAGTCGACATGTTTCAGCTCGTCGTGCCCACAGAGGGTCAGTGGAGCTTTCGTCAGGACATAAACAGTAAAACACACAAACAAAAAATGTATAGCACATACACCCTTTATGTGTATGGTGAAGATCACACAATGGAATTTCCAAGCTGTAAAAGAAATCAATGAAATCATTGTCACAAAAGTATGTTCACTGGGTTTAGGCAGACATCTTTTCATAATTGCATTATTATATGCAGAGACGTGGGTAACCGAATTGCGGTACAACCCTCGTGAGGTGAGTATGTAGGAGAAGTATCATGGGTTTCAGAGTAGGTGGTGAATGCTCATGAGCTTTTAATTTGTGACAAAAAGCTATACACCAATACGCGAACCGCTATTTACACAACGCATAGACTCTATAGCTACGATGTATTTTTAGCGCACTGTTTCCGTGTCACTCTTTATATTCAAGCCACTCCTATTGAACGTATTTTACTAGTGCACTGTCGATGATCATGCGGCACCTGACACCGACCTTTGCCCTGTAAGCACAGCTTTTTGTCACAAATTAAAATACTTTTGTGACAATGATTTCATTGATTTCTTTTACAGCTTGGAAATTCCATTGTGTGATCTTCACCATACACATAAAGGGTGTATGTGCTATACATTTTTTGTTTGTGTGTTTTACTGTTTATGTCCTGACGAAAGCTCCACTGACCCTCTGTGGGCACGACGAGCTGAAACATGTCGACTTTTTTCAAATAATGATATGGTAGTTCAGTAACCCAACTACCTCAATATCCCAATTTTGTTTTTATTAGTAGTGACCAGTCAATTTTTTATATTAAAAGCCAAGTTCCTCTGGCTGAGTCATTATTTTTTAGATTTCCTTTTTTCATTTCTGGACACTTCTGCATTCACCAGAAGTAGCCTCGGGTGAGGCAGGCATACTGCACGTTAATTGTTGACCCTATGACGATGCCAAGACTCCTGATGGGGCGGATGAAAAGATATACCGCTATAACAACTCCAGGATGTCTATGAGGGTTTTCGATAAAAACGAATGGTTTTTTGCAGATACCAGTGTCCGTTCTCGTTTGATTATCAGTTACCATTTAAGGGGAAACGAATGGACTCTTTATCCTCTTCCCTCCCTTTTGTTTGATATCAGTCAATCAGACATAGCCAGCCATAATAGTATGGGCTGCAGGCGGTCTTCACTTAAGGGGCCCCCTGCGGGCCCCCGGAGTGAAGGCGAGGTGGGGGTGCACACAGGGGGTACCTGTGGTACCCCCCAGCATTTGCATACACAAAGCGGCAGGCACAGCGTGGTGCCTGCCGCTTTATGTATGCAAATGCATACATGCATTTTTAGCATTGTGGCGGGCGATGCTGAGAGCACCGCCCACCACAATGTTAAAAATGCAGGATGAGCCCGCCACTGTGGCGGGCGCATCCTAATACCCCCCACGGGACCACCGCCCTTATGGCAGGCGGTCCCAAGTACCGTGAGGATGGTGGGCGGGCAAAGTCCGCCCGCCATCCTACTGGCCCCCTCAGTCTTTTTTCTGTGAGTTGAAATACTCCAGCTAGGCATTGTTGAGATATGCGTTGAATGAGGTCTCACTAAAGCCAATGATTTCTCAAGAAAAGCTGCAATTCTCAACTTTCTTGCCCTTGGAAGTCCTGTTATCAGTCCCGTACCTGAAGCGTCTCTACTCAGTCAAGTGTTCTACATTGGGACATAGTCAGGGCCGTAGCCACGGGGTGCATTTGAGGGCCGGGCCAGCCCATAACAATAATAAGCAATAAAAATTCTGTAATATTTTTTTTTCTTATTACATTTGCTGCGTGTTTCAAGACAGGTTAAATGTCAGGCTATGTCTTCTGACAAATTGCTGCTTATTTTTTTAACATGGAGATGCTTACTTATCTTAAGTCAGAGAACTTTGTAGATTGAACTGTGTGACAATCTTCCTGGGGTACAGACAGGGATAATAGAGTAATGAGGCAGGGAAGGCCTAAAATATGCAGCAATGTTGACTACATTTTGGGGTAAGAAAACACAAATTATGTGGGTTCATGCAGCTCACATTTACAAATCAGCACTATCTGGGCAAAGGTTTCACTTTATTAGTACCAGTTCGACATCCAAATACAGCTGCAAGTAACTGAAAGGTGACCAGCCAACCTTCCACTGAACGACAGCGTTCAGTGAGCATTTTTTGTAACATTTGATCTGTTACAGAACCTGCAGATTATGCAGAAGATCGATTATGTGGCAAATGTTGCAAGGTCATAATCATGCAGAAAATGCTGTAGCCACAGAATTGCCTAATTCTGGAGGCATTGCGTACAGGGAATGGGAAAAGAAATAGTGTAGGATGTTAATTTGTTTCTAATTCATAAAAATGTTCAAATACCTGTAAGTGAACCGCACAAATATTTTGATCCTATGTGGGAAGTGTTTTTATGCCATCCGCGATGACCACCGTGGTGCGGTGGTCCTATTATGAGACACCGAGCGTACCAGTGTGGTGGATGGTGAGATCTGAGAGACACAGACGCGCAGTTTATGGTTTGCAGTACTATATAAGCTTTGAACAGCTCTGCACGCCCTTTTATGGTATTTCTTATGATTATAGTCTGCTTAGCTGGTTACTGCACTGGGTTGTCCAGTTAGAAATGTGGGGTAGATTTGCTTTCAAGTAATGCAAGCAGCAAGGCAATTAGCTGTGCGGCATTGGGTAAAAGGAAGACAGCATAAAGGCATTTAGTCACAAAGATATGGCATATTGCTTCTGTCTCCTAGCCTTGGCACACAATATGCTGGGTAGCACCATTGCAAACACACTTGCGCCGTGGTGCAAAGGTACCTGCGTTACAGGCAGGATTGGTTTTCCGCCGGTCGGATTGCCGGCTGGGCAGAAAAGGCACACAATATGGTGGCAGAGGCTTGCAGGCACCGCCATCCATATTATGATGCATGCGGTGATTTCGCCTTTCACATGGTGGAGGCTCCACCATGGAAAGGCATACAGTAAATGGCTTTGGGGGCCCGTGTGGCCTTGGAGTTGTGAGGGTGGGTGGCTGCACTTGGCATGCACAATGTGGCAGACAGCGCATGGTGCCTGTCACCTGGTGCATGCCAATGCACAACATGCAACTTTTACATTGTGGCGTGTGCAGCATACAGCACCACCCGCCGCAATGTAAACAATGCGGGATGCAACCACCAGGGTGGTGGTTGCAGCCTAATTGGCCTCATGCACGACAGCCCCTCAGGCAGTCGGTCCCATTTCCTGTTACTGTCCACACGCCATCATAATGAGGCCCAAACTATTTAGTAAACTACTCATAGTGGCTTTGTATGTTTTAGTAAATACTGAAAATGATTTTGCATATTGGCTGTTCCAAAAAAGGTGATGTAACTACGGTAAACAGTCAAAATATCGAGTAAAAAATATCGAATGGACATAATATCGAGTTTAAAAAATAGAATGGACAAAATATCGAATGGACAGAATATAGACATCAAAAATATCGTTTTTAAGGTAAGTAATGTAATATCGAATGTGAAAAATATAGAAAGTTAAAATATCGAAGTATATAATATAGGTTATTAAAATTATCGAATTTTTAATAATATCGAATTTTTTATAGTGTTTTTTATGTTATTATATGTGTGAAAAGTGTGTATTTATGTTATAATTTATTTTAATTAATGAATTTCGTTTTTGTAATTTTTGCGTAATTTAATTCGGTAGCGGGTTGTGGGTTTATAGGGGAATAGGGTGGGAAGTAATTTAATTATAATTAATTAAATATGTAAATTTATTTATTGGTATTCATTTTCAATTAATACTTAATTTATTTATAATTGGTAATTAATTACATTTTAATTGGCAATTAATTTTAATGAATTGGTTAATTGCTAATTATGTATATTTTACTAATTTAATTTCTGTAGCAGGTTGTGGGTTTATAGGGGAATTGGTTGGGAAGTAATTTATTTATAATTAATTAAATATGTAAAATTATGTATTGGTATTTATTTAGAATTAATTGTTAATTAATTTTATGGGTAATTAATTAAAATGTAATTGCTAATTAATGTTATTTAATTGATTAATTGCTAATTATGTTAATTTTACTAAATTATTTTCTGTAGTGGGTTGTGGGTTTATAGGGCAATAGGGTGGGAAGTAATTTATTTATAATTAATTAAATAAATACATTTATTTAATTGTATTTAATTTGAATTCATTGTTAATTAATGTTTCTTTGTTAATTAATTAATTGTTAATTTGTAATTAATTTGTATTAATAGGTAACTAATTGTAATAATTCATTTTAATTTGTAATTTTAATTGATTAATTATTATATTATATTAAATTGGTAATTACTTTTAAATAGTTTTTTATAGATATTAATTTATATATTTTTAAGTAATATATGAAGTATTTACTTTCCCTACTGTTGCACTCTCTGGAGTGGGGATAGTAATTTTTACCCCTACGCTATCCAACACTTTCCCTACTGTTGCACTCTTTGGAGTGGGAATAGTAATTTTTACCCCTACGCTATCCAACGCTTTCCGTACTGTTGAACTCTTTGGTGTCGGATTAGTAATTTTGAACGCTACGCTATCCAACGCTTTCCTTGCTGTTGCACTCTGTGGAGTGGGAATAGTAATTTTTACCCCTACGCTATCCAACACTTTCCCTACTGTTGCACTCTTTGGAGTTGGAATAGTAATTGTTACCCCTACGCTATCCAACGCTTTCCCTACTGTTGCACCCACTGGAGTGGGAATAGTAATTTTTACCCCTACGCTATCCAACGCTTTCCCTACTGTTGCACTCTTTGGAGTTGGAATTGTAATTTTTACCCCTACTCTATCCAACGCTTTCCCTACTGTTGCACCCACTGGAGTGGGAATAGTAATTTTTACCCCCACGCTATCCAACACTCTCCCTACTGTTGCACTCTTTGGAGTGGGAATAGTAATTTTAACACCTACGCTATCCAACGCTTTCCTTACTGTTGCTCTCTTTGGAGTGGAAATAGTAATTTTTAGCCCTACGCTATCCAACGCTTTCCCTACTGTTGCACTCTTTGGAGTTGGAATAGTAATTTTTACCCCTACGCTATCCAACACTTTCCCTACTGTTGCACCCACTGGAGTGGGAGTAGTAATTTTTACCCCTACGCTATCCAACGCTTTCCCTACTGTTGCACTCTTTGGAGTGGGAATAGTAATGTTTACCCCTACGCTATCCAACGCTTTCCCTAATGTTGCACTCACTGGAGTGGGAATAGTAATTTTTACTCCTACACTATCCAACGCTTTCCCTACTGTTGCACTCACTGGAGTGGGAATAGTAATTTTTACCCTTACGCTATCCAACACTTGCCCTACTGTTGCACTCTTTGGAGTGGGAATAGTAATTTCTACCCCTTCTCCATCCAACGCTTTCCGTACTGTTGAACTCTTTGGAGTCAGAATAGTAATTTTTACCGCTATGCTATCCAACGCTTTCCCTACTGTTGCACTCATTGGAGTGGGAATAGTAATTTTAACACTATTGCTATGCTAAGGTAATAATATTGTATATTTATTAATAATATTATGTTACTATAAATATATGTTTTAACAAATAAAATTGTATTTTTTTATAACTTAAATTAATTATTTAATAATGTTAAGGTTATTTAAGTATTTTTAAGTGTATTTTAGTGATTTATATTTAATATTTTTTAATTTTACATTAATTTTAAAAAATTCGATATTTTTACAAAGTACATATTTTTAAACGATATTTTTGTTTCAATATTTTTGTACTTACCTGTTTGTAGATAGGACTTCGATATTTTGGTAGTCGATATTTTGGAGTCGATATTTTAAATGCCTATATTTTTGTAGTTGATATTATGTCAGTGATCCGTTACAACAAAGCAAAATCTTAGTGAATATGCCCCAGTGTTTAGTTCTGAGTCAGAGCTGGCGTTGTTGGAGGGAGAGTGAAGTGGAGATATCTGCTTGGATGTGTATTATTACTATAATTTCATATCTAAAAGTCACTGTCAGATTTAAAGAAGCAGCCATAATGTATAGATATTTGTGGCACGCAGTCATGGATTAGATTAAAGTCCTTCAATTAACCCATAGATCTGTTCAATTATTTCATGAATGTTCATTTAGTGATGGCTGGTTTATTGGCTGCACAGAACTGGTGATGGACAACCATCATAGCATATGTGCCTCAATTGAATGTAAGAGGTCTATGTTACAATTGGTTGCTGACTGTTGAGAGTTATGCTATTAGTATTTGTGTGGACCAGAAATGTTATGCATGAACTTACTTAACCACATGGCTGCTGGGCGTTTCCCCCCCCCCTGTGCTGGAAAATGCCATTTTAGTGGCACCATGACGAGCTCAGCTCGTCATCAGCACACGACACCCGTGGGTGATGTCGAGCTGAGCTCGTCATCAGCATCGAAAGGGTTAACTATGTAATACCCTGGAGAAGCATAGATCATCTCTCCTTAACTTACATGCCTATTAAAGTAGTTTGCTAGTTGGGTTCCTTCCAATCTGTGGATTTTAAGCAAGAGATTGAGCTTGAGAGTGCAACTGTCTTTCCAGGTTTGGTTGTCGAGCTGTGTGGTGGTGTAGCTGTCTTGGAAATAGCCATGTTTTCAACTGTCTTTGCTCCTGGATTTCTGGAATGCTGGCCAGTAGCATGTTTGAGAGCTTGGTGGCATGTACTGAGAAAGCAGTGTGTAATGAAGTCGATTCCAGAGTCAGGCATGCAGTTTAAAGGAGATTTATTGACGAGCAAATATAGTTAGTCCATATCAGTAAACCTGGGTCGTAACTGTCATCCCATGGAATCCGGAACACAGCAGTGTTCCTGATTCCAGGCATGACACAACAACACCACACATTCCCCTTCGTAAAGGAAAATTACAGTGACACAAGCAATTGATAAAGAACAAGAACAAACAAACAATATACAATATGAATACTGGAAAGAAAAGACATAAGTGTGAATACCTGGAAAACAAATTACAAAATACACAAATTAAATCACCTATAAAGATGATAGTCTTTAGACCACATAGGAACATGACATTTCCTCTGTGCTCGTTGGACAGGCACATTGTCATCAGAAGAACAGGAAGACTTATTTTCAAGGAAACTGTGAAGGGTTGTAGAACCAGAGAATTTCCTCCAATTGCTAGCACCATTGGAAGACCTCAAGCCAGATGGAACTCTAGACTCTGGTGACACATCCTTGGGCCACAACCACCTAGGAACCTTAACCACCTTAGACAAGTTCCACACGTTACCGTCTGAAAGTTCAACAACTTGTCTTCCAACACGCGTGACCATCAAAGGACTAGAATACCGTGACTCACCAGACTTGACATTTCTACACTTCTTGACACGGACCCAATCATTGACACAGAACTGGGAAGAACCTCTACATGGAGCACGATCAACCTCAACAGCCCTACTAGTACCAAGCATTCTCATCCAAGGTTGAGTCATGTTGGAGCCACTCCTCCTCCCTCTCATCTTTTCAAAAGGAGACAGATCACCCATACTCCTAGGTGTGTTTCTGTAACACCACAGGACTTCACTAATGGTTTGTTTACAATCTCTTCCATTCTGCAAGGCAAGTTGAAAGCCTTCCTTAAACACCCTGATCCACCTCTCAACGATGCCATTACTTTTGGGATAATACACTGACACACGTTTATGTTTGATACCATGACGCTCCAAAAACTCCCTCATCTCCAGGGATACAAATTGCACACCATTGTCAGTTGTAATAGATTCTGGAAAACTCTCCCTTTCAAACACTTCATTCAAAAACTTGATCACTACACTAGATGTTATGTTAGAAACCATTTTTACCTCAGGCCATTGAGACAACTGGTCTATCAAAATTATAGCATACATCACACTCTTGTTAAATGACAAAGGACCAGCAATATCCAATGATACACTTTCCCAAACCCGTGAAGGTCTGGAGATGGGAAACCGTTCATACGGAATATGCTTTTGAGACTTATCACTCAAACAGCAATCCAAACAGTCTCTGACATGCCGTTCTATCCACTTATCCATTGCTGGCCACCAGAATTCACTTCTAATCCTTCTTTTCATGGATGTCATTCCAGGATGTCCTTCGTGAGCCATTTCTAAAATCTTAGGTTGTTATTTCACGGGGGACCACTAATTGCAGACCCCTAAACAAAACTCCTTCGACAACCGACAACTCCTGAGCAACATGAAAGAAAGGAAGAAACTCATCAGACAACAACTCTTTGCGTGGCCACTGGGTTTTTACAAAATTACAAATATCACCAAGAACAGAATCACTGCAACACGCCAATTTCCATGCATCCTCATCAATACAACCTTTGGAGATTTCACAAATTGACACAACATTATCATCATCCCTTATCTTCTTCAACAACATTGTCATCAGGAATGGGCAATCTAGACAAACAGTCAGCGAACACATTCCTAATACCAGGGATATACTCCACTTTAAAATGAAAATCCTGAAGCTTGTATTGCCATCTAGCAATCCTTGAAGTCGCTTTTCCACAACCTTTGGTAGTAAATAAATCCACTAAAGGGCGATGGTCAGACCAGAGCTTAAAAACAGTGCCGTACACATACTTGCGGAAATATTCTATGCCCCACCAGCAAGCAAGAGCTTCCTTTTCTAAAGTAGAATATTTGCACTCAGCATCCCTTAAAGGTCTAGATGCGAATCCAATTGTTACCAATTGACCCTTTTGACGCTGCATTAAAACCGCACCAACACCTACATTACTTGCATCAGTGATGATAAATGAACAATGTGCAGTATTAAACGTTGCTAAAGCAGGTGCAGATATGATGTTTTGTTTCAACAACAAGAACTCTTTTTTGCAATTTTCATCCCAAAGAAATTGAACATTTTTTTTCATCAAGTTTCTCATGCTCACAGTCTTATCAGAGAACAGGGGAATGAATTTCGAATAGTATTCGGCAAGCCCCAAGAAAGATCCGAGCTCATCTTTGTTCACAGGGTCTGGAGCTAATTCTATGGCCTTGACTAAATTCATTTTCGGGGAAATGCCTTCCTTACTAATAGTATGTCCCAAATAGTCAACCGAAGATACACCAAATTTACATTTTTCCTTTGTAAGTGTTAGACCACTATCTTGCGACACACATAATACTTTATACAAAATTTCGGAATGATCAGATGGATTAGATGCAAAGATCAAAATGTCGTCTTGGAAGTACAAGACATTATCAAAATCCTTAAAAAGGTTGTGCATCACCCTTTGAAAGACAGAAGATGCTGATATTAGACCAAAAGGCATCCTTTTGTACCTGAAAGCACCCTCTGAAGTGATGAAAGATGTCAAATGCTTACTATCCTTGTGTAACGCTATCTGGTGATAAGCATTAGACAGGTCTAAAGTAGAAAAAATGGATGCCCCCTTCAATTTAGTGAACATTTCATTAATATTAGGGAGCGGATGTCTATCCACCTATACATTCCCGTTTAAATCTCTTAAATCCACACAAAGTCTCACTTTGCCGTTGGGCTTGTGAGCGACAACGACTGGGGATAACCAAACAGAAGATTCTATCTCCTCAATGACATCTAAATCACATAACCTTTTGAGTTCAGATTTTACAGCATCTCTTAAATGTAAAGGAACATTCCTAACTTTATGGACTTTTGGTACAGCATCTTCTCTAAGAATGATTTTGTGTTCAAAGTTTTTCAAAAGACCTAATGTGGACGTAGAAAAAACAGAAGGAAATTTCTTTTCACATTCAGAGCCGAGATCAGACTCTACACTCATGACCAGATCAGAATACCCAAGCACTTGTTCAGGATGATTGGCATCCAATTTTATCATTAAGTCCCTCTGTTGAGGCCATCCCAATAAACAAGAGCCATCTTTAGCCACATAAACCTTGGAATTAATAGTTTTACCTTTGAAACTTAGGGATGTCGTAAAAAACCCAAGAATATCAATGGGTTTCCTCCCATATCCAAGCAACTTTATGTCTGGAGGAGATAATTTTAAACCCGGAAACTCTTTTACCCATTCTTCACCAATGAGAGTACGTTTCTCCCCAGAATCCGCCATAACATTGATTTCCTTCCCTCTAACATTTACAGTGCGGTAGGGAGAATCTTTATCACATGCATTGACTTCATAAACAGCAAAAAGAAATTCTTCTTCTAAGTAATCGTCATCAATTTCATTGACATGCTCATCTGAACTTCTTTTTTGATTAAAACCCTTACTTTTAAACTTGTTCTTATTCTTACACATTTTGCTAAAATGACCCTTCATTTTGCAATATCTGCACACTTGACCAATTGCCGGACACTTTCTATCATTTGCTAGGTGATCCGGACTACCACATTTAAAATATGCAAATTCTCTCCTCTCTTGGAATTGTTGGTTTCTGTTTCTGAATGAATATCTTTCCTCACAGTTAGATTTCTTTACAATATTGACTTCAGCAATACTTTTTTCTGCAAGTTCCTTCACTCCAAGTTTCATGTTTTCAAAACGATGTGCGATATCTAACGCTTTGTCTAAAGTCAGATCCTCAGTGTCTAAAAGTTTTCCTTGAAGCTTGACATCAGCAATTTTGTGGACCATTTGATCACGCAACATCTGATCATGAAAGGTTGAATTATTGCACTTAGATGCCAAAACCCTTAAGTCATTCATAAATGAGTCAACAGATTCACTTGGTAATTGACCCCTACTTAAAAATTTATGACGGGCAACTACAACGTTGACTTTCTTAATATACTGTTTATCCAACTGTTTGATTGCTTCCTCGAAAACATCAATCGCTTCTTCAGAAGATGATACACCACCTGCAGACAAAGGTAAATGACTTAAGACATGTCTTCCTTCAGCACCTAGACAGTGTTTTAAGATGGCAAGTTTCCGTTTATCGGTATAGTCATCTCCACCAATAGCTTCAATGTAAGCATAAAAGCCTTCTTTCCATCTTTTCCATTCAAGGATAGGTTCACCTGGGTTTGGTAGAAATGGTGGTGGTGCTGAAAAGCTTTCCATTTTAATAAAGCAAAAACCAATAACAATTTGATAGGTAAATGTAGTGTTCGTTTTGCTTTATATATTTTCTTTTCTTTTTTTTATAAATTGTAAAGCAAAATTAAACTTTCTCGCAGAGTTAATGCGAAATTCAAACTTTCTTGCAGAGTTAATGCGAAATTCAAGAGTTAATGCCAAAATCAAACTTTTTTAGACGATCAATGAGGCTAATACGCGAAGTTAGCAGATTGTCATTGCTTTTCATTGAATTTTGTCCCAAAAGATGGCCGCCGTGCGTCAAAATGCGTAAAAAGACGTCGTGACGTCACGCGCATGCGCACCGGCTCGAGTTACTAGACTCGCGTAGTTTTACTCACCAGGACTCGAATCATGAAAGTGCCCAAAATTATAAATATTCCTCATACAAAGGCATAAAACTGTGGCGGTTTCACCTTCTTGATCCTGCCACAGTCCGTGACGCTGCGCAGATAACGCCGACAGCTCTTCTTGACAGTTCGTGATCCTCCGCATCTGACGAGAAGCAACGATGCAGGTAGGGACTCCAGGTTTGTTTTAAGGTTCTTGCCCAATCGTCGCCAGTGTAATGAAGTCGATTCCAGAGTCAGGCATGCAGTTTAAAGGAGATTTATTGATGAGCAAATATAGTCAGTCCATATCAGTAAACCTGGGTCGTAACTGTCATCCCATGGAATCCCGAACACAGCAGTGTTCCTGATTCCAGGCATGACACAACAACACCACACAGTGCCTCCTAAGGATTTCTTAAACTAAGGTGGTTATGGTGCAAGACTGGAGTGTTGCATCCTGATTTCTTTGTTTTGCTCGTATTCAGGGCGTAGCTATAGCAGTCCTTTCCTAGGGACGCTCAGTGAACAACGCATACTCCCTTGAACATTGCTATTCTTGCTATAGGTAGCCAGAGGAGTGATTGTGAGACTGGATTCATGTGTTCTCTTGGCTGAAGACGGAGAACAAGTCTTTGAATGAGTTGTATTTTGTGTATGATGAATGCGGGTGCTCCATGGTATAGGGTGTTGCATAGTTAACTCTGGAGATTACAAGTGTGACAATGGCTTGTAGTTTCTGTTGCATCCAGGGCATGGGATTATGCATTGTGGTGTTTCATTGCATAGACGGCACTTAGTTTTACATTTATAACATGGATCAAACATAGGCTCAAATCCATGGTTATCCCAATGTTTCTGGATTCTCCTAATATTGTTGGGGGACCTCATGCTCCTTAGGCCATATGGCAGTAAACAGTTTTTTTATCACTGTCTGCAGATCATGCGTTCTAGCTTTGCGGTATTTAGCTTTAGATGGTTATTCATCATCAATTAGTTTGTGGCCCGAAGGCAGTCATCATGTTTTAAATTGTAGAGGTCTTCCAGGCCATCCATTTTAAAAATGATTAGTTGTCATCCACAGAGCTGAAACAGTGAGGTTATTTAATAAGGTTTGGTAAAGATGTTAGCTAAATGTTGAATAATAGAGGGGATATGGTGGACCCTATATGATGCTGCAGTGTTTTGTGTGAGGAGTTCATATGAAAGGTATTATCAACACTACTTTGCTGTCAGTGCTGCGAGGCCAAAAGGCTAATGGGCACTAGCCGAACTCCCTTCTAAACTTTCACATCTGGTCTGTCAAACAAGAATTTCCTATGTGAAGAGATTGCACAACTGTACATCAAATTGATTAATGTGTTCTTAAGCCAGCAACACACATGACATTTCCCAGTCCTAATACAGAAGTGGTTGTCACTGCCTAAAATTACCATTCATTCAGATATCCTGTGCAATCAGGAAACTCCTAGATTCCAGTGTGACACAGTGCTTTGATTAGCCTATGGAGCTGGGGTACAGTTATAACAAGTCAGGTACAAAACCTATATTTGACTGACATTACTGTAGCCTACTGTTGTGGAATACACCCTGGTGAGATAATGCATCTGCCTTATAGTTCTTTATTTGGTTTGCAGGAGCCAGATAGTGTGTTAGGTAATATTCCAGCTGCAAAGGGCTGCAAATACTTTAACTAGCAGTAGTATTACTCTGAAATAACACAATCTAGCCTGTCATGTCACAAAGGGCTGCTATAACAGACTATTTTTCAAATATGGTTTAATATCTAGATAACCTGGTTTAATATCTAGATAACCTGCCATTTAAAATTACATTTGCATTTTATTTAGTATTCGCCATTTTTGCATCCCTAAATTGTTAAAGAAAACACTGTCCGACCCTAAGTTAATAAAATATTCTTGAAAATATACTCTCTAAGGTTATTATAAATTAGAGGAGAGGTAAATTAGTGGGGAGGCATATACAAACTTCACTTACGGAGTTGGTTGGTATTAGGAAACTCCACACTTTTTGAAGCAGATAAAGTTTCCAAACTTTCTATAAGGTAAGGTTTATCTTTTCAAGAATTCCAGATGTGATGATTTCTTAATTCAGAACGTCCCCAGTAGGACATCTTCCAGAACACTTTTAATTGTGGAGGCAGGACAGCTATCACCGGATGATGAGAGAGCTCTGAGCTGAGGCCATCTTATTTTTTTAAATAAGAATTTGATAAGCTTTGCATTGCACAAAGCTTGAACAGATTAGACAATACATTAAGTTGGGAGTCAGACTACTTTCCAACTTTACACACGTCTACTTTAAATTTAATCTAAATGATAGGAGTTAAACTTGGATTGTTAAAATCTGATAGAATGTGCTTTAATATGTACAATAAAAAATTCATACATTTCTTCACATAGAATTACACGGTGTGCACCTAAATATCGAAACCAGAATATCAATGGCACAGAATATCGGAGACAGAATATCAAATCCAAAGTATCAACAGATAAGTGTAGATTTTCTATGTTCTACTCCACGAAAATGTTCCTAGGCAATGTGTATATCTTCAAGGTATGTAGATGTGGAGTTCACAATTAGTAAATCTACACCTTCTTGAATGCACTTACCTTTCAATATTCTGTCCTCAATATTCTTGTACCATGCCAAACCACAAAACTGCCAAATCAACGCTGTATCCTCATCTTGCTTCCACATGCTCTGCCTGCTTCAAAAGACATTCAGATGGATCCCCACAGAACACAGAAAGGTGGTCCCCCATGCACTCATCACCAGCAGACTTGACCTAGCAACGCAATCGACGCCGGCATCACCCAGCAACAGCTCAGGAAATTACAGTACATCCAAAACGCCTTGGCCAGACTGGTCCTCGACATCCCCACCGCAGCCACATAACGCCTGAGACAACTCCACTGGCTCAACAGTCAACAGGAAAATACCCTCCTACCTGCCTACAAAGCTCTCCACGACACAGGACCAGCATATCCGAACCACCGCCTTGCATTCCACGTACCCATCAGACAACTCTGCTCCATCGACATGCCCTAGCCACCGTCCCACAGATCCACAAGACAAGAACCGAAGGAAGATCCTTCTCCTACCTTGTTGTCAAGATCTGATACAAAGGGCAATCCCCGTCGCTGGCCCAATTCAAGAAGGATCTCAAGACCTGGACTGAACCTCCCTGCCCAGACAGATCAGCAGCCCTCACTCAGTGTCTTGACACCCTCATGCATGAGTAGTTGGGCTATACAAACTCATGATTGATTGATTGACGCTAGTCTGCTGGTTGTCATTTAGTAGTACAGCCAGTATTTGGGAAAGTATTCATGTAAAGAGCGCAGCTTTAATGTTTGTTTATAGCTGAGTGCCATACCCCCTTACAAATGTACTTATGGCGACGGAATTGGATATAGTCTCCTTTTCTTGGAGCTTGAAAACCTTGAGAGGAAACTGAAGCTGGGCATGATGCACCTAAGCCAGATACCTTAGCTGCGTGCATCTGCTGAAGTCTTCTTTGACCTACTGAAAAAGTTAGAACCAACCTTTGAAGTTATTCCAGAAGAGGACTTTGATTATCTAGAGGTGTCAGCTCCCATGATCCTTGGCTTATAAGAGGTTCTAGGGGCCGGTCATTTAGCAGAACACCCTGATTCCAGTGTAGTTGTGGGCACTAATGATAAGGTGGAGGATAATTTAGGTCTGGAGACTAGAGCACCAGATAATGAGGATGACACTCTCTCCCAGGAGAGAAAGAAAGCCTCCAAGTTGGTTAAAGGATTGCATTGTGGAGAGAACGGAGCTAGGGATTGTGTAGGATTCATTTTGTATGGTTTTGAGTGAAGGATTGTTTGGTTTTGGTTTGCTTGATGGAGTGATTCATAGAGGTAGAATTGTTTAATTTCTTGATAGTATTGAAAGTATTTAGGTTTTTTAAAGGTTTTTCTTGTATAGTTTTATTCTTCCGGATTGTTAGGTTTTATTGTAAGGCAAATCAAATGTATATAAGGAATGGAGAATGTGTTCTAATTAGTTTGCATTTTTAGGGTAATCAATTATATATCAGGAAGAGGTTGTTGGCTGATGTAACAGACTCTAGTTTTGATTGTAGCCTCTTGTGATGCATGGAGTGCTCTGTGGTAGCACTGAAGACTGCAGGCTGAAGGGATGTAGGCCAACCTTCCATTAATTTCATACATATTTTAAATAAATAATCTTCAAAAGTATACGAAGCAGAGTGATTTCTTACACAACACAATCCCTTCCTGTGCTTTCCTTCCAGCCATATGACCTCCAGGACAGGATGCTCTGTTGATGTCAGATGCTCCCTTGCTGTTTTATAATTGTTACATGCACTAAGTCTTTTCCTTCTTTCTCCTGCAGAATCCCGGCTCCGCTGCAGACCCAGCGTACATGGTAAGTACATAACACAGTACAAGGATCAGACCATCTGACATCACAAGACATTTAAATTACAGTCATTATTGTATTTCACCTTAGAGACAGGAAGCAGATCCCTGGCACAGGAAGTGAAGATGCCTTTCTGTGGGGAGGAGACTTGTCTGCCTGAGGGACAAAGAAACAGGAAAAAAGGCAGGGCAGATGTTCTTGGTCCTCAACTTTGAAGGTTTCAGAGGGAGATGAGGAGTCTCAGGGAGGAGAACATCAGCAGAGCTTAGATCATGAGCTGATTCAAATGAACCAATAGGAGCCAGGGAGAAATAAATTGCAATAATAATAATATTATTATTTATTATTATTATTTGTGCTAATTGAATTCTTCATAGTGCGCCTCTTCCATTTGATAGTAGATGTTGGTTTCAGTATTTGTACTTGATTTATGGGGGTTGGAAGGATAAATTGCAGACTTTGCTGAATTCAAACTCATTATCTGGCGACGTCAGCGGATAAAAAGATACACTCAAACAATTTATAGTCGTCAGATTTACTGAACACTGATAGAGTGAGTGTCCACCTAACAGAAGGCAGTGAGCACAAGAGTCGCTGCTCAAAGCGGACCTGCCCGTTGGGTCAACGTGTCCGGTATTTCTTTTTAATTTTTGTAAAACAAAAGCTTGAATGTTCCTTGCACACATGCGGAGTACCTACCACTGATGCATCAGGTGCATTGGCACCAGGGCACCGGAGCCCTGAGAAGTTCATTGATCCCTGACAATGCTGTATTTTCCTACCCTAGCAGCAGCCTAAGGAGGCATGTTCCTTGCTAGCGCCAGGGCCCCTGGCACCTCTGCTGTGTCCTTTCACAGGTGACATTGTCCCAGGTCCATGGAGTCTGTGTCTCTCTGGATTCTGACATCTGAGCTGACAGATGTTTGTGCATTCACACCACTACCTGAGACGAGGAACCATGAAGAAGGTGGGTGAGCTATCCACCGATTGCTGGTGGATACAGCCGCCTCCAAGCTGTGCCATACTATTGACGCATTGTGCCCGCTACTATAAATAAAACATATACACACCTGATGCTGACCTAAAACAAAAGGAATCTACTAAATTCTTTTTATTTCTAATGGTTGATTCTTTTGTTTCCAGGAGTAGAAACATGTAGACCGAGCAACTCACGAGCAGATCAAAAGGTAAAAGATGAAATATTCCATTTAAATGTATTATTGTTTACTTATCTTAAGCAAGGTCTGGTTAATATATTAAAGGAGGTTTGTAGAGGTCATTTTAGAAGATCTCTGTGGCCTTCAATACATTGGTCAGTGACGTGGTTGTAGTGCTTTGTCAAACAAGAGACAATGTTGTTTTTGTCTAACTTGTCAGTTTTGTTTTAAGTTTTCTATAGTAAACTCCCACAGCAGGACTTTGTTTTTGAAAACAAAGATGCAGGGACCCTTCACTCTGCTGATTGTAAATTGATTCACTTCTCTGCCTGGTACTGCCACACCTCTCAGTGAGCTCTGTGGCAGTGAAGTCTGGAGGCAGTCATTATCACCCAGGGACTGGGGGGTTTCGTCATCAGGCCTATATACATGTTTATATGTTAGGATATTATGTGCTAAAATATAGTTAATCAGATTAGTCGTTATAATATGATAATTTAGCAGAACAACATTTTGTCGCACAATATTGCACTTATTGAAATTATGGTATATAAATAAAATAATAATATTTAAATATCCTAATGAGTTCCAGTATGTTTTAAAAATTACAAGTTGGCAACGATCTGTGCACCAACCCAGGCGATGGATTCCAAGGCCAACCAAGAAAGGATGATTTCAGGAACAGCAGTATTTTCAAGCATTCTAACAAGGTCAACTTTTTGTCATTTACAATGTGACCGAATGACAAAACGTATGCACTTTTGTCTATTTGCGCAGACGTGGAGGGTTTTGCGATTTACACGCTTCTATATAAAGAAAGTGTCGCAAAGGTTCAACTGTACTGGTTGATTTATGGTGTCAATTAAAACAGCAATGTGCACACTTTAATTCAGTGGAGTCTACAACAGCGATCTATACGCTAGCGTTATAGTGTATTTTGCTGAAATCTATAGACTAGAGTGGGTTCTAATATTATTGCCATTATTGCATTCATCTACAAGTTATTGGTCAGCAAGGCTTATTCAAGGATTTTCAATCAACCACCACTATTTCTTCAGTCACCAGGGAAACCAAAATAAACAGCAAGAAAGAAACAGATCCAGTCTTAGGCAGTTCCCTGTATGCTAGCCTGGTGGAGTCAGGCAGCCAGAGTGCAATGGGAGATGGTTTTGAAGGCTGAGGAGAGGTCTAGCAGGATGAGGGCCACTGTGTGGCCTTGGTTGAGGAGCGTGCAATGTCATCAGTGGCGGCAAGGAGGGTGGTCTCAATGCTGTGGTTGCTGCGGAATCCGGACTAGGAGGAGTCAAGGATGGCGTTTTCTTCGTTGAAGGTGGTTAACTGGGCGTTGACGATTTTCCCAGTGGCTTTGGATGTAAAGGGAACGAGAGAGATGGGACAGTAGTTCTTAAGGTCGGTGGGGTCGGCAGAGGGTTTCTTGAGGAGGGGCTTGACCTCTTTCTGCTTCCAGTCATCAGGGAAAATGCTGGATTCGAAGGTGGCATTGATGGTGCGGCGAACTTTGGGTGCTATGGCGGCGGCGGCTCCGTGGAAGATGTGAGGGGACAGGGATCCATAGGGGCTCCTGAGTGGTGGTCTTCATGGCTGTGGTATCTTCTTTGGTGACAGGGCCCCAGGCGGTGATGGTGTGCTGGCTGTCATTGCTGGAGGGGATTGTAGTTTCTGGAGTCTATTCGCTGAAGTTGCTGATGAGACATGATGTATCTGTACCATCTTGTAAACTAATGGTTTACAAAGGAGGTATCAATGAGTTACAAAGGAGGCATCAATAGTTTCCACAGGACACATTATTGATTTACAAAGGAGGCATCAATGGGTTACGCAGGATGCATCAATGGTTTAGGAAGGAAGTATCACTGGTTTGCAAAGGAGACATTGATTGATTACAAAGAAGGCGTCAATGGTTTACAATGAAAGCATCAATGGTTTACAAAGGAGACATCAATGGTGTACAAAGGAGACATCAATAGTTTACACAGGAGACATCAGTAGTTTACAAAGGAGGCATCAATGATTTACACAGGAGGCACCAATGGTTTACAGAGGAGACATCAGTGGTTTACACAGGAAGCATCAATAGTTAACAAAGGAGGCATCAATGGTTTACAAAGGAGGCATCAGTAGTGTTATGTATTATTTTAGGACCCTATTGCAAGTTTCCCGATTCATGCCCTTATGCAGATATATATCACCATATCCTTATATCGGCATAGAAATCATAACCATATTTAGGCATAGCTCATGCAGTCCAAATATGGCGGGGCTACTTCCACTGGTTCCGAAAATCCACAACGATTTCTTGGAAAAGCCCGCCTTCAGCAGTCAGGGACTTCCCCTTGCTTGAGTACTGATTTATCCAAGAATTCATGGAGTTTTCAAAGAACTGAGACTCTTTGATGACGTTATTATGTCCAACCATACGTCAAACCCTGCACCTTCAAGGTATAAATATGCCCACATTTGCCCAAGCAAACACAGGGTGGTTTGGAGCAGTTCGACTATCTACTTGCCCGACGTGCCCTGCTACAGCAAGTGCCGAAGGTAGCCGACCCTCCAACAGACGCACTGAGAGAGATGTTCAATGAATTGAATTGATAACAAAGTTTATTTAGATAATAGTCTATAAACCATACATAGAACAATGGATCCACACAGTGATAAAATAGTTAAGACCACAATTCATTTTACACATCTATAAAACTTATAAAACCATAAGACATAAAATTGGGATACTCTGTAAATTTTAAACACTCCCACCCTCCTTTGTTACCTCTGTTACACATTCTCTTATCGCTTTCAGAAACTTCCCCAACGCAATTGTAATATTCAAAAATGACATTTCTGTAAGGAGGTCAATGGCATCAGCACGTGAGTTCACCTCATATTTTAAAAAAATTGGACGTAAAAATACTTTCCGAACTGCTAAAATCCATGTACAGTCAAGCAGTATATGTAAAATATAGTTTCTTACTCCTAAACCACATTTACAAGTACCGTCTGGTTGGGTCAGGGCCTCTCTTATTTTTCTTTCAATCTTCCATGGATTTAGGCCCACCCGAACCTTCAAGATTTTGTGTCTTAGCCATCTATTGGGCAACAAATCCAAGTATGGGAACCGGGCCTCCTTTTCCCATTCATTCTTTACCCAGTTAACCGATTTTTTTTGCCTCAGATAGTCCATGTCTTGTGATCTAGAGTATTCGAGCCCTTGGTCTCTTAGCATTTTCTTAGTACAAACTATATTCAACGAAGGTGGGGAGAGGCTCAATTTTAAGTGCGCGGCTACAGTCTGGAGGGTTTTCCTCACATCTCGCGCCCAGCGTAAGCTGCTTACTTGAATTTCCTCTCTGCACCAAATTGAGACCTTCTGGTCACCACCAGGCTCCTGTCGGTTCCAAAATCTTATTAAGGACATTTGAGTCTTTACATCCCATGCTGTCAGTCCCACCTCCATTCTAATAGCTTGGATCATGGAGCTATTTGGCACGGACAGCAGCATTTTCAGAATCTTACCTTCTTCCCGATCCCACCCCCTTTTGCCACTCAGGTAAGGCACTTCTGCTCCATAAAGCACTTGTGATGGGATCATAACTCCAAAAGCCTTTAAAATTAGTTTGTGTGACATATCACCAAAATCTTTATTACATTTTTTCAAACCACAGACCGATGAATAAGCCTTTGAAGTTCGCTGTCTTTTCTCCTGCCGAGAAATCCAGCTCCAGTTTTCCAAGCTTCCCCTTGCGGGTTGCTGGGAAATTGAGTCCTGAGACCAGCCTTCTTCTTTCTAAACTAAGGTACGGTGCTGATTATACCCTTAGAGAAATCTTGGACAGATTTTTGGCAAAAGAATACTATATTTATGCTACACATCACTTACTTCTTTCCTCGTACTAAGCTTAGGTTAGGTACATTGGGGTAGGCGTATTTTAGATGCACCCGTTGAGTACTTTTAGCCTCTGTTATTTATGTATGTATTTATCTATGGTTTGGGAACCATACAATGCTCTTACAGTATTATTTTATTCTACTATTTCTACTGTATGCATTATATTTTACAACCAGTGTTACGAATGTAGCAGTTCATTTCTTATGCTTGAGAAAGAAGACTGTTCAATAAATCCTTTTATTGAAAACGCCCGACTATCTATTTCTCTGCACCTCTGGTAAAACAAAGCATGCACGATTGACTGAGTAAAATATCTATCTATTGTTTCCACGACTCTGAAGATACGTTTTATCTTGGGGAAACAAAGTTGTCATGTTTATGCGGTTGTCAGAGACTAATCCCTTCTTGTGAATTCAAGAAAGTTTCTAGTGACATCTGAGCTAGCTGGCACACTCAATTAAGTGTAGTATATTCGATAGAGACCTAAGCGACCTCAGTCCTACGTCTAATGTATAGGATACATTATTCCAATGTGCAGAGCCTATTGGGAATATAGGAACTACACTGCATGGCGCCCATCGTTTGGTAAGGCACTAATTTAATGGTAGATATTAGAGAACTCAGTCGTGCTTTTCACAGAGACCCCTTTTTCCCGTAAAATACTCCAATAGACGTCTGGAGTGGATTAAAGGATAAAATATCCGCCTTAAACTGAGTAGGACGAAAAATCCTATGTGTTTTTGGTTTGTTCAACGTTGAAGGATACAGTGTTCCAAAATCTTGTGCACCTTTTCTTTATTTCCTTAAAACTCGCCTTGCAAACCTTCATAAAAAATGACGGAGAGTGACAAAGAATTGGCTAGAGCTGCAGCAGCAGCACTTGCACCAAACCTAGACATTACAGGTTTCCAACAAAATGACCCGGATGCTATAATCATCCCGGCAAATGTAAGAAAAATTATAACTTACAAATTTATAAATAATTGAGTATCATCGAGAGGTAGTAAAGTAATATTTGTGATAGAGGCACATGAATATCGGCAGACAGAGGTATTCTATTCATGGATTGTCTTTCCACAAGCAAATCCAGTAACACCTGAGTTCCACTACTATAAAATGGAGGAACCTTCAGCGGAATACGTTCCTTTCGAGGACGTTGAAATTCCACTAACTTACCAAGAGCATGAGCTCTGGTTTAATGGTGCCCACAACATCAAAATCACATTACCAGGCTCGGTCCACTAGGTAGACCAGGAGCTACATGGTCGGTATTAGCCAGCTATACACCACATCCTGATATTGAAAGAATGACAGGTCCAGAATTTTTAGCTCAGCTAAAACAATTAATTAAAATACATAGACAATTGGTTCAATATGTCATGCAGACTTTAACAGTCCAACCAGCTATGAGAGTTCCACAGCACACCCCTAATCAGGGAACACAAACAAAATCACACCACAGACTATACAATCAGTCATTGGTAAATTGCCCGCAAAACGGGAACAAATTCCGTTCTGGTTAACTAAAAAATTACCCAAATAGAGGCAGTATTTCCCGATGGTACACCTAATGAGAAACACAGGATTTTAACAATCTGTTTACCTATGGGGATTGCACCACACGTAGAGGACTGCAAAACTTGGGGTACACAAAAACACATGGTATTCCGTCTATGGCGGTACTACCAGACGTTCTGAGACAGATTCAAAATGAATACGGTCCAGAACCAGCCTTGAATCTCGGTATGAAATTACTGAAAGATTTCAAACAGGTCTCAGCTATCTTATTAGCTAACATTAAAGGTGAAGCTGCATCAGTGGCAATCTGCCAAAAGCTAAAAGAAATAGATGTAACTGAGCAACCGTATGAACTTGTCAAAATTATTGAAAAATCCTATGAAGATCTAGGTAGAGATAGTTTGGGAGGGAAACCAGTAAAACCTAAACTAACAGAAAATCCTGATTTTTTTTTAATCAAAAATACTCTAACTATTCCTAAAAAGAAATGGGAAAATACTAGACAGTCACTTCCTAAAGAGAAGCGTTCTCAGTCCAGAGGTAGATCTCCTCAAAAGGAGCACTCTGAAAAAAAGATATAACCTTAGAAATAGGGATAATATAAAAAAACCTGATAGATATCAAGATACTGATACACGATCCTCTCGTACCTTTCAGACTTCCTCGCAGAAATTCGAAAGAAGAGGACGATCAGAACAAAAAGAAGAATGCGTAAAGTCCAAAGACGATCAACACATTCCAAAAAATAAGAAAACTCAATTCTCCAAAAAGAAGGTAGCAAGTATTAAAATCAGACATGCCGCTGATCCTGAGGACACAGCTCAAGAACGGGGAGTGGGCCCAGACAATGCTGGACAGCGCAGCAGAGGTCTCCATAGCTCGCAGGATCGTGAAAGATCATCTGGAGACAGTGGATCTGAATTAATACATTCAGGTTGAAACTGCAGACACCAGGGTTAATGTACCCCACAAGTTATATGAAGTAGCACTCCAAATAGAGGGGGATATAACTAGGAAAATAAAAGCACTCTTTTGGGAAAAACTATCCAATGGTTTTGACATCCTTCTAGCTGAAAAAGACTGGCCACATCAATTTGTCAGGAAGTGCCCACATGGTGAAGAGATCATTATGCCAGCCTTCTCTAATCATATTCATATTCATAAAAAATACACCTATGCCAGATTTGGATCACTGAAATAATATCGAGGGACAAAATATCGACATGCCAAAATATTGTGGACAAAATATCGACAGTCAAAATATCGAGTTTGTATCTACAAACAGGTAAGTACAAAAATATCGAGTACAAAATATCGTTAACAATAATATAGATGTAAAAAATATCGACTTTATTCAAAACAGTGTTAAATTAAATTAATATTAAATTTTAATTACTAAAATATACTTAAAAATACTTAAATTAAATTATAATAATTAAATAATAAATGAAAATAATAAAAATAATTTTTTACAATCTTATTTGTTGACCCTGAACCCTAAAATATACCCATTTACCCAAAAACCCAAAACTGACCCTGAACCCTAAAAATACCCCTTTACCCAAAAACTAAAAACTGACCCTGAACCCTAAAAATGCCCCTTTACCCAAAAACTGAAAACTGACCCTGAACCCTAAAAATACCCCTTTACCCAAAAACTGAAAACTGACCTTGAACCCTAAAAATGCCCCTTTACCCAAAAACTGAACACTGACCCTGAACCCTAAAAATGCCCCTTTACCCAAAAACTAAAAACTGACCCTGAAGCCTAAAAATGCCCCTTTACCCAAAAACTGAAAACTGACCCTGAACCCTAAAAATGCCCCTTTACCCAAAAACTAAAAACTGACCCTGAACCCTAAAAATGCCCCTTTACCCAAAAACTGAAAACTGACCCTGAACCCTAAAAATACTCCTTTACCCAAAATTTATCAATATTATTTAATTACCAAATAATTATTGATTAACAATAACAATAAAGTAAATATATTAGCACATTAGCTGTAATTATTTTAATAATTAATATTATTTTTTCCCAATTAATTACTTAACAATAACACAAAATTATATATATTAAAATGTACTCAAATTAATGTAATTAACTAATTACAATTAATTAATTACCAATTAATTACTAATACAAAATATGTACAAAATTATATTAATTAATTAACTAATTATTATTAATTAATTATCAATTAATTATTAATTATAAATATTTAAAAACATATGTTAATTAATTAATTATTATTAAATGACTTCCCACCCTATTCCCCTATAAACCCACAACCCGCTACAGAATTACATTACGCAATTATTAAAAAAACAAAATTCATTTAATAAAATATTTTATAACATTAATACACACTTTTCACACATATTATTACATAAAAATACACTATAAAATATTATATATTATAAAAAATTCGATATTTTTGCTATCTATATTTTATACAGTCGATATTACTTCACTTACCTGAAAAACAATATTTTTGTAGTCGATATTATGTCCAGTCGATATTTTGTCCAGTCTATATTTAAAACTCGATATTATGTCCAGTCGATATTTTGGAGTTGATATTTTGTCTGTGCACCGCCAGATTTCAAATAATCAGGATGCAATACCAACAATTGACATAAGTGCCTCTGACTATTTTATCAACTTTGATAACTTTTCTGAGGATCCCAGTGAACCTGAAACTATGCCAGCAAATACATCTTTCAAGGTCAAGAGCATGCAAATACATATCTGGTTTCACCATGGGTTGAACTTTGGATTGTGTTAGGTTTACTTTATCTCCTGCTATGGCTCATTCTTGTTTTAAGTTTGGGAAAGCTGATAGATGGAAAGCACATTAAAATGGACACAGCAAGTAAGAACATCAACTTGCTCCTGAAGCCACACAAATCCTCTCATCGTGAACAATGAGACCTGTCATCAGTGAACATCACAGCGGTCCCACTACCTGGTGGAATAGCATGGGATAGAACTGATGATGACATTTATGGCCCTGTTGAGCTGCTAAAGTTTACTCATCAATTTAAGGTTTCTTTGAGTGATTTTGTCTCACCTAGCACATTTTCTGACGATTGGGACTTTGAGACTGTTAATAGCATGATGGCAGACTTAGAAATGTCAGCAAAATTTACAAAGCATGTATACTTAGAAGGTTCATCAAATTATGAAGAAATATATTGTTTTAATCATTTTTGCCATCATTACTTGCATAAATCTGCAAACCATAGAAATGTTTTAAGTTATAATCATTGGGAACATTGTCCAACACCTCCAAAATGTAGTTCTACAATGTTTCTTATAACATTTCCATATTTTCTAGGTTTTAATGTTACAAACCCGGAAAGTTTTTACAATAAAAATGTGAATCAGACAGGCATGAAAAGTATGTTGACAAATACTAAACAAATTTATTCTGCTGCCTTTTATGACCAATTGTCCACCTTAGGCTTTGACATTTGGAAAGACAACATTGAAACAAAAACTGTTTGGGGCACAAAAGACTGGCAGGAACAAGGTTTAGAAGCATTGTTTAGAGCCTGCATCATCCCAGAACAAATTATGTTCTTAAATGACACTGTTCAACAGACATCTTGTCTTGGCCTAGCTAAGATAAAAGATTTAAACAAACCGTCCATACCTAAACCCACACCTGTTAGTAACTTAACTTCAGGTGAGGAGGTAGACATAAATTATATTTTACAACAGAACAGAACAAATCCTGAATGGAAAAAATGGTTAATCTGGCCCACAGACACGAATAACTGTCAAGATAGATTCCTGAACAAGACATAAGGGTTTACAGTAACTCGGCCAGATCCAAGATATATCCAGAGACAACATCCAGGGATAATAACCACCTATAGTGTAGGAAAGCTATGCCTTAAATGGCTGCAGAAATCCACACTTCCAGAAATAAAAAAACACTTATCTTTGCTTAAAGATGGCGTTGATTTACGAGACTTCTTACTAGGACCTCGTAATCCACGTAATAAACGTTTCATATACGCCGGTATATACGCTTCTTACAATGAAGCTTGGAAAGTCACGCAAATGGAAACTGCTGAAATAATACGAGAAATTGATTTTATTAATTTAGAGAAATCACTCTCTGTATTTGACAATGGGTTAACAACTCTGTTGTCCAGAATTAATTCTCTGGACAGCATTGTATACTCTGCTATAGACATAATGGAACAGGATTTTCTAATGTTACAACATGGCCAGTCTCAGTTACGTTCTATAATGCTGTTAGGCTGGACGTTGCAAAACCTTCGTTCTGGCTATGTGCCTTGGCGTCTAATGAACACTACGTCACTGTTTACTATATTTAACCTCACAGATAAAAAAATCTTGTTGGCACAGAGGGGAGCAGACTATACGGTGCTGAGCATAGAAAAACTGGAGAGATTACCATTGGCTGTTTCTGAGAAACCATCATTTGAATGGATAATACATGGTAGCATCACAATACAAGTGACGACTTTCCAGTTTCAGTATTGCTTAAAACATATATCAGCAGGCCTGAATGAAAGGTTGGGTAAAGGATACATTAAGTCAACCTGGGATTTACCATACACACAAAAATGTTGGAGTAGGGGAACGGAAGTATTTCTTAGTGGTAAAAATTGTGAAAACTCACTAAGCGGTACACTATTGTTTCAGGGTATTAATTTACATGGAGCCTGTGAAGTTTCTTCATATAACCTTTCTTGCCACCTGCAGTGTTCACCCACAGCGGTGATAGATCCAATTTTCAGGCAGCTTTCCAAAGGCAGCTACGTTATGCTCAATGATCACAGCTGTTGTGGAATAGTGCCAGGAATAAGCTTGTTACTGTGTCCGCCAGGCCCACCTATTGTATGCAAGTATTGTTTCCTAAAAACAAGACAGACGGGGAGTCGGCTCTATGGCCTTCACTGAACATCTCTTCTATACGAATTGATACTTTAAGCAGAATGAAAGCCATTCTTTTACAAAAAACTGTGCCACTGACCTCGTCCAGAGTGACGTATGATCTGCAAGTTGCAAAGTCCTCTGCAAACATACATGCATTATTATCAACAAACTGCCCAGTGCATTTCGCAGAAATGTTAGGTCGTATCTTTAACATGTCTGATACCAGTGGTATTGTACATGTGTTTAAGACGATTTTTTCGGGACAGTTAGCACCCTTTGAAGCAGTCCTGGGTATTTTTCCTAACTTCGTCCACTCTGTGTTAAGCGGCCTGCCTCTCATATTGGGACTCGTAGCAGGGATCTTATTTTTATTCCTCTTGCTCCGTTATGGCACATCCGGCCACCAGCGATACCCAATCCAGCTTGGAAAATGCGCTGCAGGCAATGAGGTACTGTGACAGAATAACACAGATCCTTGGCTTGGCTGGTTTGAGAGATCTGAATACCACATGGTTCCTGTCATTCATACCAATCTGGCAAGATTGTATCTTACCTGTTCTACGATGCCTGCTTTGTGGAGAGGAATGCGTGTTAGATATCTGTCTAACACTAACATCGGTTTTGCCAATGGATGGAGACGCATTACTGGGTCCAGTAACGGCTCATGTGTTGTGTTGCCCCCAACGGCTACCAATCCTGATGACGGCATTCATTGAGGTCTCACCGGCTAATCCAACTTGAGGTGAGATACGCAGATCAACAGGCACACAGGTACCATCTGCTATGAACATTACTAATGCGGCAACTGACGCTGACGGCAGTGCTTCACATATGTGCACAATTGTCCTTCTTAATGAAGTGGTTGAACTTTCACCTACAGTGGTAGACGATTTCTTTGCCAGCATTGATGACTTAATGTTTTCTCCTGACAACGTGAATTGCTTTTGAAATTAGCACACCACGTTCTTTCGAACTCTGAAATCCAACCTTCACTTTTTCAAAACAAAAGCTACCAAGTTTGGAACTCTATTTTTATGACAGATTTTATTTCAAATTTTTTCCAAAAAACAAAACTGAACTTTGGCACAAAAGTAATCTGCTTAAACTATTCTTAGAGAATAAGAATTCCTTGAACACTTCCTAGAAGCAATATTAGCGTAATCCACAAAGAACAACAATTTGTATATTCTGCTATGGGATTGTCTCGACCTTTTTCTTCTGTGACTAAGAGCCATTTCATAAATGTAAATTTTGTGATTCATTCAGTTAGCATTGCTAATATCATATCAATGAAGTCATTTCCTTTAAATATGTACTATACAAAATGCTAATTTTATTGTGTACAACCATTTCAAATGCATTTTATATGATTTTTTTGGGGGGTTGTAAACACATGCTCTAGATTATATGTTTTTAGTGCTTGAACTTAGATTAACATAATAGGATGGAGTGGGTGTTATGTATTATTTTAGGACCCTATTGTAAGTTTCCCGATTCATGCCCTTATACAGATATATATCACCATATCCTTATATAGGCATAGAAATCATAACCATATTTAGGCATAGCTCATGCAGTCCAAATACGGCAGGGCTACTTCCACTAGTTACGAAAATCCACAACGATTTCTTGAAAAAACCTGCTTTCAGCAGTCAGGGACTTCCCCTTGCTTGAGTACTGATTTATCCAAGAATTCATGGAGTTTTCAAAGAACTGAGACTCTTTGATGACGTTATTATGTCCAACCATACGTCAAACCCGGCACCGTCAAGGTATAAATATGCCCACATTTGCCCAAGCAAACACGCGGTGGTTTGGAGCAGTTTGACTATCTACTTGCCCGACGCACCCTGCTACAGCAAGTGCCGAAGGAAGCCGACACTCCAACAGATGCACTGGGAGAAACGCTGTTTTTTTTTCCTGCCAAGAAATCCAGCTCCAGTGTTTCCAAGCTACCCTTGTGGATTGCTGGGAAATCGAGTCCCGAGACCAGCCTTCTTCTTTCTAAACTAAGGTACGGAGCTGATTAGACCCTTAGAGAAATCTTAGACAGATTCTTGGCAAACGAATACTACATTTATGCTACACCTAACTTACTTCTTCCCTCGTACTAAGCTTAGGTTAGGTACATTGGGGTAGGCGTATTTTAGATGCACCAGTTGAGTACTTTTAGCCTCTGTTATTTATGTATTTATTTATCTATGGTTTGGGAACCATACAATGCTCTTACAGTATTATTTTATTCTACTATTTCTACTGAATGCATTATATTTTACAACCAGTGTTACGATTGTAGCAGTTAATTTCTTATGCTTGAGAAAGAAGACTGTTCAATAAATCCTTTTCATTGAAAACGCCCGTCTATCTATTTCTCTGCACCTCTGGTGAAACGAAGCATGCACGATTGACTGAGTGAAATTTCTATCTATTGTTTCCTCGACTCTGAAGATACGTTTTATCTTGGGGAAACAAAGTTGTCACAAATGGTTAACAAAGGAGGCCTCAATGGTTTACACAGGAGGCATCAATGCTTCACACAAGAGGTGTGAATTGCTTACAAAGGAAGCACACATGGTTTACAAAGAAGACATCAATGGTTTACAAAGGAGGCATCAATGGTTTACAAAGGAAGCACCCATGGTTTATCCACATCAGCGCGGCGCAGATTCCTGCGCTGTGCTGAACGTTCTAATGAGCCCATGCCAACCGACGCTCATGATGGAACCGTTCCGTCATGAGCATCGAAGGGGTTAAAAAGGTGACCTCAATGGGTTACAAAGGAGGCATCAATGGTTTACAATGGAGGAATCCATAGATTGGAAAGGAGGCACAGATGGTTTACAAAGGAGGCATCAATACTTTATTTAGGAGGCACCAATGGTTTACAAATGAGACAGCAATGGTTTACAATCAATCAATCAATCACAGTACATGTAAAGCGCACTACTTACCCGTGAGGGTCTCAAGGCGCTGAAGGGCAGGGGTGCTGCTACTGCTCAAAGAGCCACGTCTTGAGGAGTCTTCTGAAGGCGAGTAGGTCTTGAGTCATCCGTAGGTGGGTAGGGAGGGTGTTCTGAGGTCTTGGCGGCAAGGTAGGAGAAGGATCTGCTGTTGGAGGTTGTTCGTTGGATGCGGGGGACAGCGGTGAGGGGTAGGTGGGTGGAGCGGAGCTGGCGGGTGGGGTGTAGAAGCTGAGTCTGCTGTTCAGGTAGGCTGGTCCGGTGTTGTGGAGTGCTTTGTGTGCGTGGGTGAGGAGCTTGATGGTGACATCAATGGTTTACAAAGGAGGCATTAATGGTTTACAAAAGAGGCATCCATGGTTTACAAAAGAGGCTTTAATGGGTCACAAAGGAGACATCAATGGTTTACAAAGGAGGCATCATTGGTTTATAAAGGATGCATCATTGGTTTATAAAGGAGGCATCAACGGTTTACAAAGGATGCATCCATGGTTTTCAAAGGAGACATTGTTTACAAATTAAGTGTCAATGGTTTACGATGGAGGCATCAATGGTTTACAAAGGAGGCATCAATGGTTTACAAAGGAGACATCAGTGCTTTACACAGGAGGCATCAAAAGTTACATAGGAGGCATCAATGGTTAATACAAGAAGCATCAATGATTTACAAAGGTGGCATCAATGGTTAATACAAGAAGCATCAATGATTTACAAAGGAGGCATCAATGGTTTACAAAGGAGGCATCAATGGTTCACAAAGGAGATGTCAATCATTTACAAAGGAGGCAGCAATGGTTTCCAGCATCAATGGGTTTCACGGAAGGCATTAATGGTTAACGAAGGAGGAATAAATGGTTTATAAATGAGGCCTGTGTGGTTTGCAAAGGAGGCCTCAATGGTTTACAAAGGAGGCCTCAATGGTTTACAAAGGAGGCATCTATGGTTTACAAAGGAGGCATCAATGATTTACAGAGAAGACATCAAAGGTTTAAACAGGTACCATCAAGGGTGCACACAGGAGGCATCAATGGTTTACAAAGGAGGCATCAATGGTTTACAAAGGAGATATTAATGGTGTACAAACGAGAAATCAATGGTTTACAAAGCAGGCCTCTGTGGTTTATAAAGGGGGCCTCAATAGTTTACAAAGGAGGCATCAATGGTTTACAAAGGAGGAATCAAATGTTTACACAGAAAGCATCACTGGTTTATACATGTAGTGTAGTTACTATATTTCTGATAGGCTCTGCGCATTGGAATAATATAACCCTATAGTTTTGACATAGGACTGAGGTCAGTATGTCGCTATTGAGTACATTAAACTTAATTACTTGTGTGTGCCAGCTAACTTAGAGTTCACTAGAAACTTTTTGAATAAACAAGAAGGGATTCGTTTCAGAAACCGCATAAACATGACAACTTTGTTTCCCTTAGAATCAGAACAGTCTCAGAATCGTGGAAACAATAGATAACAGTTTCACTCTGTCAATCGTGCATGCTTCATTTCTACATGTACACAGAAATAGATAGACGAGCGTTTCAATAAAAAGGGTTTATTGATCAGTCTTATTTCTGGTGCCAAAGATATGAACTGCTACAATCGTAAGACAGAATGCAAAGTTTAATACGTACAGCGTTAGCAGTAGAATAAAATAATACTGCAATACCATGGTTTGTAGCTATGACATATATTCATAAAAATACCTACATAAATAACACAGGTTAAAATGTGAATACTCATCTGGTACTTCTAGCTAGTTCTACCTGAGTGTACCTATCCCAAGTGTAGTACGAGGTAAGAAGTAGGTGCTGTTTTCTAAAGTATAGCTAGCTATAGTTTAGTTTTGCTAAGAGTTGCCAAGAGTTTCTCTAGGTTCAAGTCTGATCCATACCTTAGAATGAGGGAGGTTGGAATCTCTTTCTGGGTCTCGATCTCTAACACCCCGCAAGGGGAGTCAGAAACACTGGAGCTGGATTCTCTGTGAGGAGGATGACATAATCTGGTCAGTGCGTCAGGAGGGGACTCGACTTCCTTCCGAACTTGCTGTGGCGAGCGGCGCAAGTATGCAGCTGAATCATTCTGTGCTTTGCCATGGTAAGTGAAGGTATATTTATACCTTGAAGGTGTTTAGGAATGCCAGTATTGAGGTAAAAGTCGGGCAGAGGAACGTCATTATTGAACCCCTAAGGAATAGATAATCATGCATAATAAATGATTTCATGGAGAAATCAACAACCCAAGCAAGGGGATGTCTTAAAGGCTTAACAGTCTGGTTTTCCAAGAACTCGTTGTGACATGTATAGACGGATGTAGGTGACCATGCCTGTATTTGGTTAGCATGGATAATGACTAAATAAGAGTAGGATTTCTATGCTTAAATAAGGGCAATGTGAATTGTGCCTATATAAGGACATAAATCGGGAAATCTATACACGGTATCTAAATCAACACACAACACCCACTTCAGTTTGGTATGAATGACATTAAAAAATCTTAAACATGTTAGACATATCTAAAATAGAGTTTTGCATGGTTTGCTAAAACATGTCTAAAAACATATTTCTAAAAAATGCATTTAAAAGTGTTGCTATGAATAAAATGCAGTGGTGCTGTACGTATTTAAAGCAATGTTTCATTCCAAGCATATATTTACAGTGAATGCATAATGAATGAACATACATACATATACTCATGTTGAAATGGCTCTTAAATATAGAAGAAAAATGTCCAAACCCATTTCATGTCAAGTTACGTAAAACAATTGTTATTGACAAGGTGACATATTGTTGCTGGAAGTTTTTCAAAGAATTCTGTTCTCTATGAATAGTTCTACTATAAGCAGATTACTTTGCCCAAAAAATGAAAAATCTAATTTGGAAAAAAATATGAATCATAGGAAAAAGTTCCAAGTTTTTAGTCTTTGTTTAGATAAATGAAGGTCAAAGTCAGAGTTTCTCAGTACACTGTGTGCTGAATCAAAAGCCAGTGAATGGGGATGGAGAAAACATTAAATCTTCTAATCCTGCAAACAAAAAGTCATCAACTGTTGTAGGTGAAAGTTGGATTACCTCGTTTAGAAGATTAACCACACAAAGATGTGAACTATCGCCTTCAGCATTGGAATCATCAGCAATGTGCGAATTGGATGTTACCTGCGTGCCTGTTGTTTCCTGTTGTACCTCAGAAGTAGTAATTTGCGTTTCTGCTATCCCAATGAATGCCGTCATCAGGATTGGTAGCCTCTGGGGACAACACACATCATGGCCCGTTACTGGGTCCAGCAGAGTATCGATATCCGTAGGCATGACTGCTGGGAGTGTTAAACAGATGTCTAGAACACATTCTTCTCCACAAAGCAGGCAGCGTAGAACAGGTAAGATACAATCTTGCCAGATTGGTCTGAATGACAGAATCCATGTGGTATCTAATTCTATTAGACGAGGTAACTCCAAAATTTGGACAATGCGCTCACAATACTTCATCTTCAATTGAGCTCTCTCTATGGTACTTGGAGTGACGCTGGTGATTTGGCTTGCCATATCGCAGCAGTAGGAGCAAAAATAGGATCACTGCAATGAGTGATAAAAGTAGTGGCAGTCCGCTAAACACAGAGTGCACGACTTTGGGAATTATTCTGAGGACTGCTTGAGAAGGTGCTAACAGTCCTGAACATACGTTCTTAAATACATGTACAATACTGCTCGTATCAGACATGTTCAAGATACGTTCTGAGAAATATATAGGGCAGATTGTATTCTAAAGGGCATGTATCTCGGCAGAAGTCCTTGCGACTTGTAGATCATAGGTTTCTTTGGCTGAGGTCAGTGGCACTGTTTGTTGCAAAAGAAGGGCTTTCATTCTGCTTAGAGTATAAATTCGTATAGAAGAGATGTTCAGTGAAGGCCATAAAAGCGACTCCCTGACTGTGTCTACTTGTGGAAACTAGACTTGCATGCAGATAGTGACCCTGGATGTAACCATTACTAGATATGGGATACATTGGCAACATGCCACAGCAGCTGTGATCCTTTAACATGAGGTAACTTCCATTTGAAAGTTGTCCAACAATGTGATTAATCACTGCAGCTGTTGAGCCTTGCAGGTGACAGGATAGGTTTGTAGTGGGAAAAGAGAAAACTCCCTAGTGCGTTTTCACAGTTAATACTGCTAAGAAACACTTTTTTTTGCAGTTTTATATAGCGCGAACTAAACCCGAACCGAATCGGGTATCAGAGCGCTTTACATAGCACCCGTTACATTACAGGAGGACACACATTCATTTTAGGCATGGGGAGATTAAGTGATTTGCCCAGAATCACAGTAGGTTTTTGGCGTCGTACTGAAACTCAAACTCAGATCCCCGGGTCCGAGGTCGAGCGCCCTAGCCGTTAGGGTGCTCGACCTAGCCAGGATGCAGAAGGCCCGCCTTCACAACAGCCAGTCATTGAAGTAGAGTAAGACTGGTATCCCAAACCACGGAAAATGAGCTGGGACCACCGCCATCATTTCCGTGAACACCTGAAGTGCACTTGTGAAGCCATAAGAGAGACTTGCGACCTGAAAATGCTCTTGGCCCACTAAACTGAAGGCAGCACTTTTGGGCCTGCAGGATAGGGATATGTAAATTATTGTCTGATGATCCAACGTCCCCATTTAGGATCTAGGGCAGACAGCACCTGGGCTAGTGTGAGCATTTCAAAGTTGTCCCTCTGTAGGAAGGCATTGACGGTGCAGAAATCAAGAATAGGATGAAGGCCTCCATCCTCCTTCCGCACCAGGGAAGTAGCTGGAGTAACAGCCTTATCGCACATCCAAAGATACAACCCTCTATGCGGCCTTTTGGCCAAAATGACATGATGCAACATGGACAGATGTTCCTCTATCAACCGCCCTGATAGTGTTGGAAGGTGCAGAGGTGTGAAAAGAAATTGGAAGGCCTATCGCCTAACCCCAACATAACATTTGGAGAACTCACTTGTCTGAGGTGACGACTTACAACCCCTGAAGGAAATAGCGGATCCTGCCTCAGACAGCGTGGCTGTGTGCCAGTAACGACACTCGAATGTGGTTTTTCAGCTGCGGTAGAGGGACAGGGCTGAGAAGCTTGTTGTGCCCACTGTCCTGGCTGTTGTCTTTGTGAGCTGCAGACTAAGCTATGAAAAGGCAGACATGCTTGTCGAGGGGGTCTGACGATTGCAACATTGAAAGCTCCTACCATAGTGCCAGGGGATAATGGGGGAAGGAGGGTGGTTGGGTCAATTTGATTGTGGAATTGTCTGGTGGGAGCAGAAAAACCCAAGGAATGTGCTGTATGAAAAAAAGTTACTTACCTGTAACTTTGGTTCCCCAGTATTGGTAACTTTCATAGACTCCCATGCCCTGCACTACTCCCCGTCATCGGAACAGGAGCCCCAGCAAATAAAAAAACATCATAACCATAGGTACAAAAGAGAAAACCAGGCCCAGGCCCATGCCCCACCCCACCCCGCAGCACACCACCCCCGTGCAAAAGAGCCCAAATCTCCGCAAGAACCAACCAGAACAGCCCCACCCCACAGAACCCTCCAGAGAGAGCCTCAGAGCCCCAGACCCTCGAAGCCGTTGTGCCAACAGCCACTATCTCAGTAAAAAAAAGGCAGAGCTTTCCCAGGGGAGGAGGGTGGGAGCCTGGGAATCTATGAAAGTTACCAATGCTGGGGAACCAAAGTTACAGGTAAGTAACTTGTTTTCTTACCCCAGTATTGGAACTTTCATAGATTCCCATGCTTTGTATCAGAATAGCTAGCAGTAAGTCACCAAAGCACACATTGTTACATAAATATTATTGCATGACACCATAGCAATGCTCAAAGTAACAATGAAGAAATGTTATCATAGAAAAAGAAGCATCACTGATACAAAATGTGCTACACAGGAAGGCGGGATTGTAGGGAAAGCTCACCTCTCATTGAAAAAGATTCCTGAGGACTGCTTGTCCAACAGCAGCGTCGTCCTGTCCTGAAGACTCCAGGCAGTAATGCTTCATGAAGGTATGTGTACTGCTCCACGTCGCTGCCCTGCAGATGTCTTAGATGTCTCACTCCAACATCTGTGTTGGACAGGCCTCATGAAGGGCTCGCTCCCTCCCCGCATGACAGAGCCCGGACACCGGCTCTCCAGGTGCTACCCGAAGAACAACCCCAACGACCCACCGAAGCAACCCGCAACCCGTCCCCTACGGGATGCCTGCTCCCGGACTTCTCTGTATCGCTGGCCCGGGCCACCGTCAGCACCATTGCCCAGCCCAGCCGCCATCTTGGACACTGCACCACGAGGCCGCGTGGCCTCAGCTCGACCCCAACCCTGGGCCTGGCCAGGCCCCGACATCCCGGCACCACCATCCACCCAGGAGGTGAACGGACCACTTGGCAGGTCAATGGGAGAGAGGAGTGTCGATGGCTCTCCCCCGCCAGGTGCCGATCGCCCCCAGCCTCCCCGGGCGCTGGCTCCACCCCCCTGCTGGGTGTCTGGACTCCCTCATCCCGGACCTCCCGACCTCCAAGTGCGAGGGTCCGGACATCAAAGGGCGCCAGACCTATAACTGGGGCAGCTCCAGAGCAGGAAGGCAGTTGTATCCTGGAGTCGAGAGACACCGTGAAGAGCTCATCCTTGATGGACTGCTGGCGCTGCCGCAGCCCTGCCTTGTGAACCGTCGTCCTGCCTGCTGGCGCTGCCGCGGCTTCCTGCAACCTTCATCCTCGTCGGGACCTGCTGGCGCTGCCGCGGCCCTTTGCAACCTACATCCTCGTCGGGACCTGCTGGCGCTGCCGCGGCCCTCTTCAACCTACAGCCGCATCGGGACCTGCTGGCGCTGCCGCGGCCCGACCTTCTAGAACTCCGAGCTCGAGGATTGTGAGCTACCCATCACCCACCTCAGTACCAGATCGGTACCAAGACTGTCCCGCTACCCCCTTTCCCTTCCAGAGACTAGAATTGAGAGGACCCTTGTGTCCTGAGCTCACTGTACCGTGATACTTTACTTCAAGAACTGCATATAAAAAGCGTTAACCTTATCCTTGCGTGGTGTCCATCTGTGGGGGGGAAGCTACTTGTCTGTACGATCGCTGGAGACGGTCCTCCCCGGAGGCCTCTCCCCTTGTCCTCGGCCGACCCTCCAGGTCCCCGTCTAACATTGGTGGCCAGCTTCGCGATCCGAACCGATGGGTAATCGTACAGAAAGTAACTCACCCCACGACTCAAGCACAATGACAACAAAAGAGAGCGGATCCACAGAGAAATTCCAGATGGAGAAACTAGAAGAGTACAACCATCGAGAGCTAAAGCAATTTTGCATGGAACTAGGCATTGCTACCACCGGACTGAGCACAAAAGAGGACTTCAAACACGCCCTAGAATCTTGGGCAGAAACGGGTGCAGCCGGATCCCGGAACCAAAACCTCGAGGCACCAGAGACAAACACCACTCCGGCCGAAGAAAGGAGAGTGGGTCTCTCCCTGGAAGAGATCCAAGAACGAGAGAAAAGCAGACTCCATGAATTAAAGTTGGCACGGCTCCGGCTGGACGGAGAGCTGAAACTGGCAGAACAAAAGATAAACTTAGAACACTTACGGCTCCGAGAGGAGCGGGAAGAGAAGCAAAGGCAGAGAGAACTCGAAGAAAAAAGACTGGCATACGAACACGAGCGCAAGCTAGCAGAAATAGAAATGCGGAAACAGAACAAAGATCTAGGGGTGCCCGAGCGCCCGCACACCCCAGGCACTACCGAACCAAAGGTCCACATCCCCAAGGATGTCGTCAGAGAATATTATCGGAACAACGACATACAACAGTGGTTCAAGGCCTACGAGATCGCCATGACCTCCCACCGGATTGATCGAAGTGACTGGGGAGCCGGGCTATGGGGGAGGTTCATCAATGAAGGCCGCGATGCCCTGCTACAGCTCCTGGACCACCAGATGACATCCTATGACCACATGAAGGCCGCCCTCCTCACTTGATATGGACTCACGCCCGAAATGTACCGCCAGAGGTTCCGCGACTGCAAACGGATCCCGGGTACAACTTGGGTGGAATATGTGAACTATTTCAGCCGAGCCTTCGAGGGGTGGATCAAGGGCAGCCACGTAACCACCTACGAGCAACTCTTTAACCTCATCGTGTGGGAACACCTCTCCAACAATTGCTTCGTCGAGCTCAGGCAGCACCTCCTCGACAGTAAATTGACTGAACCTCGCCAGCTCGCCGCTGAAGCTGACCGATGGGAAAGCACCCGAGTGGCCCGGAGTGGGCCAAGTGAACAAAACAGAACCAACCAAGGTACCCATCGCCCCCGAGGAGGAGGAGGAGACCAGGGCCGGGGCAGAGATGCCGTCCCGGCAGCTCCCGCCAGCAACACCCGCCCCCGGCCGGTTGGGGAAACCCCCCGATGCACCCAGGGTTCCGAGCCAACGTTACTTGCCATCGGTGCCAGCGAATCGGCCACTATGCCAGCGACCCGAACTGCCCCAAGAACCAGACTCCCGTGCCCCGCCAGGTCGCTGCCGCCGCCCTAGGAGAGGAGCAAACCTCCGAAGAGTATGAAGAGTACGAACAGGAACAGCCCGAGTGGGAACCGGCCGCCATGGTCCTGGCTTGCCAAGGGGGAAGAGACATGATCCCGCGGGCCCCCCTACCTGCCAACACCAGAAAATACAGCCAGTGGGTGAACATAAATGGGCGCAAGGCCGAGGCCCTGCGCGACAACGGGGCCAGCGTGACGGCAGTCCGCTGTCACCTGGTAACCCCAGAACAGATCCTGCCAAACGTTCTTTGCCCCGTCCGATCGGCCGACAATTCAGAGAGCCTGTGTCGGATGGCCTGTGTCCCCTTCGAATGGGGAGGAGTGTCCGGTATGCTAAAAGTGAGTGTCCGCGATGATGCCCCAGTGGACTGCCTCCTGGGAAACGACCTTGAGAGTTCCCCGTGGGCGGCCGTTGAAAGAAGAGAGCACCTGGGGATGCTAGTCCTCCCGGACTGGGCGTGCGTAACAACCCGGTCCATGGCCGCCCGCGCGATCCCCAGACCCGAAGAACCGGAATGGCCAGCACCTCCTCCCCCGATCACTCCAGAGGAAGACACCCTCTGTACCGACCCCCCAGAGCAAACACAAGAAGGGCCCGCTCAGCTCCAAGACCTTCCAGAACTGGCTCAGTGGCGTCAAGAGGGGGGACCCACCCAGGAACAATTCCGGCAGGAGCAAAAGACCTGTCCCTCCCTCGAGGTACTCCGACAGCAAGCACTTGCCCAGAGCGCGGGAGACACCGCTGGGCCCACTGGATCTATTGGGACAATGACCTACTATACAGCGAGCAAAGAATCGCAGAGTTGGGAGCCAGTCGGGTGCTGGTGGTGCCCCTCCGCTTCAGAGACTTCCTTTTGAACTTGGCACACGATGTCCCCCTGGCTGGGCACTTGGGGCAAGACAAAACGTATAACCGCCTGGTAACCCACTTTTACTGGCCCAAAATGCGAAATGACGTCTCCAACCACTGCCGGGCCTGCCCCACCTGCCAGGCCAGCGGGAAGAGCGGCCGAAAACTCAAGGCACCCTTCCAACCATTCCCCGTCGTCACCACCCTGTTCGAAAGGGTGGGAATAGACATTGTGGGGCCCCTGGACCCCCGAACACCACAAGGGCATCGATTCATCCTGGTCCTGGTGGACCACGCCACCCGCTATCCCGAGGCCATTCCTCTTCGAACCGTAACAGCACCAGTGGTAGGCCGAGCCTTAATGGGGATCTTCTCTCGAGTGGGCTTCCCCCAGGAAGTCGTCAGCGACAGGGGCACAAACTTTATCTCCAAATATATGAAATCTCTCTGGCAGCAGTGCGGAGTCACGTACCGGTTCACAACCCCCTATCACCCGCAAGGAAACGGACTGGTCGAACGGTTTAACCGTACTCTCAAGGGGATGATCATGGGACTAGAGGAACCCCTACACCGCCAGTGGGACGTGCTGCTCCCGTGCCTCCTCTTCGCCTACCGAGAGGTCCCCCAGAAATCCCTCGGTTTCAGCCCCTTCGAGCTCCTGTACGGACACCCTGTCCGAGGGCCCCTCAGCCTGGTTAAAGAAGAATGGGAAATGGCCCCCCAGAAGACCCCTATGGACGTGTATAAGTACCTCCTGACCCTCCGCAACCAGCCCCGGCGATTCAGGGAAATCGCTAAAGCCAATCTCGAGGCCAGTCAGGAGGACATGAAGAAATGGTATGATCAACATGCCTCCTCCATCGAGTTCGAGCCTGGTCAACAGGTATGGGTGATGTCTCCCATCGAGCCTTGTGCCTTGCAGGACAAATGGACAGGACCCTTCAAGGTGGTCGAGCGCAAGGGCCCCGTCACCTATCTAATTGACATGGAGTCCCCCCGGAACCCCCTCCGGGTCCTTCACGCCAACAGACTCAAACCACACTTCGTGCGCTCGGAGCTCAGCCTACTGATGGCCACAGACAGTGGGGCAGAGGGAGACTCCGAGCCCCTCCCTGACCTACTGAGGACCCGTGAGAAAGATGGCTCAGTGGACGGGGTCCGACTCTCCGATGCCCTGACCCCGGAGCAGCGCCAAGACTGTCGGGCTCTCCTGCTGCAATTTGCAAACCTGTTCTCCCTCACCCCCGGGGTCACCCCCTGGTGCCTTCACGACGTGGACACCGGGGACAGTCCCCCTATCCGACACCGGGCGTACCGAGTGTGAGAAGTTGGCCTGGTATATAATGCTCACTAATTCTTAGTGATCACTTTGTACCATGCCAAGCAACCCTTATGATGATGGTTGTAATTCAACCTTGTAGACCAGTTATCCTAGTGGTAACGTGGACAAAGCAGTCTTAGGCTAAACTCTGAAAGGCATGTGAAGCCAGCTGTTATACCATACACAACCCCCTTGAATACCAAATGAAAGGGACACCACACAGATATATATTGAAAATATATATTGATTTATTAACTATAAAATCCCCTGGACTCTTTATGAGCACAGAAGCACAAGCGTTAAATCACAAGACAGTTTAAAATACACAAAAGTTGCACAATATGGATGAGCCCTAGGGGCCACCTAAACCATATACTAAGAAAGTGGTATAAGAGATACCAATAGGAAAGCGAACAGGCCTAGGGCCTTGGGCATCGCTGGAGCTATTCGAGACTAGCAGTGACTAAGTCGGGAAAGGCCCGCTGGACTCGGGTGCAGTGTTCAAAGTGCACGCACTTTCCAATGCAAAGTTCATGGTGCGTAAAAAGTACAAAGTTAGAAAGTTAGGAACCTTCCGAGTGACCTACGGAGCTGAAACTTAAGACACAGGCCCTTGAGATGTGTACCAGTGCAGGAGCACCGGCGGAGCTGAGTTACCTCACCCACAGGAAGCGGGTGCACAGGGTCGAAGTAGTGTCGGGTTTCGTCACGCTGGTCGATGGTGCTTGGAGCTGAAGACGCTGCAGGCGGCTCGATGTGAAGAGTTCCGGTGGATCCAAGGGTGGATCTGAAGATGTGAAGACCTGAAAGCAGAGGGGACAGTGTTCAAAGTCACTAGCCAGTGACTACCGTGGAACCAGATTGGAACCAGGCGATGTCGGGTGCAAACAGGCGTTGTCGGGTAGCTTCTTTCTGCAGCCACGTGGATACCCGGGGTCGAGGACGTCCAGGAGTCGGTCACAAGCTGTCCAACCTAGGCTTCTCGCTGTTGGCGGTGTCGGCGACCTGATCAGAGCAAGCAGGCCTTGGCAAATGCAAGCCACGCAGAAGTTGAAAGATGCTTATCACTCGGACCAGCAAGGTCAAAGCGGGTGCTCCTTTTTACAGGAGCTTGGGTAGGTCTGGAGCAACCAGACCTGCTGTGTAAATCGTCGGTTTCGTTGCCAAGATGGCCGCTGACCACGTGGCTAGTGGCCAGGATGGCGCGTCGAGTGGCACAATGCAAAAGGGCCCCACGCAGATCGTGGAGATGCTGGAGGGTTGAACTTCGGTGCAAGGGCTGCTCGGTGGTGGGGGTTCTCAGTCCCCAAAGCACAACGTCGAGGATGCCTCAGAAGCTGCGCAGTCAGCTTTTCGAGTGTCTTCCAAGAGGTCCGGTCCCACGTCACTCGGTGCCTCCACGGGTCCCTTCTTTGCAGGGACTGTGGATCGGGCTCTGAGAGGTCTGGGAGTCTAGTTCTTGTCGGGCTCTGGGCTCGGGCTCCGGCGGGAGGCGGCGGCAAAGCAGACATCGAGTTGCTGGTTGGTACCTGTGTTCACAGGGTGGCCACTCCTAGGCCACAAGGGAGATTCTCTTCAGTCTTCTGTGCAGCAGAATGTCGAAGTCCAGTCTTCTTCTTTGTTTAAAGTTGATTCAGGATGATCTGCTGTGCAATGGCACTGCTCCCACTCTTATTCCCAATCTGAGGGGTGGATCACCTACTAGGTCCCTCCTCTGGGAGGAACCAGGAAGGGGGGCGGTTACACCCCCTTTCCTTTGTCCAGTTCCGCGCCAAGCCTGGGTCTGGAAAGTCCCAGGACCGGTTTGGTCTGGCCTATGCACGGGGACACCTTGTGTGCCCCGGGCATGTCTGATTCTATTCAGCCCTGTCCTACCCAATACACAAAACCCTGTCTGGGGTGGTGCTCGCACCTCCCAAGGCAGGAAACCCTTTGTCCAGGCCACCATCTGCCGAGTTTCGGTCAGCAGCAGGAGGCCAGACTCGTGTCTGTGGTGGCAGCATCCATTTTGTGATGCTGAGGCTCTGTTTAACTTTAACCGGGGTTAAGGCTACACACATGTCGTGTCCCTCTAGAAGGGTGGAATGCTATCCCCGTCGCCAGAACTGGCGAGGGGATAGTATTCCAATTCGTATGACACCTTACTCGACATGTTTTGATAAAGCCAAACCAAAGATAGCATTTAACCGCGAGGATTATAATGCACTTAAGAGTATATGGTATGGCAATATCCCGGAACAGCTTAGGGAGTGGTTCCTGACAGCTGCAGACAGGCTCAGCTCATGCTAGAGCACCATCTCACATATTTCCAAGCACTCTGCCTCCTTGATTGATGAGGCCTTCCATAGGAGTGGCTGATAGGAATATATGTGTGCAGTTTAGGGTTAGGCACAGGCATACTGTACCTAAGTAAGAGGTGATTACACCAACTTACCCCAGCTGAGTGATCAGACAGTTGTGTCAAATATGGAGGCCAGGCCAGGGGTGGCATAATACATGCTGCAGCCCCAGGTAGGCCTTGGATACACCTATGCCCTGGGTACCTAGGGTACACTACTACAGGGGCTCATAAGGTGAACCAGTTCCAATTTGTAATGCACCTAAAGTGCATTGGCAGTAATTTAGAGAGAGAACAGCAGGCTGTGGGTCTGATTAGCAGGCCCACAACCACATTAAGTCAGAAACCAGTGAAGCAAAAAGCAAAAATTTGGGGTGACCATAGGATAGCAGACCCTACTCTCCTACATAACCCCCCCCCCAAACGCAGGGACATTAGACTAACCTTGACCAGTTGTGTCTTCATGTTCTAAGTGGAAGTACCTGGAGAGACCATCTGCGTTGCCATGGTCAGTCCCTGGGCGGTGCTCCACTGTAAAGTCCATCCCCTGTAGGGAAATGGACCACCTGAGTATTTTGGGGTTTTCACCCTTCATCTGATTAAGCCATAAGAGGGGCTTATGGTCGGTCTGAATCTTGAAGTGAGTACCAAACAAGTATGGCCTCAACTTCTTCAGGGCCCACACCACAGCAAAGGCCTCCCTCTCTATTGCTGACCAACGTTTCTCTCTGGGGGTCAGCCTTCTGCTAATGAAAGCAATGGGCTGGTCCTGGCCATCTACATTAAGCTGTGAAAGCACTGCTCCCACTCCCAACTCAGAAGCATCTGTTTGGACAATGAACTCTCTTGAGTAGTCAGGACTCTTCAGGATAGGTGTAGAGCACATGGCCTTCTTCAGGTCGTCCAAATGCCTTTTGACAGATTTCTGTCCACTGAACCTTTTTGGGCATCTTCTTGGATGTCAGATCATTAAGAGGAGTCACAATGGACCCATAGTTCTTAACAAACTTCCTGTAGTACCCAGTCAGGCCCAAGAAAGCTCTGACCTGAGTCTGGGTGGTTGGAGGGGACCAGTCCTTGATGGTCTGGATCTTACTCTCCAGTGGTTGAACTTGGCCTCCACCTACAAGGTGGCCCAGGTATACAAACTTACTCTGCCCTATCTGGCACTTGGTTGCCTTGATAGTGAGGCCTGCCTTCTGCAGAGCCTCAAGCACTTCCTTCAGGTGGACCAGGTGATCCTCCCAGGTGGAGCTAAAGACAGCAATATCATCCAGATAAGCTGCACAAAAGTCATCCAACCCAGTGAGGACTTGATTCACCAACCTTTGGAAGGTGGCAGGTGCATTTTTCAAACCAAAGGGCATCACCACAAACTGATAATGCCCACTAGGGGTAGAAAATGCTGTTTTGGCTTTAGACTCCTCAGCTAACCTGATTTGCCAGTAGCCAGCTGTCAAGTCAAATGTGCTCAAATATTTGGCAGAAGCCAACTTGTCAATGAGCTCATCTGCCCTTGGAATAGGGTGTGCATCTGTCCTGGTGACAGCATTGAGTCCTCTGCAATCCACACAGAACCTCATCTCTCTCTTGCCATCTTTGGTGTGAGGTTTGGGGACCAGAACCACTGGGCTAGCCCAGGGGCTCTCTGAAGGCTCAATGACACCTAATTCCAGCATCTTTTGCACCTCAGTCTTTATACAGTCTCTGACGTGGTCAGGGTGCCTGTAAATCTTGCTCTTTACAGGAAGACTGTCACCAGTGTCCACCACATGTGTACACCAGTTAGTCTGACTGGGTGTCAATGAGAACATATGCCTGTATGCCTGTAGAACTTGTCTGCAGTCATGTTGCTGATGTTCAGTGAGGCTGCCACCTAAGGCCACACCATCAACTGAGCCATCCTCAGGGTTCTGAATGAGCAGGTCTGGGAGAGGGTCACTCTCTTCCTCCTGTCCCTCATCTGTAGCCATGAGCAAGCCCATGTCTGCCCTGCTGACATATGACTTCAATCTGTTCACATGGAGCACCCTGTGGGGGCTCCTGGGAGTTCCTAGGTCCACCAAGTAGGTAACCTCTCCCTTCTTCTCCAGAATTGTATGGGGTCCAGACCATTTGTCTTGGAGTGCTGCTGGGGCCACTGGCTCCAACACCCATACCTTCTGTCCAGGCTGAAATTCAACAAGGACAGCCTTTTGGTCATGCCAAGCTTTCTGTAATTCTTGGCTAGCCTCAAGGTTTTTGGATGCCTTTTCCATGTACTCGGCCATCCTGGAGCGGAGACCAAGTACATAGTCCACTATGTCTTGCTTAGGCTTTTTGAGAGGTAACTCCCATCCTTCCTTCACTAGACACAGGGGTCCTCTTACAGGGTGCCCAGACAACAATTCAAAGGGGCTGAAGCCAACCCCCTTTTGAGGGACCTCTCTGTAAGCAAACAAAAGGCAGGGCAGTATGATGTCCCATCTTCGCCTGAGCTTTTCAGGTAATCCTTTAATCATGCCCTTTAGGGTCTTGTTAAATCTCTCAACAAGCCCATTGCATTGTGGGTGATAAGGAGTGGTGAACTTGTAGTTGACACCACATTCCTTCCACATAGCTGTCAAATATCCTGACATGAAGTTGGCACCTCTATCAGATATTACCTCCTTAGGAAACCCCACTCTGGAGAAAACTCCAAGTAAGGCCCTGGCCACAACAGGAGCTGTTGTGGTCCTAAGTGGAATTGCCTCTGGGTACCTGGTGGCATGATCCACTACCACCAGTATGAATCTGTTCCCAGATGCTGTAGGGGGATCCATTGGACCAACAATATCAATCCCCACTCTTTCAAAGGGAACCCCCACCACAGGTAGTGGTATCAGGGGGGCCTTTGTTGTTCCACCTGCTTTACCACTGGCTTGGCAGGTTTCACAGGAGCGACAAAACTCCTTGGTGTCTTCAGACATGTGAGGCCAGTGAAAGTGAGGGACAAGCCTGTCCCAGGTCTTGTTCTGGCCTAAGTGTCCTGCTAGAGGAATATCATGGGCTAAGGTGGGAAGGAAACCCCTAAATTGCAGAGGTATAACCAACCTCCTGGTTGCACCAGGCTTGGGGTCTCTACCCTCTGTGTAAAGGAGTCCTTCATCCCAATAAACTTTATGGGCACCTTCAGCATTCCCAGCAGCCTCAGCAGCAGCCTGCTGTCTGAGGGGTTCAAGAGAAGGACAGGTTAACTGAGCCTGCCCCAAGTCTGCCCTAGAAGGTCCCCCTGTCCCCAGAAACTCAACCTGATCAGGTTCAAGTTATTCAGAGACAGTTCCTTCAGGGGTCTCAAGATCAGTTTCCTGTGAAGCCTGATCCTCACTTGTAGGCAGTTGGGAAGGCGCAGCCTTAACCCTCCTGTTCTTCTTCTTGGAAGGTGCTTGGTCCATTGTTCCAGGATCCAAGACCTGAGGTTCAGAGAGGCACTTTTTGGCCTGTGACCTGGTCACAGCAAGGACATGTGATGATATCCCTAACATCTCTGCATGAGTCCTGTACTCAACTTCTGACCATAGAGAGTTCTCCAGGTCATTGCCCAACAAACATTCTACTGGGAGATCAGCACTAACCACAACTCTTTTTAGGCCAGTTACCCCTCCCCAGGAAAAGTTAACAAGTGCCACACTATTTGTAGTAGTGACATTGCTGGCATTGGTCACCAGGTAATCATCACCTGGCATGTATTGTCCAGGGTCCACAAAGTTAGGTGTCACCATAGTGACACTGGCACATGTGTCCCTGTAAGCTTGAGCCACTTTATTGTTAATCAAAGGCGTCTGTCTGTATTTGCCCAGATTACTGTGACTTATGTCAGGGGTCAAATCTATGTCCCCTTCACAAATCAGAACAGCCTGTGTAAGGGTTCTGACTAGGTCAGAATCTCCTTCAGTTCCCAAAGTGATACCCACTAATCCCTTGGTTTGAGGACCAGCACTGCTAGCTGTACTAGTGGGTGCAGTTGCCTTAGGGGCTGCAGTGCTGGGGCTCCACCCTTTTTACACTCACTTGTCCAGTGAGAGGTGTTCTTACAAGTTTTACACCAGGGTTTCTTCTGACCTTCTTTCTTCTTCTTCTTGGAAGTTTGGGACCCACCCTCTGTCTCAGTTTGGGGCCCTGTTGAAGACTTCTGGTCTTTAGCTTTCTGCTCCCCACCCTTCTGGTCTGTTTGCTTCTGGTCACCACCCTGGTTCTGGTTCTGGTTCTTTTGCTTAACTCTGGTTCTTACCCATTTATCTGCCCTCTTTCCCAATTCTTGGGGAGAGGTCAAATCTGAGTCAACCAAATGTTGATGCAACTGCTGGTTCTGACAATTATTTAAAATGTGTTCTCTCATCAGCAAATTATACAATCCTTCATAGTCTGTAACCTTGCTTCCCAGCAACCATCCCTCCAGAGCCTTAGTGGCACACTCAACAAATTCAGACCAGTCCTGAGTCTGTGTCTTCTGGGTATCTCTGAACATTAACCTGTACTGTTCAGTGGTTAAGCCTAACCCATCAATCAGAGCACTCTTCAGGACCAGGTAGTTTCTAGAATCCCCATCACTAACTGTGAGGAGTCTGTCTCGGCCTCTACCTTCAAAGGAGAGCCACACGATTGCTGCCCACTGCTCCTGAGGGATCTGCTGTACTCTGCAGGCTCTCTCCATTGCAGTAATCCATTTATGGATATCATCCCCAGCTTTGTAGGGGGGCACAATCTTACTCAGGTTTCTGTTATCAAAAGACCTGTCTTTATCCTTGTGGATATTGCTGCCACCAGTGGGTTCTATTACCCCACTCTCTCTAGGCTGTCTTGCTCTAGCAAGTTTCTCTTGGGCCAGGGCAATTTCTAACTCTTGTCTCTGGACTCTCAATTCAGCCTCTCTAATTTGAGATTCTCTCAATTTGGTCTCATGTTCCCTTCTCTGAGGGCTAGTCATCTCCCTTCTGGAGTGACCATGAGAGCCTCTAGAGACATGGGAGGTATTGGATTCACCTGAGTGATTCCTCCTCCTCCTATGCCCCTGGTTAAGTCCATTTGGGTGGCTGGGCAAGGTCAGCCTTGCCTCAGTCCCAAATACACTTAAGTTAGCCTGGTTCAGCCTACTGACCAGCACCTGACTATTTCTGTCATCATCTGAGTCACTGCTTTCCACCTCCTCCTCTTCTTCCTCTTCCTCTTCCTCCTCATCTACCTGAGGAGCTCCAGTGGTGGAGGCTTCCTCATCTACCAGGGTGATAGGGGCAGGGGTGTCTACAGTGTCATCCTCTGAAGGATGGCCTCCTTCAGCATTCCCTGTGGGGTTTGCCTTAGAGGGCTTTAGAGTCTCAGACTGGTCTAAGAGCTCTCTTAGGTGGTCTGTAGTAGGGGAAGGCCCTGTCTTCAGACCCCTTAAGACACAAAGCTGTCTTAATTCCTTAAAGGAAAAAATAGCAAATTTGGATGGTGCCCTTGGAGGGTCACTCTCAACAGGAGTAAGTCCACTGGACCCCTCTGCTCCAGACATTGCTCTAGTGTGGGTGGATGTGTTGCAATCTACCTACACTGGTGTTTACCTACTAAACCTATCTAGTAGTTGTAGCTAGGGTGTGCTACTCCCTTTGCTCTACAACAACTAAGTTCAGTAGAACTTAAGTATACTAGTCTTGTTTTATATGTACTTAGCAGGTACCTGTATGATCTTTCAAATGATAATCTCAAAGATTGTAATGGTAAAACAACAGCAAGCTCAGATCCCAATCCGCTGCTCACCAATGTGAGAAGTTGGCCTGGTATATAATGCTCACTAATTCTTAGTGATCACTTTGTACCATGCCAAGCAACCCTTATGATGATGGTTGTAATTCAACCTTGTAGACCAGTTATCCTAGTGGTAACGTGGACAAAGCAGTCTTAGGCTAAACTCTGAAAGGCATGTGAAGCCAGCTGTTATACCATACACAACCCCCTTGAATACCAAATGAAAGGGACACCACACAGATATATATTGAAAATATATATTGATTTATTAACTATAAAATCCCCTGGACTCTTTATGAGCACAGAAGCACAAGCGTTAAATCACAAGACAGTTTAAAATACACAAAAGTTGCACAATATGGATGAGCCCTAGGGGCCACCTAAACCATATACTAAGAAAGTGGTATAAGAGATACCAATAGGAAAGGGAACAGGCCTAGGGCCTTGGGAATCGCTGGAGCTATTCGAGACTAGCAGTGACTAAGTCGGGAAAGGCCCGCGGGACTCGGGTGCAGTGTTCAAAGTGCACGCACTTTCCAATGCAAAGTCTATGGTGCGTAAAAAGTACAAAGTTAGAAAGTTAGGAACCTTCCGAGTGACCTACGGAGCTGAAACTTAAGACACAGGCCCTTGAGATGTGTACCAGTGCAGGAGAACCGGCGGAGCTGAGTTACCTCACCCACAGGAAGCGGGTGCACAGGGTCGAAGTAGTGTCGGGTTTCGTCACGCTGGTTGATGGTGCTTGGAGCTGAAGACGCTGCAGGCTGCTCGATGTGAAGAGTTCCGGTGGATCCAAAAGTGGATCTGAAGATGTGAAGACCTGAAAGCAGAGGGGACAGTGTTCAAAGTCACTAGCCAGTGACTACCGTGGAACCAGATTGGAACCAGGCGATGTCGGGTGCAAACAGGCGTTGTCGGGTAGCTTCTTTCTGCAGCCACGTAGATACCCGGGGTCGAGGACGTCCAGGAGTTGGTCACAAGCTGTCCCACCTAGACTTCTCGCTGTTGGCGGTGTCGGCGACCTGATCGGAGCAAACAGGCTTTGGCAAATGCAAGCCACGCAGAAGTTGAAAGATGCTTATCACTCGGACCAGCAAGGTCAGAGCGGGTGCTCCTTTTTACAGGAGCTTGGGTAGGTCTGGAGCAACCAGACCTGCTGTGTAAATCGTCGGTTTCGTCGCCAAGATGGCCGCTGACCACGTGGCTAGTGGCCGGGATGGCGCGTCGAGTGGCACAATGCAAAAGGGCCCCACGCAGATCGTGGAGATGCTGGAGGGCTGATCTTCGGTGCAAGGGCTGCTCGGTGGTGGGGGTTCTCAGTCCCCAAAGCACAACATCGAGGATGCCTCAGAAGCTGCGCAGTCAGCTTTTCGAGTGTCTTCCAAGAGGTCTGGTCCCACGTCACTCGGTGCCTCCACGGGTCCCTTCTTTGCAGGGACTGTGGATCTGGCTCTGAGAGGTTTGTGAGTCTGGTTCTTGTCGGGCTCTGGGCTCCGGCTCCGGCGGGAGGCGGCGGCAAAGCAGACGTCGAGTTGCTGGTTGGTACCTGTGTTCACAGGGTGGCCACTCCTAGGCCACAAGGGAGATTCTCTTCAGTCTTCTGTGCAGCAGAATGTCGAAGTCCAGTCTTCTTCTTTGTTTAAAGTTGATTCAGGATGATCTGCTGTGCAATGGCACTGCCCCCACTCTTATTCCCAATCTGAGGGGTGGATCACCTACTAGGTCCCTCCTCTGGGAGGACCCAGGAAGGGGGGCGGTTACACCCCCTTTCCTTTGTCCAGTTCCGCGCCAAGCCTGGGTCTGGAAAGTCCCAGGACCGGTTTGGACTGGCCTATGCACGGGGACACCTTGTGTGCCCCGGGCATGTCTGATTCTATTCAGCCCTGTCCTACCCAATACACAAAACCCTGTCTGGGGTGGTGCTCGCACCTCCCAAGGCAGGAAACCCTTTGTCCAGGCCACCATCTGCCGAGTTTCGGTCAGCAGCAGGAGGCCAGACTCGTGTCTGTGGTGGCAGCATCCATTTTGTGATGCTGAGGCTCCCGTTTAACTTTAACCGGGGTTAAGGCTACACACATGTCGTGTCCCTCTAGAAGGGTGGAATGCTATCCCCGTCGCCAGAACTGGCGAGGGGATAGTATTCCAATTCGTATGACACCTTACTCGACATGTTTTGATAAAGCCAAACCAAACATAGCATTTAACCGCGAGGATTATAATGCACTTAAGAGTATATGGTATGGCAATATCCCGGAACAGCTTAGGGAGTGGTTCCCGACAGCTGCAGACAGGCTCAGCTCATGCTAGAGCACCATCTCACATATTTCCAAGCACTCTGCCTCCAGGATTGATGAGGCCTTCCATAGGAGTGGCTGATAGGAATATATGTGTCCAGTTTAGGGTTAGGCACAGGCATACTGTACCTAAGTAAGAGGTGATTACACCAACTTACCCCAGCTGAGTGATCAGCCAGTTGTGTCAAATATGGAGGCCAGGCCAGGGGTGGCATAATACATGCTGCAGCCCCTGGTAGGCCTTGGATACACCTATGCCCTGGGTACCTAGGGTACACTACTACAGGGGCTCATAAGGTGAACCAGTTCCAATTCGTAATGCACCTAGAGTGCATTGGCAGTCATTTAGAGAGAGAACAGCAGGCTGTGGGTCTGAGTAGCAGGCCCACAGCCACATTAAGTCAGAAACCAGTGAAGCAAAAAGCAAAAATTCGGGGTGACCATAGGATAGCAGACCCTACTCTCCTACACCGAGTACCAGATCGGGTGCGCGCCTGCATCCAAGACGAAGTCTCCAAAATGCTCACACTCAGAGTCATCGAGCCCTCAGACAGCCCCTGGGCCAGCCCAGTCGTACTGGTCCCCAAAGCTGCTGCCCCGGGCACCACCCCTGAGCTCCGATTCTGCGTCGACTATCGGGGTCTGAACGCTGTCACCCGAACCGACGCTCACCCCATTCCCCGAGCAGATGAACTGGTTGACCGCATGGGGGCTGCCCGCTACCTGAGCATCTTCGATCTGACAGCGGGCTACTGGCAGATCGGCCTCACCCCCAGAGCCCAAGAACGATCCGCCTTCTCTACCCCGGATGGTCACTACCATTTCAAAGTGATGCCATTCGGCATGAAAAACGCTCCAGCCACTTTTCAACGACTTGTGAACCAGGTATTGGTGGGCCTCGAAGAATTCAGCGCCGCCTACCTGGACGATATAGCGGTATACAGCCGCCACTGGACAGACCACCTTCACCACCTCCGAGAGGTCCTGCACGCCCTCCAACAGGCCGGCCTCACCATCAAGGCCAGCAAGTGCCAAATTGGCCAGGGGTCTGTGACCTACCTCGGACACCAAGTGGGGAGCGGTCTGGTGGCCCCTCTCCAGCTCAAGATCGCTGCCATCCAGTCCTGGCAGCCACCCGTCACCCAAACCGAGGTCCGAGCCTTCTTGGGGCTCAACGGATACTACCGGCGGTTTGTGAAGGACTATGGCAGCATTGTGGGGCCCCTCACGGAACTCACATCCAAGAAGCACCCAAAAACAGTCAACTGGACCCCAGACTGTCAAGCGGCCTTCGAGAAGCTGAAGGCCGCCATGTGCACCGCCCCTGTGCTCCAGGCCCCCGACTACAGCCGTGAGTTCATCGTCCAGACTGATGCCTCAGACTATGGCATTGGGGCCGTCCTCTCCCAACTAAACCCCGAGGGAGTCGACCAGCCAGTGGCCTTCATCAGCCGACGCCTGCTGGCCCGAGAGCAGCGCTGGAGCACCATCGAGCGGGAGGCCTTTGTAGTAGTGTGGGCCCTTAAGAAGCTCCGGCCCTACCTCTTCGGTACCCACTTCCGGGTACAAACAGATCATCGACCCCTGCAATGGTTGATGCAGATGCGGGGGGAGAAGCCCAAACTGTTGCGATAATCCATCTCCCTGCAGGGGATGGACTTCACTGTGGAGCATCGCCCTGGCCAGGATCACGCCAACGCGGATGGCCTGTCACGCTTTTTCCGCCTCGACGAGGAGAGTCCCCAAGAGGATGGGTGACTCTCCCCGCCTTCAGCTGGGGGGGACGCATGTTGGACAGGCCTCATGAAGGGCTCGCTCCCTCCCCGCATGACAGAGCCCGGACACCGGCTCTCCAGGTGCTACCCGAAGAACAACCCCAACGACCCACCGAAGCAACCCGCAACCCGTCCCCTACGGGACGCCTGCTCCCGGACATCTCTGTATCACTGGCCCGGGCCACCGTCAGCACCATTGCCCGGCCCAGCCGCCATCTTGGACACTGCACCACGAGGCCGCGTGGCCTCAGCTCGACCCCAAGCCTGGGCCTGGCCAGGCCCCGACATCCCGGCACCACCATCCACCCAGGAGGTGAACGGACCACTTGGCAGGTCAATGGGAGAGAGGAGTGTCGATGGCTCTCCCCCGCCAGGTGCCGATTGCCCCCAGCCTCCCCGGGCGCTGGCTCCACCCCCCTGCTGGGTGTCTGGACTCCCTCATCCCGGACCTCCCGACCTCCAAGTGCGAGGGTCCGGACATCAAAGGGCGCCAGACCTATAACTGGGGCAGCTCCAGAGCAGGAAGGCAGTTGTATCCTGGAGTCGAGAGACACCGTGAAGAGCTCATCCTTGACGGACTGCTGGCGCTGCCGCAGCCCTGCCTTGTGAACCGTCGTCCTGCCTGCTGGCGCTGCCGCAGCTTCCTGCAACCTTCATCCTCGTCGGGACCTGCTGCCGCTGCCGTTTGCAACCTACATCCTCGTCGGGACCTGCTGGCGCTGCCGCGGCCCTTTGCAACCTACATCCTCTTCAGGACCTGCTGGCGCTGCCGCGGCCCTCTGCAACCTACAGCCGCATCGGGACCTGCTGGCGCTGCCGCGGCCCGACCTTCTAGAACTCCGAGCTTGAAGATTGTGAGCTACCCATCACCCACCTCAGTACCAGATCGGTACCAAGACTGTCCCGCTACCCCCTTTCCCTTCCAGAGACTAGAATTGAGAGGACCCTTGTGTCCTGAGCTCACTGTACCGTGATACTTTACTTCAAGAACTGCATATAAAAAGCGTTAACCTTATCCTTGCGTGGTGTCCATCTGTGGGGGGGAAGCTACTTGTCTGTACGATCGCTGGAGACGGTCCTCCCCGGAGGCCTCTCCCCTTGTCCTCGGCCGACCCTCCAGGTCCCCGTCTAACAATCTGTGTGTATGATAAATTCCTGGATGTTTTGATGTATTCTTTACCCAAACCTTCATATTTGCCTGCTGGTATATGTTTTAGCCAATACTGAACATGGAAAGTTGTAACAGGGAGAGTAATGTTACAATGTATGATTCACTCAGTAGTTGGTCTTTCTGTCACTGTGAATGGTCATTTTTCCAGTTTTTCAATGCTCAGCACCGTATAGTCTGCTCCCCTTCATGCCAGTTTGATTTGTTTATCAGTGAGATTGAATTCTGAAAACAGCGATGTAGTGTTGATTAAACGCCAAGGCACATAGCCTGCATGCAAGTTTAGTAGCGTCCAGCCTAATAGCATTATAGAACGTAATTGAGACTGACCATGTTGCAACATGACCAAGTCTTGTTCCAAGATGTCTATGGCAGAAGACACAATGATGGCCAATGAATATATCCTGGACGACAGAGTCGTTAACCCATTTTCTACTACACAGAGAGATTTCTCTAAATGAATGCGATCAAGTTCTCATATTCGTTCTGCAGTCTCTGCTTGGGTAATCATCCATATTTCATTATAAGCAGCATACATACCGGCATTTATGAAATCTTTTTGACCTGGTTTCCTTAGTCCTAGCAAGAATTCCCTAAGGTTTGTGCCTTCTTTAAGTAAAGATAAGTGTTGTTTTATATCCTCTAGTGTAGCTTTGCGTAGCCAATCAAGGCAAAGTTTCCCTACACTGTATGTTGTTACTACCCATAGATACTGTCTTTCAACATAGCGTAGGTATGGCCTATTGACTGTAAAACCTTGTGTTTTGTTCAGGAATCGATCTTGACAGTTGTCTGTGTCTGTGGGCCAGAGCAACCATTTGTTCCAATCTGGATCAGATCTGGTGTGGTGCAAAATAGTAGGTATGCTGACCTCCCCCTGTGTAGTGCTATTACTTGCAGGTGCAGATATGGACGGAGTGTTCATGTTTTTGATCTTGGCTATCCCAAGGCAAGACATTTGTTGGACAGTGTCATTCAAAAACATAATTTGCTCAGGGATGATACAGGCTCTAAACAAAACGTCTACCCCCTGCACTTGCCAATCTTTTGTACCCAAGACAGATTGTGTTTCAATGTTGTCTTTCCAAAAGTCGAAACCCTGTCTAGACAGTTGGGCAATTAATGATACAGAATAAATCTGTTTTGTATTGGTTAACATATTTTTCGTTCTTGTCTTGTTCACATTACTAAAGTAAAACGATTCTGCATCTGACAAGTTGAACCCTCAAAAATAAGGAAACTTCTTTACAAACGTTTTTGAGCTACCCTTTGGAGGTCCAGGACAATGTTCCCATTGGTTATACATTAATACATTTCTAGGTGACGCCGATTTGTGCGACTCGTCATAATTTCAGGTGCTTGCATGTTGCAGTATCGGCCAGTGGGCGGCTTGGGGAGCCAGCAGAGTTACTGTTGGCTGACATGGACAGAGCCTTTGATTCCTTGAGCTGGGTGTACCTTTTTACCTTGCTGAAGAAACTGAATTTTGGTCCGCGCTTCCTGGCCTATCAGCAGCTGCTCTACACTGATCTCACAGTGTCGGTGCGGGTGGGAGAGGGCGATTTCTCGCTCGTTCCCCATCTGGCGGGACACGCGCCAGGGCTGTCCCCTCTCCCCTTATCTTTTTGCGCTAGCCATGGAGCCGCTGGCAACCTGGGTGCGCATCAATGCCCAACTTCGGGGGTTTGAGTGGGCACTGGGTTTCATGGACAAAATAGCACTGTACGCAGATGACGTTTTGTTCTTTCTTACTGCTCTGGACAGGTCGGGCCATGATTGTTGCATATCCTACAGATCTTCGGGGAGACCTCTGGATTGTACATGAATCCACGTAAGTCTACGCTGTGGGTTCTGGGGGGTGCGTCAAGGGTGGGAGCATGGGCCTCATCCCTTCAACTGGTGACGGGGGAGCTGAAGTATTTTGGGGGTATTTTTGTCGGATATACCAGCAGTGTCCAGGGAACGCAATCTGGTCCTGGTGTGGGATCAAACGCGGGAAGACCTTAAGGTGTGGTCCTGCATGCCCTTGACCATATACTGTAGATTTGCCATCTTCAAGATGGTGGCCCTTCCCTGTCTTTTATATCAATTACATAACCATCCCTACCACATTTCACCTCAATGGTTCCAGCAGGTGAACTCACTACTGGGTGGGTTCATGTGGGAGGGGGGCGCGGTCAGGGTGGCCCTGCGTACTTGTTTTCTATCTACCTACACTGGCGGTCTTGCTACCTCAGATGTTCTCTCCTATTACCAAGCTGCGCATTTGTTAGTCCTTAACGAGCGGTGGTACGGGGACAGGGGGGACCCAATCTACGCGGTAGAGCAGCAGCTTATGGGTGCTAACTCTCTGCACATGCTACTATATTCGGCCCCACTTTTGAAGCTCTTGCCCCCGGCCACGTGTGTGGTGTTTCATATCTGGAGGCAGGTCCAGGGAAGGATGGGGTGGTGGAATGTCTTGACCCGGGAGACTCCTCTTTTTGGCAACGTCGTTTGCCTCAGTTGGCGGCCTTGCAGGGTTTCAGGGGATGGGACTCTATAGGAATTTCGGTCCTGGGGGACGTTATGACAGACCAGACACTGAAATCATTTCAGGAGTTACAGGACATATATGGGATACCACGATCCCAGTTCTTCCGATACTTACAGTTTCGTCATGCTCTGGCACCTAGCCTGGAGGGCCTGGAGTCTCTCCCCGAGTTCAGCCCCATAGAAGCGAAGGTCTTTATGGGGGGAACTACCAGACAACAAGATATCTCACATATACCAAACTCTGGTTATTCCCTGCTTCACGAACCTGCAGAGGTTAAAGACAGCATGGGAGGAGGATGTAGGGGAACTGGGGGAGGATGACTGGGCAAAGGCATTAGCAAGTCCATGGGGGGCGGCAATACCCCCCCCGCCTGCGACTGATACAGTTTAAATACTTGCACAGGGTGTATTACACCAGACTATGGAGAGAAGGAATGATTGGATCACCCGAGTATCTCCGGTGTCAGCGGTAGGAGGGTGCGTTTTTGCACATTGTCTGAAGTTGCCTCTCATTGTCTCACTTATGGAGGGGGTTGTTCTCCTGCTTGTCAGAGGTATTGGTCTGGGAACTTCCCTCCACGCCGCGTCTGGTCCTACTACATGTTCTAGAGGGAGTCAGGGGCAATAGGTATAAGCGTCACCCCCTGTTACTAGGTCTCACGTTGGCTAAGAGGGATATTGCCAGGGCTTGGAAGGCGCCCTGAGCCCCGTCACTGGCTGCCTGGAGAAATGGGATGGATTTTTATATGGGGCTCGAGCAGCCTGTCTTCATTGCTAGGGGGTGCCCCCGTCAGCATTATAAAATCTGGAAAAGGTGGGCAGACTACCGGGGATAAGATTTAGATCCCCCGCCGGTAGGGGATGTTCACTTGCCGGATTGATGGGTGTGTGAACTTTGGACTGTGTTGGGTGGGTGTTGGGCTTGTTGTTTCGCTCCTGGGGTATTGTACTGTTCTCTGGGGATGTGAGGGCAATCGGGGGGTGTTGGGGGAGGGGGATTTGTTTTATTGTGGTTCATTCATTCTCAGAAATGTCAATGTCATTCTTTTTGCATCACTGATGTGTGCAGCAGTCTCCGGGATGCAGAGCTATGCAGTATATGTAAACCATGACAAATAACACCTGTTTTAAAGAACAAAATTCTGACGGGCCAAAAGTGTCATATTCCCTTTTGTCCCAAACTATACCATCTGGTATAGGAACGGCTGTAATGTTCACTGCTGACAAGTCTCTCGCTTCACGATGGGATGATTTGTGTGGCTGGAGAAGTAAGTTCACTATTTTACTTGCTGAGTCCATTTGAATATATCTTCCATTTATCAACATACCCAGAGTTTTTACTAGAGCTAACCAAAGTAGAAAGAAAAATATACCCAAAACAATCCATAGTTCAATCCATGGTGAAACCAGATAAGTCTTTTTCAGGAGATTAAAAAAATCTGTTGCTTGTTCTTTGAAAGTTCTTTGTGCTGGCGTCATTTCAGGTTCGATCGGATCCTCATAGAATGTATCAAAGTTAATGAAATAGCCAGAGGCAGTTCTGTCAATGGTTGAAATTGCATTAGGATTTGTTGAAATCCCTGGAACCAGTTGATCACTTGTTACTTCGTTGTAGACAGGTGTATCAGGACGAACTGTTATTCGGGTCTCAAAAAGAACAAGTTCCATAGCTTTGTTGCTTAGTCCTTCACTTCTCACTGTAGAATCTTCAAAGGTGATGAGTATCTCAGTTTGAACCTCATGGATTGCAGCTAGAGGAGTGCGTCTGCTACATTGTCGGAGTCCACTTGGCCTACTGCTTAGTGTCGGCCACATAGTGTGGTTTTATCAGGTCGATAGACACAAATCTTTTCTTCTTTTTACCAGCAGGGGCGGCAGTAGTACTGTTCTTTATAAGTGATTGCTAGGACAGGTACTGGTTGGCTGTAAGAAGGCCCAAATTAGTTCTTATCTGCGATCTTTTCTCTGAATAGATCCCCAAGCTTTGGGATCCAGACAGGCCATGCTGGGACGGCTGGGTTTTCCCCAGTGGTGGTTGGCTTCAGGAACACGTTGCTGTGTTTCGATCTTAGTTCATTTAAGTCCTGTAAAACAGCCAAACGATCTTTGATATCAAATTGCTTATTTTCCACCACTGTTCAATGACAATCAAGGTCCGGTACCAACAATCTAGTCCCAAATAGGACCTCGTATGGAGTGACACCCCTAGAGAACCTCTTGGCCAATTATTTAATGAGCGTTGGACCCCATAAAGATATTTGAGCCACACATCAGCCGAACCTAATACCCTAGCTGTTATAGACTACTTCATGTCCCTGTTTTTTCTTTCCACAACAGAATTTCCCTCAGGATGGAATGGAGAAGAATACTTCAATGCTACGCCCAAACTGGCCATGGCTTCTTTGTAAGCTCAAGAGCTAAACGCAGGGTCAGAGTGTAGTGTGCCAATTGCGTATGTGCCGATAAAGACTCTCAAATCTTTCATAACAGTTCGAGCGCCATCACCAACGACATCCCACCCTCACAAGGCCTATCCGACTCATTGGATACCTTCTTCTATCGCAAGATCACGACATCCACGACATTTTTAACTCTCCGTCCGCTCCAACCCCGACAGACCCCACCCCGAACACCACCTGCACCAACCAGCTGACCTCCTGGGCCCACGTCAATGACGACGAGACACGCAAGGTCATGAACTCCATATGCAAAGGATCGCAGTCAGACCCCTGCCCGCACCATGTGTTCAACAAAGCAGACTCTACCATCGCACCCCAACTACAGAAGGTCATCAACATCTCCTTCAACACAGCGACATTCCCGGAAAGCTGGAAACACGCCAAAATCAATGCCCCCCTCAAGAAGCCCAAGGTGGACCCCAAGGACCTCAAGAATTCCAGGCCTATCACCCTGCTCCACTTCCCGGCGAAGGTCATCGAGAAAACCACCAACATACAGTTGACCTGCCACCTCGAGGACAACAACATCCTAGACCCATCGCAGTCCGGTTTCAGATGAAACCACAGCACCGAGACATCCCTCATTGCCGCCACAAACAACATCCGGCGCCAACTAGACAGCGGCGAAACCTTAGACCTCATCCTCCTGGACCTGTCAGCCGCCTTTGACATGGTCTCCCAACGCACACTAAGAACACGCCTCCAAGAAGCAGGAATCCTCCCACCCTTTGGATCCGAAGCCACTAACCTCATCTGCGGCGTACCCCAGGGCTCATCCCTCAGCCCGACCCTGTGGCCCGCCAGCACGACCTGAACATCATCTCCTACGCCGACGACAACCATCTCATCCTCTCCCCCACCAAGGAGCCTCACACCACCAAAACCAACCTCCACGAGGGAATGAAGGCGGTCGCCGAGTGGATGAGGAACAGCCGCCTGAAACTGAACTCGGACAAGACGAAAGTCCTCATCCTCGGACCCACCCCCTTTTCCTGGGATGACTCTTGGTGGCCAACCACACTGGGAACAGGACCGACACCCATGAACCACGCACGCAACCTAGGATTCATCCTCGACTCTTCCCTCTCCATGGCGAAGGAGGTCAACGCCGTCTCCTCCTCCTGCTACAACACCCTCTGCATGCTTCCCAGGATCTACAATTGGATCCCAACCAAAACCAGAAGAACGGTGACCCAAGCCCTCGTCAGCAGCAGACTGGACTATGGCAACACACTCTATGCAGGAATCCCGACCAAACAACTACAACGACTGCAATGCATCCAGAACGCCTCTGCCTGCCTGATCCTCAACATCCCTCGACGCAGCCGCATCACCTCCCACCTAAGAGACCTGCACTGGCTCCCCGTTGACAAGAGGATCACCTTCAAGCTCCTCCCCCACGCACACAAATCTCTCCACCACACCGGACCAGCCTACCTGAACAATAAACTCAACTTCTACACCCCCGCCCGCCAACTCCGCACTACCAGCCTCGCCCTTGTTGCCGTCCCGCGCATCCAACGGACAACCCCCGGTGGCAGAACCTTCTCTTTCCTCGCCGCCAAGACCTGAAACATCCTCCCCACCCACCTGCGACAGACCCAGGACCCAGGACCTGCTCACCTTCAGGAAGCTCCTCAAGACCTAGCTCTTCGAGCAGTAGCAGCACCCCCTCCCCTCAGCGCCTTGAGACCCTCACCGGTAAGTTGCAAGCTTGACAAATTCAGTGATTTATTGATTGATAGTGTTTGTGGGACTACATTCGTCAAAAAGGAAACCTGCACGCAGACAGTCTAAGGCTGTCTAACAATGGTGTCTGTACTGGACGGGCTACGATGTAGTCAGTAAGCATGGGCGGAAAATCCGTTTTGCTCGCGAATTTTGCGGATTTTCTGTAAATTCGCAATCCGCGAGATCCGCGAATCTCCCGCAAAATCCGCAAATCCGTGAGCAGCGGATTTTATGGCTTGCTCGCACTGTTCGCGTGAGTTCGCGGCTTGCCAGTACAACTTCGCACCCCGCGAGTAAGTGCTAAATTGCAGAAATACGACCTTAGCAAAACTGAAACTACTTACCAGGTTCAAAAGTTCAGGCTCATCATTAGTAGCCATTTCCTGTAGTGCTTCCTGAGGGGCCCCTCCAGAGTTCAGTTGCCAGTTGCAACTATTATGTGACCCTGCTCTGAACCTCAGAATAGTTACACATATGCCACAAAGGTCCTGAATTACAGCTAAGGGAGACAAGCAGGAGCCAGGCTGGAAGTTAAAATCCATTAATCAGCCCCTAATTCATTATTGTCAGTTGGGGCAGGGCAGGTGTTGTAACTAATTTTGCAACAATGAAAGCACTTAGCAAGTGCAAAAGATCACTAATCAGGAAGCACTAAGGAAGCAGGTGCCAGCTAAAAAAATATTCTGTGACACATTAATCAGCCCCAAATTAATTCAGGTCACTTGAGGCAGGGAAGGTCTGCTTTGCTTTGCCGAAAATAATGTACACTGGACAACCAGAGGGTGTGGTGATGAAACAGAGGGTGGCATGGGTGGGCCAGAGGGTGGCATGAGTAGTCAGAGAGTGGCAGTGGTGACAGAGAGTGGCAGTGATGAAGAAGAGTGTCCCAAACAGGCTGGACACGTAGAAACAACAAGTTCGCAAAACTTGCGACCCGACAGGTAAGTTTGCAAATTGCGAAATTGTAAAAACCCTCGCGAACTGGCAGAAACACGCGCGAACACAAAAAAAAAAAAATCCGCAAATTCGCGGGAATTCGCGGATTTTGCGGATTGCGAGTTCGCAAATCCGCAAAATTCGCGAACGCGAGATTCGCAAAATTCGCCCATGCTTAGTAGTCAGGTGTCCGGTGGCGTTCTGTACTGAGCTCTCTATTGCAGTCAATGTAGTTATTGATGAAAATGTGAATCAGTGTTTTAATTCCTGGTCACCAGTACATCTCTTTTAGTTTTAAAATTGTTTTAGAGATCCCTGATATGTCAGACCTTCTCCCAGATGTGCTTCGTAAATCAAAGCTGCTCTTCATTCCATGTTTGGTATTACCCAATGCCCCACTCCAGGCATTCGAGCAAACGGAATGCATCAACTATGTATTTGTATTTGAGTGGAAACTTTTTTGGTAATGCTGCACCACTGCCTTTGCTTCATGCATTGACAGACAGTATTATTTCACTGTCTATTTTTGTTTTTGAACCAGTGATTGCAGCATCGGAAGCCATTTGCACAGCCCCCTTTGTGGCTTCATCAGCCGATTAATTCCCTTCAACTTGAACACCATCACTCAGAGTGTGTATCACGTGAGGGTTTTGCAGTCTGTTTCGCAACAGAACTATGTGTTCCCAAAGCGTTGTATGCTTGATTGTGCCACCTTTGCATCTTAGAAACTGTTTTGAAGCCAATTCTGTAAATATTCATAGTAAGATTGAACACAGTAAAAGGATTCACACACTATGAGTGTGGGGAATTCGCGATCTGTATTTTTTTTAAGTGCCATCATGATTGCTTGTAGTTCAGCTCGCTGAGCTGTACAATCTCCTAGAGATTGCGTTTTTGTGAGCATTGAACTGAATTTGCCATCGCGCATACGACCTTTAACGATCGCGCATGCTGCACTATAAGCTTGCTTACCCCCGTAGCGGGTTTTGCAGATCCGTTAGGATAAATTATAAATTCGTACTGATCAAGAGGGAGAATTTCAGTAGGCAGAGGACATTCATGTTCATATTAAAGGAATGCTTGTGTTTTCAAATAAGGATCAAAAATATATTCAACAAATGTGAATTAACCCATTGTATCCATCTTGGATGTAAAGCTTTTGCATTCAGAATGCTCGCTTTTGTAATTGCCTCTAAGGCTCGTACAGGAGTTACAACCAAAATGCTTTCCCTCTGCTAGGACTCCATCTTTTGCTACAGCAGTTTAAACTGCTTTCAGATTTTTTTCCGTCGATGTAAATTTCATTTCTGATTGTATGTACAAATGTAATTTGTACGCAATTGTTACTTTTTCACCTTTGTTAATAGTTAAGTAGGTGAATCCGCATTGACCCGGAATGATTCGGATCACTAAGTTGCGTACGTTTACGCGTGTTTGTAAGTGTTTTGTTGCTAACATGTCTGCTTGAAGTGAACATAAGATTTCTGTGTGTTCTTGTGATCAAGTTATGATTTTGAAATCAGGTTTGATTAATTCATAGAGAGGTTTAACCCTTTTTGCGTAATTTGAATGTATGTTCTTCCAACATTTAGAAAACCTAGAATCAACTGTAAGTTTTTCCACGTTTTTGAAGGTTAAGGCAGCGTGCACTTTTCTAAAAAGTTGGCTGCCAGGCTTTTGCCTTCACTTGACAGTTCATATCCTTGAAAAAAAAGACGTTGAGATGGGCAATTCTTCATTTTTTTTTTAAATTGAATTTATAACCCTCAGAGGTGAAGCCCAGTATAATGGTGTTCACCCTGTTCAAGTGCCTGTCCAGGTCATCGTCTGTCAGATAGATATCATCGACATATGACAATGCCTCGTCATCATAAATTTGTATTAACTCTGATACCTTTGCTGAGAATAACCCCTGGCTGTTTTTGAATCCCTGTGAGAGTCGACAAAATTGACCCTGGGGCCCCATTATTGAGAAAGCTGTCAAATACTTGCTTTCAGGTGCTATGTTTTGACAAAAGAAACCGTTTGAAATATCTAATGTGGTTTTATATTTTTTTTACCACAATGTTATTCAATAATGCTGTACTGTGTGCATTTTGCACTGCAAAGGTTTTACAACAGAGTTTAGGTGTCTGTAATCCAAAACCAGACGATATGTATTGTCTGGTTTGGAAACAGGAAACAAAGGATTGTTCATTGATGAGGTGCATATTTCAATCACACCTTGGTATTCAAGTTGATCTAAGATCTCCCTGACCTTTTTTTAGCTTCTTGCTTAACTGGGCACTGCCTTTGCGCAGTTGGTTGATTTTTTAACTGGATCTTATGATGAAGTGAATACTCATCCCATCCTACATGATTTTTGTATATGCTGGGGCCTGAGCAAATGCCCACTTCTTGGCATAAGTATATTTTAAATGTACTGGAACATGGTTGGAGAAGGCTGGCATAATGATGGCACACGATGACAAATTCTGGTGGCCAGTCTTGTTCTGCTAGAAGTATATCATAACCCTTTGAAAGCTGCTCCCAAGAGAGTGCTTTCACTTTTGTTGGTATATCTCCCTCCATACTGAGTGATATTTCATATAACCTATGTGGAGAACTAACCCTGATGTCTGCAGTCTCAACTTGAATGACCTCATTCAAGTCCACTGTCTCCAGAAGTCCCTTCAGGTTCTGGCAATCTATTGTTACTTCTGCTGCACTGTCCAGCATTGTCTGAGCCCATTCTCCGTTCTTGAGTTGTGTTCTCAGAATCCTCGGCATGTCTGATCTTCAGACCTGCTACCTTCTTCCTTGTGAATTGAAGATTTTGTTTGTTTTTAAGAACGTGTTGATTGTCTTTGGACTTCACGCGTTCTTCTTTTAGTTCTGACCGTCCTCTTCTTTCGGATGTCTGTGACAATATCTGAAAGGTACAAGAGGAACGTATATCAGTATCTTGATATCTCTCAGGTTTTCTCAAATTATCCCCATTCCTGAGGTTGTACAACCTTTCAAAGGGCTATTTTTGAGGAGATCTACCTCGGAATTGAGAACGTTTCTCTATGGAATGTTGTTTGTTATTCTCCCACTTCTTTTTAGGTGAGGTTGGATTGTGTTTGATAGAGTCCTTTCCAGAACTTTCAGACAGTTATGGATTAACTGTGTAATTCTATCAACTTTTGTATGTTATTAAGTAATTCCTTGTCCGACATTGATTCAATGTCAGGGTCAAGTGTGTAACCAGCTAAAATTGGCCATGTTGCTCCTGGTCTACTTAGAGGACCGAGCATAGTAATGTGATTTTTGGTGTTTTAGGGCACCTTTAAACCAGAGATCATGCTACTGGTATGTGAGTAGAATTTCAATATCCTCGAAAGGAATATATTCCTCAGGTGGTTCATCTTCTTTGTAGAAGTACCTCTGTCTGGTGAGATTTGTGTGCCTCTATCACAAAACCTGCTCCACCACCTCTTGGTGTTAGGCCATGTTTTATACATTTCAGAGGGAAGGCTCTCCCTAAATTAAGAGGGATGATTATTGCATTCTCATTGGTTTCATTAAAGTCTGTGTAATCAAAAGCTACCGCGACATTGTCGGGTACAGCTCCACCGGATTCGGTGTTATTGCCTTTATTAGACATTGTTTAATGAAAGATGCAGAGCAAGTTTCAAGGGAACAAAGATAAGGTGCACAATATTTTGGAACACTGTATCCTTCAACGTTGAATAAATCAAAAAGTTAATAGAAAGGATTTTCGTCATACTCAGCTATGGCGGATATTATCCCAACCCACTCCAGACGTCTGATGGAGTTTTATGAGTAGGGGTCTCTGAGAAAAGCTCGACTGAGTTACTTCAGTGTCTAGTGTTAAATGAGTGCCTTACCAAACCATTGGGCACCATGTAGTATAGTTCCTATATCTCTGATAGGCTCTGCACATTGGAATAATATAGACTATAGTTTTGACATAGGACTGAGATCAGCATTTCTCTATCGAGTACATTAAACTTAATTACTTGTGTGTGCCAGCTAACTCAGAAGTCACTAGAAACTTCTCGAATAAACAAGAGGGGATTCATTTCTGACAACCGCATAAACATGAAAACTTTATTTCCTTTTGAATCGGAACAGTCTCAGAATCGTGGAAACAATAGATAACAGTTTCACTCAGTCAATCGTGCATGCATCGTTTCTACAGAGTTTCACAGAAATAGATAGACGGGTGTTTCAATAAAAAAGGGTTTATTGAACAGTCTTATTTCTTGTGCAAGAGATATGAACTGCTACAGTCGTAAGAACTGCTACAGTCGTAAGAATGCAAAGTATAAAACGTACAGCGTTAGCAGTAGAATAGAATAATACTGCAATAGCATGGTTTGTCGCTATGACATATATTCATAAAAATACATGCATAAATAACAGAGGCTAAAATGTGAATACAGATCTGGTGCTTCTAGCTAGTTATACCCCAGTGTACCTAACCTAAGAGTAGTACGAGGTTAGAAGTAGGTGCTGTTTACTAAAGTATAGCTAGCTATAGTTTAGTTTTGCTAAGAGTTGCTCTAGGTTGTAGTCTGCTCCATACCTTAGAATGAGAGAGGTTAGAATCTTTTTCCGGGTCTCGATTTCTAACACCCCGCAAAGGGAGTCAGAAACACTGGAGCTGGATTCTCTGAGAGGAGGATGATAGCGTCTGGTCAGTGCGTCAAGAGGGGACTCAACTTTCTTCCGAACTTGCCGTGGTGAGCTGTGCAAGTATGCAGCTGAATCGTGCCGTGCTTTGCCTTGGCAAGTGAAGGTATATTTATACCTTGAAGGAGTTTAGGAACTTGTCTAATATAAATATTCCCAGTCATTTAGACATAACAAAACATAATATATATGTTGGACGGAAGCCTCAAGTTTATAAGGCACTACGGACTCTCCTGGCTGAGCATGGTTTGTCGGATACATGGCATTATCATCATCCAAATCAACCGGGTTTTACTTATTATTCGATACCTCATAGCAAAATGGTCCGCATCGATTATGTCTTTACTTCTCTTCAAATTGTGGGATCTGGTAAGATTGAAATCAATCCAAGGACTATATCTGATCATAACCCTATTCTTTTTAGCTTTCCCTGGGATCGTCCAATTAATCAGATCAGATCATGGACATTCGATAGGAAACTCTTAGTTGATAAACTATATCAAGAACAACTTAACTCATGGATTTTAGAGTTTTTTTCAATTAACACTGGTACTGCTTCGGTCGGTACTGTCTGGGATACATTTAAGGCCGCGTTACGTGGCGAAACCAAAAGATTTGCTTCTTATCGCTGGAAGACTGAGCAGCAAGCTGTAAAAACTAGACTCTCAGCTCTTCAACAAGCTGAACTCGACTTAAGCTCTAATATTCATAGGGGAGAAGACATATCAGCCAGCATGAAATTAGTTGCCATAGCCAAATCTAATTTATTAGAACCCTTATATAAAGATGTAGCCACTAAATATTTTCAATTTCGTACTACTATGTATGAACTCGGTGAAAATTCGGGTAAGGTCTTAGCAAAACGTCTACGACAAAAGGCCATAGCTAATCAGATAATTGAGGTTAAAGATAGTTCTGGTACTATTCAGGATACAAGTGCCGGTGTTTTAGATGTTTTTGTTGACTTCTACACAACTTTATATACAGAAGAAACTAATATAACTTTACAGCAACAAACTCGGCTAGATAAATTTTTCCAATCCTTGGATACTCTCAGAGTTACAGACGAACAGAATCAAATCCTCGCCGAACCTATCAGCTGGGAGGAAGTTCTGATCGCCATGAAATCTCTTTCTAATGGCAAAGCCGCAGGGCCAGATCTTATTCATCTCGAATTTTATAAGACCTTCTCACATCTATTTAGGCAGCAAATGTTAGAAGTCTTTCGTCTTGCCCAGTCTGGATCAATTCCCGATTCATGGCGACATTCCACTATCGTACCTTTTAGGAAAAAAGGTAAGGATGAATTAAACCCAGCTTGAAATCGTCCGATCGCATTAATCAATACAGACAGCAAAATCTATTCAAGGATACTCGCCTTTCGTCTAAACCAAACAATTCTCCCTTTGGCTTCTATTCGCCAACACAGGTTTATTCCTGGTCGGGATACGACAGATCACTTTAGGCGAGTAGTGGCACTTCTGGATTGGACAAGGAGCACAAATTCTGCCTTCGGGGTGATCCTGCTGGATGCCGAGAAGGCATTTGACAGGGTCTCCTGGGGGTATTTGTGGTCCGTTATGTCCTGGAAGGGATACGCACCCGAATTCATCCAAGCTCTACAAGCTTTATACATATCTCCAATGGCCAAAATTCGTATTTCTGCTAATGAATCACATTATTTTTCCATTAGCAGGGGTACCAGGCAAGGTTGCCCTTGCTCCCCCCTTCTTTTTGCTTTATTTATTGACCCATTTTTATCCCTGATAGAAAATTCCCATCTCGTTACCCCTGTTACAGTCCATGGAATTAAATATAAGTCATTGGCATATGCTGATGATATTGTAGTGCTAACCGACAATGTCTCTCAATCTTTTCCCGCACTCGAGACTTTGGCAGCTCAATTTGGTATAATTTGGGGGTACAAATTAAACATCGCAAAAACCCAAATTCTACAATCCATGGCCATGCCTATCTCACAAGCTCCTATTACCACTGTCGCAACATATCTTGGGGTTCCACTAGCGCCTGATGTAGATCAGATCCTAGATTTGAATTATTCTTCTACTATTGACTCACTTCATAACAAATTGGAACGCCTTGATCATCTACACCTCTCGCTCTTTGGCCGATGTAATATCCTCAAAATGCTTGTTCTCCCTAAATTTTTATATTTTTTTAGATCAATCCCATTATTAATACCATCTCTAATTTTGAAAAAAGCGGAAAGAATATGCCAACGATTCTTATGGTCATACCGTAAACCAAGACGGGCCGCTAAATGGACATGCCTTCCACAGGATCGCGGGGGGTGGACAGTCCCAAACTTAACATTTTATTACTGGGCAGCCATGGTTCAACATTTTGCTGTCCCTCTTTTAGGGGATGTTGCTGAACTTCCAGCTCATCTTTCTCCTTCGATATACTCAATATCCTTGGGAGATTCTTTTTTTTTTTTTTAATTTTATTTAACTTTATTCGGTTTTCGTGGTGAAAGCCATAAAAGTACAAATATACACGATAAAAAAGAAGGAAAGTTATTAATAACATTAGGTTCAAGAAATATAAAAAATTAATCTCTCACAGAGAGCACTGTACTGTCTCTAAAGTCCGTATTTAATGCAGCTATATGGTTTTCATAAGTTTGTGCGATGCACGAGGCACAGTTTTAAATAGTGTACGACAGATTTCGTTGCTAAGGTGTTTTCCAGAAACTGCAGCGCCAGGTACGCTGGGCGGCATCTGCGGATCTTCATGACTTTTAAAATTGGTATAATCCACCTTTTGCGAAGTGGCGTGTAAAATCTGCAAAAGAAGAGAACATGTATCGTGGACTGAGATGAAATAGAGTCACAGGGGCACGGTGTCGTATTGGGTGTCCATATGTTCTGTGACGGAAATGAAACCATAATGTGAAAGAGATTAAACCTGAAGCGGGTGAGAAGAAACTTTTCAAATTGCATCAGGTCGTACTGCAGATACGGTTGAATAGATGGAGTCAGTTGTATCATAAGGCAGTGTTGAACTGATGGCTTTCCTATTTCGGACATCAATCGCAGTTGAGCTAGATGGGACAGGCATAGCTTTTTTAAATCTTTCTTTGGTATGCCTGTTACTGACTGAGGTTCTTCGAAGAACCTCGAGAGACCGATATCCGCAAGGAAGGATTTTACGTAACTTAGCCACTTTATCTTGTTCATGCAGTCTAGTTTCATACAGTCCTCGATGATTGCTCTTGTCAGGTGGCATTCATCTGTTGCCCATATTCTGTGCCACAGCATGATGGGTTGAATCTTGATGAGATCTGAAATATGATCCAATCCAAGTTCCAAGTGGCAGCCGAAAGTAGTTGTGGATTTAGGGACTGCTAGTAAGAATTTTAGAAAGAGGTTTTCAATTTTCTGTATTTGTTCAGCGTTGGCTGTTCCCCAGACTCCTGCACCAAAAATGGCCGTACTGATGCATTTTGCGTTATAAATTTTTAACATCTCTGTTATAGGTCTTTTTCCTAGACGGAGGGAGAACTCTTTTAACCCCTTTACTGCTAAGGCAATATTTTTGGGCTCATTTAGTTTCCATTGAAATCAATGAAAAGTGCATGACGAGTTACCCTTGTCATTAGCATCGAAGAGGTTAAAGCCCCAATTGTTCTTGTGATAGACAGCTTACGTGAAGTGATTGCTTGTTTCCAGTTAAATTCTTCGTCAATTGTGATGCCGAGGTATGAGTAAGTTTTAGTTCTTTCAAGAGGGATTTTATCCACAAGTATTGACTTTACTTTTTTTCTTTTGGTACCAGCATGCATCACGAAGGTTTTTTTTATATTGACTTTTAGGTTGAGACTTGCCATGAATGTGCAGTAGTTGTTTAGTGCTTTTTGTAACTGGATCGGGGTTCGTGCAAGGATCACCGCATCGTCAGCGTATAACAATGCTGGGATCAGTCGCCGACCCACTTCTGGCAGGTCTTTTACGCCCTGTAGCATAGCAGCTTCGAGTCCGTTAGTGTAGAGCGTAAATAGGAAGGGGGCCAGTACGCACCCTTGCCTGACCCCCTTCTGTACTGGAAAGCTGTCTGTGAGTTGGCCCTCCAATCCGTATCGAACCTTTCCCGTGGCCCCAGTGTATAACTCACGCAGGAAATCTATGATTGCAGGCTCGATCCCCATTTGCAGCATTATTGCAAAAAGTTTTGAATGTTCTACACAGTCAAACGCTGCCGTAAGGTCGACGTAGACCATGTGTAGAGTTGATTTTTTTGCTGAGGTGTATTTTCCAGCCAGCAGTGTTAAGTTCAAAACTTGGTCCACAGTGCTCAGGCCTGACCTGAACCCATATTGAAGATCTGATAGTGCCCCGTGTTCTATTGACCACTCCTGGAGACGGTCTAGAAGTATCCTCCCTGCCATCTTTCCGACCGAATCCAGGAGGGAAATGGGACGGTAGCAGGTGGGAGAGTCTCTGTTGCCTTTCTTAAATATGGGGACCAGGATCGATGTAGACCAGGAGTTCGGGAGGCTGATTTCCTTGGCTGCATTTAAAACCTTGGTTAAAAGAGGGGACCAGAGATCAGGAAGTGATTTGTAAAGGTCCATTGGGACTGAGTCCGGTCCTGGGGCTTTGCCATTTTTTGCAGTCTTTATCGCTTTTGTTACTTCATTCATAGTGAATTGAATTTTTATCGGGTAGTCTTGGGGTTCAAAGAGCGCCTGATGTAGATCAGATCCTAGATTTGAATTATTCTTCTACTATTGACTCACTTCATAACAAATTGGAACGCCTTGATCATCTACACCTCTCGCTCTTTGGCCGATGTAATATCCTCAAAATGCTTGTTCTCCCTAAATTTTTATATTTTTTTAGATCAATCCCATTATTAATACCATCTCTAATTTTGAAAAAAGCGGAAAGAATATGCCAACGATTCTTATGGTCATACCGTAAACCAAGACGGGCCGCTAAATGGACATGCCTCCCACAGGATCGCGGGGGGTGGACAGTCCCAAACTTAACATTTTATTACTGGGCAGCCATGGTTCAACATTTTGCTGTCCCTCTTTTAGGGGATGTTGCTGAACTTCCAGCTCATCTTTCTCCTTCGATATACTCAATATCCTTGGGAGATTCTATAAAAGGGGTACTCACTCGTATACTCGAACCTAGTTATTTAAAAAAAACAAATTTAAAGTACTATGGGCATTATTTTCAATATGGCAGAAAGTCCGACGTCACTTTAATATTTCTAAGATAATGTATTATACCCCATTAACAGCCTCTAGATTACTTCCAATGATCTTTCAAGAGGGGGTAGCAAATATTTGGATAACTCTTGGTGTAAGGGAGATAGGTGATCTATCCGATTCAGGCCAAATAGCTTCCTTTTCGTTTTTAAAGGAGAAATTTCATCTCCACGTTAATCATTTTTTTTAATATCTTCAATTGAGAAGTTTTCTAGATAATAAGCTTCCTCAACACCCAATAAGGTTCCAAAAACTTGTTATAGTAGAATCTATCAGAAGGAAATTGAAAATTGGCAATTTATATCAAACCTTTTTATCCCAACTTCCTGATGACCTTAATTATCAGAATGACAAATGGGCGACAAAATTTGGAGTTCCTATTATTGACCTAAAATACCCACTTGTATTAGCCAGATCGGTTTTGGTATCAGGCACCCTTCGATCTCAAAGTTATATGTCTATGTTTAATCTTTATTATGCACCGGCAAAACTTGTTAAATGGTGGGTGGTTCGTGGGGGTAAAGGGTCATTTTGTGCCAGATGTAAACTTCCCTCTGCAGATTCTGTTCATATGTTTTTCAGTTGTCCGGAGTTATCTACTTTTTTCAATCAAATTGAAACTTTTCTCATGCAGATCACTCAAACTTCTGTTAAAATAACTGCTGAAATGGTAATCACCGGCTATGAATATTCTACGGCTCCGGAAAAAACAAGACATTTACAAGCTTTTCTTTTTATATCTATGGCAATGATCAGACTATGTGTTACTTCGCTTTGGATTAATCCTGAACCTCCTACTTTTTGTCATTGGAAAGCCAGGATGCTGGCTTGGTATAAACTCGAGACTTCAGTACAGCCTTTTAGAGGAAAGAGAAGACGACTAATCGCCTCTAAGAACTGGGCACCATTTGAAAAATGGGTTGCAAATTAATTAATTAATTTTTATTGATATGTCCTCATGATGCTTATATAATTTTTTTTTTCTATATGTTCATGTTTGATGTATGTTTTGATGATCTACCTCTTCCCACCACCACGGGATGAAAGGGGAAAAAACAATAAAAAAAAAAAAAAAAGAAGGAGTTTAGGAATATCAGTATTGACATAAAAGTCGGGCAGAGGAATGTCACGAATGAACCCCTAAGGAATAGACGTTCATGCATAATAAATGAGTTCTTGGAGAAATCAATAATCCAAGCAAGGGGAAGTCTTAAAGACTTAAGAGTCTGTTTCCAAGAACTTGTTGTGACTTGGAAAGAAGGATGTAGGTGACCATGCCTGTATTTGGTTAGCATGGATAATGCCTGAATAATGGTAGGATTTCTATGTATAACGAGGGCAATATGAATTGTGCCTATATAAGGACATAAATCGGTTAACCTATATACAGTAACTAAATCGACACACAACAGGAGGGAGCAATGGGTTACAACGAAGGCATCAATGTTTTACAATGGAGGCATCAATGGTTCACAAAGGCGGTGTCAATGCTTCACAAAGGAGGCATCTTTGGATTACAAAGGAGGCATCAATGGGTTACAGAGGAGTGTTGAATTCTTCACAAAGGAGGCATCACTGGTTTACAAAGGAGGCATCAACGGGTTACATTGAAGGTATCAATGGCTTACAAAGGATCTTTTATGTGACTTGTCTGAGAAAGCTTCCAAAATTGCAGAGCAGTCAAGCTCTGTGCTCCATAAGCAGGACAATGTTCATTTACACATGTTCCCTGACACCCCAAAGGACTGATGCAAATAGTGAATGACATTGGGACCAAGGTTAATGGCTGAAGGAGGCCGACCCCTTGAAGCCTCCATGGATGCTAATTACAGGCGGATTCAGAATGTGACTGGAGATTCGGGAACCAACCCTTTCTAGGAATTGTTATAATTAGGATTATGGTTATGTGTATGATGATTATTAATAATATTAGTAGGAGTAATAGTAGTAGTAGTAAGAGTAGTAGTTTTAATAAAATTAGTAATAGAAAGAGTAGTACTAGAAGGAGTGAAAGTAGTAATAGTAGCAGTTGGAACAACAGCAGTAATATTAGTAGTAAGAATAGTAGTAGGTGTATCAGCAGTAGAAGCAGTAGTAGTAGGAATAGCAGTAGTAGTAGTAGTAGTAGTATTTAGGAGGCCGGTAAGACTGCATTTTATGCCAGACCTAACAATAAAAGAACCCATACACCACAGTTTCCATCATCGAAAGTCTTAATCAAGATTGAAGAACACAAGTTTGCCATTTGAAAATCTTAATCTATAACTGTTTGCTTATTCTAGGCCCTGATGCTTTGGCTGAGAGGATTCTGTGCACTGGAGAAGAAACCTTGATGCTATTAACAACCTGACATTCACCATTTACATCAATGTGCAGAAAGACAAAGCTTATAATTGAAATGTTTTGGCAATAATATGTTCAGCTTCACATGATTTTGTTTGATAAGTGCTGCAAATGTGACCTCTTATATTCACACTTATTTTGGTTCATTTCTGTGACGTGTGACAATTATAAATTTTGTTACAGTAAGGATTATATTTTGTAATTAAACATCATGTTCATTAATTTTTACATTTTAGACTGGAAATAACATGTTTATTTCCTATAACTAATCTATTCTAAAAGGCAAAAATAAAAAAACGTAATTATCAATATATTGAATGAAAAGTGCAACAATTTTAACAAATGGTGATTTGCCCTATAAAATAGAAAGGGCAATGCACAAAGAAGAAGTTGAAATAATGGAGACATAGGCATTATAAGAAGAGGGAGAAAATAGAAACAGTATTATGAAAGACATTTGCTACCAGTTAAATTGTACGGAGTGTAAATAGATGAGATTGGTTACCGGGCAGCATCTTTCAATGTCGACCGCCGGTACCCACTGAGTGGAGTAAATGTCATTGGCCTCCTCATCTCTTCCAAGTGGATGTAAGGGTTGCAATCTCCACCGCATCAAAAAAAGCTCAGACGTCAAGGAAGCGACAGCCATTTATATAATGACCTTCATGCCAAATGCCACTGGGTGGAATCCCTGGTCCATAGTGTTGCATCCAGCTCTGCATCAATCCTGTTGATAACAAATAGACTTGTGACACTGGTTCCATATCTTTTAACTCACTGGCACAGTGTTAAAAAGCCTCAGTAATCATTTATTTATTTATATCGTTTTTTATAACGTAAACAAGATCCTGAGGGATAACAGAGCACTTTATAATATGATGGTAGGAGGGACAAAAACAATATCTGTAACAATATCCATAAGAGAAAGGGAGAGAAAAAAACAACTAGGCGGGTAATACAATAAAACCAGTGAAGGCGGGTAACAAGAATGAAACACAGTGTTCAAGGGGGAGCTGTATCAAAAGTAAGAAAAAAAGTCAGCAGGTGCAATGTCAATGAGCCTGTGAGAAAACCCTATTAGGGTACGAATTTGTTCATTAGGAATCATTTGGCTTTCACTTTGAAAGCCGTCAATGAGGAGATACTGCGACCTTCCGGTTGGAGAGAGTTCCAAATCTTAGGGGGAGCTCCGGAGAAAGCTCTTGGCAACTTCTATTTTTCACAAGGATAGGCGGTTTCAGGAGAAGGGAAGAGGCACTTCTTGAAGCTCTTACGCCACATAATAAAGTAAGTTTTTCTCCAAGGTACGTAGGAGTATTTAGGTGAAGGGCGTTGTGTGTGAGAACAGAAATCTTTAATTGAATTTGTGCTTCGAAGGGCAGCCAATTGAAGGATTTTAGGACTGGGGATATAGGATCTTTTCGCTTGGTATCCATAACCAGTCTAGCAGCTGAGTTAAGTGCTGCCCTTCATGGAGCCAGAGCGTATTTGGGAAGGCCACAGAGGATAGCACTGCCGTAGTCTAGCCTCGGCAAGACAAGCGCTTTATCCACCTGCTTGAAATCATTTGGAGGAAGGAAAGGTTTGATATTTCTTAGAGATCTCAATAAGTGGTTGGCTCCGTTGCATACATTGCTGATGTGACCTTTCATGTTCAGGTGGTTGTCCATGGTTATACTTGGCTGTCTCTATGATAAGAGCCGTACAGTTGAAGGCAGTGAGCTGGCTCAACCAGAGATCTAGCTTGGGGATGAGTTTCGAGGGGGAGATGAGGAACAATTCCGTTTTAGAGGTGTTGAGGAGTAGATGATTCACTGTTAACCAGTTTTGAGTAAACATTAGGGTAGTGTTGAGTGAGATGATGTTTTCAGAGGATGAGATTTTCAGATATAATTGCGTGTTGTCCACATACATGTGGAAGAGAATGTTCCTGGAATTTAGAGAATGCGCAAGAGGTTCCAGGAAAAGATTGAAGAGGATAGGAGATAGAGCGGATCCTTGGGGGACCCCCATGAGTACGGGAGATGGCTGGGAGAGAGAGTGTTTTGCCTTGACTCTTTGAGTTCTGTGCTGGAGGAAGGAGGAGAACCATAGTAACACCTGATCAGAGAAACCCATTCTATTTTGCAGGATGGATAGCAGGTTGTCATGATTAACAGTGTCAAATGTGGAGGAAAGGTCAATGAGGATCATGAGGCAGGATTCATTTTGGTCGAGCATAATTAAGATTTCATCAAAAACGTGAGTGAGAGCCGATTCAGTGCTGTGCCACTTCCTAGAGCCTGATTGGTGCTGGTCTAGGAGTTGGTAGTTCTCTATGTGGGCACAAAGTTGAGATTGTATTAAGGGTGGGCGGCCAGCTATGCTCCGTGCACGGAGTGCGCGTAGTGCCGTCTCCTACGCATTTTGCGTAGCGAGCGTAGCCAGGCGGCACTACGCGCGCTCCGCAGACGGTGCGTAGCCGGCCACCACCCGTCTCCCTCCCGCCCTCCCTAAATACTTAAATAAAAGGATAGAAAGCTTTTAAAAACACTTACCTTGTCCGCCGCGTCCCCGGGGCTCCCTCTCGCCATCCCTGGATTCGCGCCGCCATTTCGGATACTAATGCGCATGCGCGGGCGCCCGCGCATGCGCATTAGTATCTGAATCGGTGGTAGCGCGAATCGCGGGAGGGCGAGTTGGAGCCCCGGGGACGCGGCAGACAAGGTAAGTGTTTTTAAAAGCTTTCTATCCTTTTATTTAAGTATTTAGGGAGGGCGGGAGGGAGGCGGGCGGCGTGTAGTGGGGCTACGCGGAGTGCAGGGGTGGGCGTAGTTTTGTGCCCACTTCGCGTAGCTCCGCGTAGCCCCACTCCGCACACTACGCCCAGGGTTAGATTGTATGCATTATTTTAGTAGTTTCGCTAAGGTGGGGATGCAACTAAGGCATCAGCTTCTTTACTGCCACCTTTTTATGGTCTAGCTTGACAGACAGTTATATGAGATATGCCAGGAGAGGGGCATTCACGTTGTAAGCCATGTTTACAAAATGTGATTAGGGAATTGAAAATAAGTGGTTGTACTGCACTCCTATTGGCTGTTGGAGGGTTCCCAATCACCTCACCCAATATGGCCCCTGTGTTAAAGTGTGATGTCAACGATTAGTAATGGAAACCCTTGATAATGCTACAATCCATGTGTGTGCAACTCTCCCTGGTCACCCTACAGGGGCTTTTGTTTTTGCTATGTTCTAAGCATGCAGAGTTCCTGATAAACGTCTGTGCAAACCTAAGAGCACACCCATATTAGTAGATGCTAGTGCAGACTACTGCTATTGGATGAGTCATCAATCAGGGCCCACTCAGCCTTTGTTAATCATGTGATTTCTCCTTGGAGCAGGAGTAGCTCCAGGGGACAGCCAATAGAAATCAATAAGGTGTGCCCTTCACTTGTCTTCTCATCAATAATTTAGGTAGGATGGAAAAGGTGGGGGGTCAAAAGGTGCGTGGCAACAAAGCAACTAGAACTTGTTTAAATGTCTGTGGCCTTTGTAATTAAGGGTGTTGCCTAATAGAGAGAGGTTGAGTCCTGTGTTACGCAAGGGCTATCCAGACCCTGGCAGGGACCCAATAGTTCAATCAATGAGCCAGGTCTTGAGCATCTTGTGGAAACCTAGTACAGTGGCAGAGATCTGGAGGTGTAGGAGGAGGTCGTTCCATGCCCTGGCTGCAAGGTAGGGGAAGGAGCGACCACCGTCCCTGCTCTAGCGGGTGTGGGGGGCACAGGAGCAGGAGGAAGGCAGACTAGAGGTTTCTGGTTTGCAGAACCTTAGGCAGTGGTTAATATTGGCTGGCCTGGAGTTGTACATGGCCTTGAAAGTGTTGATGAACAGCTTCAACTAGCATCTCTTCTGAATCGGGAGACAGTGAGGCGATGTGTGATCGCCGAGGGAGATTGAGGACGAGTCTGGCTGTAGCATTCAGGATGCTTTGGAGCCTTTGGAGGAGGTGGTTTTGTGAATCCTGCATAGATGGCGTTTCGGTAGTCCAGTTCACTGGTGAACAGGGCCTGGGGGATGGTGCTTCTGGAGTTTTGGGGAAGTCACACAAAGATCTTGCGTAGCATGTGCAAGTTGAAAAATTATGATGATTGTACGGTGTTTCCCATCTATTCTAAGCCTGTGGAGCTAGTTTTCTACAATGTTGAAAACAAATGTCCTTCACCAGGGCTTATAAAACATAGTTTTTTAATGTCACTACTAATAGCTATAATACACCCCTGGGACTCCTAGGGGAGATCCTAGGTGTGACCAATTTGTAAAAATAAGGTAATTTGAGACTTTGGAAGCACCTTTTAAACCAATGTCGAATTTACATATACATCTAATGTATATGAACCCTGAAAAGCAGTATTGCTTTTAAAATAACTGCAGGTAACACAGTAGTGCACACTTAAGTGCATGAAGTCTACTGGGCCTCTAAGCATACCAGCCCTATAATATACTAAGCTGTCAGTACCAATTGTAATTACACCTAATTACCATATCTATACTACTATTATAAAGGAAGAACTTTGCACCTTTGAGGTGGGTAAACTCGGGAACCACAGCGCCAATCCACACACCCGATATATCATTGTAATCGTCTGGGTGTGCAGATGGACATAGGCTATATAAAGTATAAAAATTTGCGTTATTTAAAAAATTAACATTAAACAAAATAGTCCCTTCGAAGGAGCGTCTGCCGCGACCTGCGTGCTGACGTCAGGAGCGCGGGGAGGTGCGGCGTCCAGGAACGCGAGGAGGAGCGGCGGACATGGCGTGGGGGAGGAGCGGTGACGAACGGCGGAATGGCGGTGAGGACCGGCGGACAGGCGGTAGGAGCGGTAAGCGGCAAGGAGCGGCGGAGCGGTGAAATGAGGAGCGCGGGGGAGGAGCGGCAGCTGAGGTAAGGCTCCTGGCAGGCAGGGGTCGGGGCAGGTGGGGGTCGGGGCAGGCGGGGGACGGGGTGGGCGGGGGCCCGGGCTGCTTGACAATGTCGGGGCGGGCAGGGGGCCCGGCTGCTGCACAATGTGGGGTGAAATGAGGAGCGCGGGTGAGGAGCGGCGGCTGAGGTAAGGCTCTGGGCAGGCGGGGTTTGGGGCAGGCGGGGGATGGGGCGGGCGGGGGACCGGGCTCCTTGACAATGTTGGGGTGGGCGGGGGGCCGGGCTGCTGCACAATATCGGGGCGGGCGGGGGCGGGGAAGCCTGATTGCTCCCGGACAAGGTTGGGACGGGCTGCTAGTACCTTATAATCGTAGCAGTGGCCCAAGGTCTGTTAAGTAGAGCCCAGGGTACAGTCCGGGTCAGTTACCACCAGGATGAATAAAAAAACGTGGGTGATCAGGGCAAAAGGATGACTTTTTCACAGGCTGCATATGTTTTCCAGGTCCGTTCTTTGGATTGCACAATAGGTGCTGCAGTCCAGAGGTGGCTTTTACCTTCAGGCTGTGGGTGCATTTCCTAAACCATACAGTAGGGACTTATTAGCAAGGTAAATATGTCAAACAGAGGTAAAGCCATTTAACAATCTTTAAAGGGGGACACAGGCGCTACACTACTGTTCAGCAGGGGTAAGAGTGCAGAGTTCTGAGTCCAGCAAAAATAGTCCGAAGAAGACAGTTATGAGGTTACTTACTCCGAGTAATAGAAAATATGCAATCCGAAGTTGCAGCCCTAGGAGCATGTATCCACTGATGCACGTGCAAGCTGTATGGCTGTCTGCAGCACAGTGCATCTCAAGAGTACTGAGAAAAGACTGATGGAGCTTCAGAACAGCTTTTATAAAAGACATTTTGTTTCTAAGCTTTACCGTTTTTCATATCCCCAAGGAGCAATGACCTCGGTCTGAGAAAGGAAGCTAATTCCAGGCGACTCTCAACCCATAGGGGCATAGTTACTAGAAAGTGCCAGAGCGTGGCGTTAGCCTCCTTCACTTAAAGCTGTACTGCACCACTGTCAAAATGCAGGACTGCACCGTATTTACAAGGATATGGTGCACCCCTGCCTTTCCCCTAGCACAGGGGCTGAGTTAAGCTGCCTAGCACCAACGCAGCCATTCTTGCGCCATAGTGCAAGGGCGTCTGCATTGCAGGGGAAGATTGTTTATGTGCAGAAAGGTCCCCCTTCCTGCACCTAAGCAATTGGAATGCCATTTTGATTGTTTATATGCAGGAAGGGTCACCTTCACAAAAAACAATCAATAGCCTTTTATGGTTCTATGTGTGTTGCTGAAGGCAGCACACATGGATCCACCAACAAAAGAGGAGAAATTAAACATTTCTCCTAGTTACGCCTGTTTAAGACCAGGTTTTCCCTGGTCTTACTTTTGGCGTTGCCCCATTTTTATGCCACCCTTGTACATAGGGGGCAGCGTCAAAATCAATGGGTGTTGCGGTTGAACGCCCACTGCAACTCCCATTGCTCACCCCTTTCACGCTAAGTATAATGTGAAAGGGGGCCTCATTCACAAAGCGGCGTTAAGCCACATTAAGTGGCTTAACTGCCTTGTGAATAAGGTGAACCCCTATCGCCACCACAATGTTAGAAAAAGTGATGTTGTGGTGGAGACAAGGGCTTGTACATACGCCCCAGGGTGTCACAGTAAGTGAGCTGTGCTACTCTGTTGTTGAGCACAATAATGACAAAACACACGTGTTTTAGTTTGAAAAAGGACAGATAATAATACCTTGAACAGAAGGGAATTACTTTGTGTGGGGACATGATCCTTGTGAAAGGGCAACATTCCATATCTTGCATTGAGGTTAGAGATTGGCTGAATGGAGTGTGCCAACACACTCCCCAATGAGGTAAACAGTAGGGGGAAAAATAAACAAATGAATGACACATAACCAGACCAATTGATGAAACACCGGCTGAAAGCCCCTACAAGTATCAAATATATATTTTACTAAAACATCTTGCTTATTTCCATACCTAAAAACCAAATTAATATATTTTTAAAACATTGTACCCTCATTTAGATTTTATTCGATGTGTCCATTAGAGTTTTGAGACATATTAGCACGAGGTTATTGTGTGTGTTGATTATTAGTTGTGGAGAGTTAATATGATCCAACTGGACATTTCGAGTGAATTCACACTCCATTGCACATTTGCGAGAACCCATGGAACAGGGGTTAAATTGGAAATTCATAACACCAATTCCTCAAAAACACTCAAACTTCCAATGGTCATAGTCCCGTTCCCACTCCTCTTACACTCACCCCCAAATTGTCCTTTATGGACACATACTGGGTCACAAATCTGCCAATGTTCAGCCACACATACTCTCTGTCAAACTACCCGGGGCTTGAGCACGGGTTAATTTAGGGTTGCTTGTGACTTCACCCTAAGAAGGATTGTGGTTGCTGCTTGAGAAGAGTTACACCCCCCTCAACTAGTAAACAAATTTCGTACACACATGCATGTATTACTAACATATTTTTAACCACTTCAATGTTAAGTCATTTTGTCATTACAATTTGAAGCTGTTTTTGAGACATTTGCAGCAGGGATCAGGTAAGCCTTCATACTCAACAGAACAATTCTCAAGATACCCAGGGAAAAAAAAGTATGCAGAGGAAACGTAGAAAAAAGCTAGCATCTGGAAGAATTCTGGGTTTTGTTTGGAAAAAAATGCTGTGCAAGACAGTGGTTTACTATGCTAAGATTTCCCTATTCCCAGCTTTGAGAAGCTGGCTGGGTTGTACAAAATCAATCTTCTCACCTTAAATTTTGCATGTGTGTAAGTGGTTGTCAATATTTTCTATTTTTGTGGGTTTTCCCTATTTGTAGTTGTACAGGAAGGAGGTGTGAAATCTATGAGTGAACCTCAAATGCTTTGGGCTTCTGAAAGGTAGGTAACATTCTAGCTTCAAAAAGGGGTCTTTTGTCTAATTCACTAATGTTTTTAATATAATCACAGAAATCTATATAACTGTGAAAGTAAGGCAGGTATAATAGAAATGGTAAAACCAAAAGGGATGATGGACAGAGTGTTGAACATTGCAAGAACTCACCCCCAGTCAACTGATCTGGGTTTAATTCATCATCATTCTTTAGTTCACTCCGCCACCCTAATTCAGAAATGGCTATATGCAAATCAGGCTAACCCTGTGCCTCATGGGAACAGTCCAGCCCGAACTGCCAAACCATGTCTTACCTGGACCGGAAAAAAGCATCCTGGGACCGATTTCTGGCTAATCAGCCGTCATCAGCCAGTCTAGCTTGAATCCAGTGGCAAAGTGAGCAAGGGACCCATGTCTGGGCATACCCTGCCTGCTTAGGGTGAACAACGCAAAACCAAAGGGGATTATGGACGGAGTGTTGAACATTGCAAGCACTCACCCCCAGTTAATTGATCTGGGTATAATCCATCATCATTCTTTAGCTCACTCCGTGACCCCAGTTCAGACATGGCCATGTGCAAATCAGCATGACCCTTTGCCTCATGGAAACAGTCCAGCCCGAACTGCCAAACTATGTCTTCCCTGGACCGGAAACAAGCATTCGGGGACCGGTTTCTGGCTAATCAGCCATCATCAGCCGGGCTAGCTTGAATCCAGTGGCAAAGTAAACAAGGGACCCACGTCTGGGCATACCATGCCAACTTAGGACAAACCAAGGAAAACCAAAGGGTATGATGGACGTAGTGTTGAACATTGCAAGCACTCACCCCCAGTCAACTGATCTGGGTTTAATCCATCATCATTCTTTAGCTCAATCTGCCACCCAAGTTCAGACATGGCCATATGCAAACCAGTCTGACCCTGTGCCTCATGGAACAGTCCAACCCAAACTGCCAAGCCATGTCTTCCCTGTACCGGAAACAAGCATTCTGGGACCAGTTTCTGGCTAATCAGCCATCATCAGCCAGGCTAGCTTGAATCCAGTGGCAAAGTGAGCAAGGGACACATGTCTGGGCCTACCCTGCCTGCTTAGGGTGAACAAAGCAAAACCAAAGGGGATGATGGACGGAGTGTTGAACATTGCAAGCACTCACTCCCAGTTAACTGATCTGGGTTTAATCCATCATCATTCTTTAGCTCACTCCGTGACCCCAGTGCAGACATGGCCATGTGCAAAGCAGCACGACCCTGTGCCTCATGGAAACAGTCCAGCTGCCAAACTATGTCTTCCCTGGACCGGAAACAGGTTGTATGACGTTACAACGCATACTTTTACAATGCATGCCTTTACAACGCATTTTTTACAAAGGCACATCCATTACAACGCATTCCATTACAACGATTTTCCTAAAACTACCAATAAAAACGCATTCCATTACAACACATACTACCTTTACAATGCATACCATTACAATGCATATTTGGTAAGTATTGGAAAGCATAGGGGTAAATATTACTATTCAAACTCCAGGGGTTGCAACAGTAGGGTAAGTGTTGTATAGTGTAGGGGTAAAAATGACTATTCTAACTCCAGGGGGTGCAACAGTAGGGTAAGTGTTGGATAGTGTAAGGGTACTATGCGTTGTAATGGTATGCGTTGTAATGGTATGCATTGTAATGACATGAGTTGTAATGGTGTGCATTGTAGTGTCATGCGTTGTATTGGTTGCGTTGTAATGACATGCGTTGTAATGGATGTTGCTTTGTAAAAGTATCGTTGTAATGGAAGTGAATTGTAAAAGTTGCGTTGTAAAGATTGTTCCCCCCGGAAACAAGCATCCGAGGACCGGTTTCTGGCTAATCAGCCATCATCAGCCGGGCTAGCTTGAATCCAGTGGCAAAGTGAACAAGGGACCCACGTCTGGCATACCATGCCAACTTAGGGCAAACAAAGGAAAACCAAAGAGTATGATGGACGGAGTGATGAACATTGCAAGCACTCGCCCTCAGTCAACTGATCTGGGTTTAATCCATCATCATTCTTTAGCTCACTCCGCCACCCTAGTTCAGACTTGGCCATATGCAAATAAGTCTGACCCTGTGCCTCACGGGAACAGTCCAACCCAAACTGCCAAGCCATGTCATCCCTGGACCGAAAACAAGCATCCTGGGACCAACCAGTTCCTGGCTAATCAGCCGTCATCAGCCAGGCTAGCTTGAATCTAGTGGCAAAGTGAGCAAGGGACCCACGTCTGGGCATACCCTGCCAACTTAGGATGAACAAAGCAAAACCAAAGAGGATGATGGATGGAGTGTTGAACATTGCAAGCACTCACCCCCAGTCAACTGATCTAGGTTTAATCCATCATCATTCTTTAGCTCACTCCGCCACCCCAGTTCAGACATGGCCATACGCAAATCAGTCTGACCCTGTGCCTCATGTGAACAGTCTAGCCTGAACAGTCAAGCCATGTCTTCCCTGGACTGGAAACAAGCACCAATGTTCCGGTTTCTGGGTAATCAGCTGTCATCAGCCAGGCTAGCTTGAATTCAGTGGCAAAGTCAGCAAGGTACCCATGTCTGGGCATACCCTGCCAGGTTAGGGTGAGCAAAGCAAAACCAAAGGGGATGATGGATGGAGTGTTGAACATTGCAAACAATCTCCCCCAGTCAACTGATCTGGGTTTAATCCATCATCATTCTTTAGTTCACTCCGCCACCCCAGTTCAGAAATGGCCACATGCAAATGAGTCTGACCATGTGCCTCATGGGAGCAGTCAAGCCCGAACTGCCAAGCCATGTCTTCCTTGGACCGGTAACAAGCATCCTGGGACAGGTTTCTGGCTAATCAGCCATCATAAGCCAGGCTAGCTTGAATTCAGTGGCAAAGTGTGCAAGGGACCCACATCTGGGCATACCCTGCCAACTTAGGGCAAACAAAGGAAAACCAAAGGGTATGATGGACAGAGTGTTGAACATTGCAAGCACTCACCCCCAGTCAACTGATCTGGGTTTAATCCATCCTCATTCTTTAGCTCACTCCACCACCCAAGTTCAGACATGGCCATATGCAAACCAGTCTGACCCTGTGCCTCATGGGAACAGTCCAGCCCGAACTACCAAGCCATGTCTTCCCCGGCCTGGAAGCAAGCATCCTGGGACCGGTTTCTGGCTAATCAGCCATCATCAGGCAGGCTAACTTGAATCCAGCGGCAAAGGGAACAAGGGACCCACGTCAGGCCATACCATGCTAACTTAGGGCAAACAAAGGAAAACCAAAGGGTTTGATGGACAGAGTGTTGAACATTGCAAGCACTCACCCCCAGTCAACTGATCTGGGTTTAATCCATCATCATTTTTTAGCTCACTCCGCCACCCAAGTTCAGACATGGCCATATGCAAACCAGTCTGACCCTGTGCCTCATGGGAACAGTCCAACCCAAACTGACGAGCCATGTCTTCCCTGGACTGGAAACAAGCATTCTGGGACCAGATTCTGGCTAATCAGCCGTCATCAGCCAGGCTAGCTTGAATCCAGTGGCAAAGTGAGCAAGGGACCCACGTCTGGGCATACCCTGCCAACTTAGGGCAAACAAAGCAAAACCAAAGGGATGATGGATGGAGTGTTAAACATTGCAAGCACTCACCCCCAGTCAACTGATCGGGGTATAATCCATCATCATTCTTTAGCTCACTCCGTGACCCCAGTTCAGACATGGCCATGTGCAAATCAGCATGACCCTGTGCCTCATGGAAACAGTCCAACCCGAACTGCCAAACTATATCTTCCCTGGACCGGAAACAAGCATTCGGGGACCGGTTTCTGGCTAATCAGCCATCAGCAGCCGGGCTAGCTTGAATCCAGTGGCAAAGTAAACAAGGGACCTACGTCTGGGCATACCATGCCAACTTAGGGCAAACAAAGGAAAACCAAAGGGTATGATGGACGGAGTGTTGAACCTTGCAAGCACTCACCCCCAGTCAACTGATCTGGGTTTAATCCATCATCATTCTTTAGCTCACTCCGCCACCCAAGTTCAGACATGTCCATATGCAAACCAGTCTGACCCTGTGCCTCATGGAACAGTCCAACCCAAACAGCCAAGCCATGTCTTCCCTGTACCGGAAACAAGCATTCTGGGACCAGTTTCTGGCTAATCAGCCGTCATCAGCCAGGCTAGCTTGAATCCAGCGGCAAAGTGATCAAGGGACACATGTCTGGGCATACCCTGCCTGCTTAGGGTGAACAAAGCAAAACCAAAGGGGATGATGGACAGAGTGTTAAACATTGCAAGCACTCACTCCCAGTTAACTGATCTGGGTTTAATCCATCATCATTCTTTAGCTCACTCGCGACCCCAGTTCAGACATGGCCATGTGCAAAGCAGCACAACTCTGTGCCTCATGGAAACAGTCCAGCTGCCAAACTATGTCTTCCCTGGACCGGAAACAGGTTGTATGACGTTACAACGCATACTTTTACAACGCATGCCTTTACAACGCATTTTTTACAATGCAACATCCATTACAACGCATGCCATTACAACGAATTTCCTAAAACTACCAATAAAAACGCATTCCATTACAACACATACTACCTTTACAACGCATACCATTACAACGCATACCATTACAACGCATACCATTGCAACACATATTTGGTAAGTATTGGAAATTATAGGGGTAAAAATCACTATTCTAACTCCAGGGGGGGCAACAGTAGGGTAAGTGTTGGATAGTGTAGGGGTAAAAATTACTATTCTAACTCCTGGGGGTGCAACAGTAGGGTAAGTGTTGGATAGTGTAAGGGTACTATGCGTTGTAATGGTATGCGTTGTAATGGTATGCGTTGTAATGGTATGCGTTGTAAGGACATGAGTTGTAATGGTATGCATTGTAGTGTCATGCGTTGTAATGGTTGCGTTGTAATGACATGCGTTGTAATGGATGTTGCGTTGTAAAAGTATCGTTGTAATGGAAGTGCGTTGTAAAAGTTGCGTTCTAAAGGTTGTTCCCCCCAGAAACAAGCATCCGGGTACCAGTTTCTGGCTAATCAGCCATCATCAGCCGGGCTAGCTTGAATCCAGTGGCAAAGTGAACAAGGGACCCACGTCTGGCATACCATGCCAACTTAGGACAAACAAAGGAAAATTAAAGGGTATGATGGATGGAGTGATGAACATTGCAAGCACTCGCCCTCAGTCAAATGATCTGGGTTTGATCCATCATCATTCTTTAGCTTACTCCACAACCCTAGTTCAGACATGGCCATTTGCAAATAGGTCTGACCCTGTGCCTCATGGGAACAGTCCAACCCAAACTGCCAAGCCATTTCTTTCCTGGACCGAAAACAAGCATCCTGGGACCAATCTGTTCCTGGCTAATCAGCCGTCATCAGCCAGGCTAGCTTGAATCCAGTGACAAAGTGAGCAAGGGACCTACGTCTCGGCATACCCTGCCAACTTAGGACGAACAAAGCAAAACCAAAGAGGATGATGGATGGAGTGTTGAACATTGCAAGCACTCACCCTGTGGTACTGTAAATTCTGGACCAGTGTCATGAAAAATCATCGTATCATGACGAATTTGGTATCAGCAGACTGGAAATGACGAGTATACTATGCACAATCATTTTCGTCGCATTCGGGTGAAGCAAGCACCCTGAAATCAGAGTTTCCGTCTTGAACCCTCAGGTTCCATTTTGTGAATAGCAGCCATTTTGTGGATTGCCCTTACAGTAGGCCTTCACTGTTGCAGTACAGGTATTCAAGGACATAACCTTAGCATGGGTTTCTCTGACTCTGAATGAACTGCAGAGAGAGTAACCCTTTTTCACCTGGAACTGACCTTTTGCAAAACCAGTTTAGTTAGCTGATTGTTGTCTGAGTTTTCAATTACTATTCAGGACCTTGTTAGCCATTAGTTTTCTTGCGCATGTTATCTTAAACAATATCTAAATGGTTTCTTTCCTTAAAGACTTTCTCTTCTGAAACTTGGGTTTTTGTTATGTGTCGTGACTGCCATCTAGTGTTACTTTTATGTAGGTTTTCAGAAGTTAGTTTGTGAGCAAAGCAGTCTGACCTGTTGTGAATCATATATACACATTACCCAGGGATTTCTTCGTGCGCTGGAGTTAATTTTAGAAGCTGGCCTTTCCTTGCCAAACCTGTTCCTGCCCTTTAGTTGATCAAGATTATAGATCAGAGCACAGGACATTGTAAAGATTTACTACACACAAACGTGCCTATCTTACTTCCATCTGTTCTTGTTCCTGCCTCCACGAGGTATTTAGGATGTGGGTTGCGGGCATTTTCATTATGGGTCTTGTCCAGCTTGTCTAAAGAAGAATGTTTATTATGGGTTTGTTTGATGATTAATTATGACCTGGACTTATCTTGAAAGTGGGTTTGTACAGTGCTTTGTGCACGTCCTGGGAGTGACCAATAATAATGTACTTTAAAGAGAACATGTGTGCCTAGGGCATAATAACTAGTATAAAAGGTCTGTGCGGAGACCATACAGCAGGCTGCCTCCTTCAGTTGCTTTAGGTGTGACTGGGTGACGTAGCCTCACAATTAATTGTAATAAAGATGTCTTTTCATATTTCAGATTCTCTGTTTATTTCTTTGCCACTTTTGAATGGATTGCTTATTGGTAAGACCCCTGAGAAGGAGTTTGTGGATTTCTGGAACCACAACCCCCAGTCAACTGATCTAGGTTTAATCCATCATCATTCTTTAGCTCACTCCGCCACCCCAGTTCAGACATGGCCATACGCAAATCAGTCTGACCCTGTGCCTCATGGGAACAGTCTAGCCTGAACAGTCAAGACATGTCTTCCCTGGACTGGAAACAAGCATCAATGTTTCGGTTTCTGGCTAATCAGCTGTCATCATCCAGTCTAGCTTGAATTCAGTGGCAAAGTCAGCAAGGTACCCATGTCTGGGCATACCCTGCCAGGTTAGGGTGAACAAAGCAAAAACAAAGGGGATGATGGACGGAGTGTTGAACATTGCAAGCAATCACCCCCAGTCAACTGATCTGGGTTTAATCCATCATCATTCTTTAGTTCACTCCGCCACCCCAGTTCAGAAATGGCCATATGTAAATGAGTCTGACCATGTGCCTCATGGGAGCAGTCCAGCCCCAACTGCCAAGCCATGTCTTCCTTGGACCGGTAACAATCATCCTGGGACTGGTTTCTGGCTAATCAGCCATCATCAGCCAGGCTAGCTTGAATCCAGGACGGAGTGTTGAACATTGCAAGCACTCACCCCCAGTCAACTGATCTGGGTGTAATCCATCATCATTCTTTAGCTCACTCCACCACTCCAGTTTGCCAAAATGTGAAGGAGCGAATTCTATCATCTATGATGCGAACTAGCAATCGCTAGTGCAAAGATCATTTTCATTTAATGATTGTACTCCTTTCTTGTTAACTTTGTCTTCCATTTTTTGGAATAGATAGTATATATAATTGTGATGTTTTGTTTTATTTAAAAGTTTCTTTGGGATGTATGATGTATTTCTTGTATTCTTTTGATTGAACATCAATATTTATATGTGTGTAAATTGTACTGTATATTAGTGTAAATAGAGGAGTGTACAGTAGTTCTATTTATCTGCATAATTGTTTCTCTATTTTTGCTGGACTGAATTAAATATATATACAGGCGCACAACACCTATTAGACTCACCGGGCTTCAGCTTCTCAAAAGAAAATATATAAAAGAATGGTATGAATAAAAATACCTGGTCAAACTAAAGAAGTTGTGGTCTGACCTTTACAAGTAAGAGCAGCTATAAATGAGGGTGGTGGAGGCGAATTTTTGTGTTTCTAGGGTTACATAGTCAGCATAAGACCAAGGGGCATTCCTGGCTCATGTAAGCATGCAAAATGACTAATATGGACATGCATGATCTGCTTGCTTAACAAAGTGGGAGGAGCTAACAGTTGCTAATTTTGGTGAACACATCCTGACATTTCCAGACTAGGAACAGTTGCAAGGACAGCTGCAAGCTCAACTGAGCATGCACGAAGGTGGAAGATGCTAAATATAGTTCGTTTCTAAGCAGATTACAAGAGCAGTCAACACTGAGGGAGGACAGAGCACATGGCAAGCACGTGGCAGCACATGGCAAACAAGATGCCTGCAGGAAATACAAAATGGCTTTCAGCTCATACTAACAGATCCCTTCAATATTTAACAGATAGTCCTTTTAGCATGAGCTAAATACATTCCTATGATCCAGTAGGAACATAGAAAATATTTGCACATTCATTTTCGTAAATGTATCAATATCCTAATTTATTGCTAGGTGGGCATTTTCCATTCTAAACATTTCATTAGCGGGTATATGTGAAGAATAAGCAGAAATACAAAGGGAACAGAGCATCGGGTCATCATTAACATACAGATAGCAGGAGAAAGTAATGACCTCTAGTAAACATTTTCAGTGCTCCTATGCATTTCAGTGACTATTCATTTCAGTTTCAGAGTAGCTAACAGGACATTTCTAATAAAAACATTTTCCAATTGACTGTTACATTTTCCTTTTATGAGGTCTAGAACATCACTTGAATACATTCAAGGAAAGGGCAAAGTCACATTTTTCAATTGCTCTGAAAAATATTTTTTGTGCATAATAAGTATAACTAATGGAAATATTAAAGCTACTAAACAGATTATTACAAAAACAATCCTGGCTCCAAGGGACCAGGAGGAGCACACGGGGGCATAGGAATTAGGACAAAGAGCTGCAAAGGGCTGCTCCTCCTTAAAAACGGAACATCCAAAGGGGTACATTATTAACAAGAAAAAGAAGTCCTTGAGGAAATTGAAGTTGCTGTACAACCAAGATAGAGGGGAGTCTTCTCCCTGTGTCCATTTGAGCCTCACAGGCAGGCTCTTGTTTTTTCCACGGTGGAGCTGCACAACTCGCAACTCGAGAATCACAGTCCAGTTTCAAGGGAAAAGTCTCTTCTTTCAGGATAGGGCAGTCACCCACCAGGGCAAATGCTCTTAGCGATCCTGTCCAGTGTCTCAGGCAGTGTACCAGTTTCCTTCACTTCAATCTAACAGGCACCAGAGACACAGCACCTGTACCCTAAACTCATGTCCTTCCCTAACTCCTGCATTGCTCTGCTGGCGCACTGCTCATTCGTTGGGGCCACACATTGCATCCAGTGTGCTCAGGTATCTCTTGACCAACAAACAAAGGTGCAAACTTGCATTCACTTTGGGACCAGGATTCAGAGGCCTGATGCTAGGTTCTCTGAAGCAACCCTTGTTTCAAAAGGGGTCACCTCAAGCAAAGCCTCCTCGCCATTCTGGTCGGTCTGTGACTCACAGCTGGGCATTAAATACTTGATCCATAATTTCTCCTTTCTGATTTGTGAACCCGTCTTTCACCCAAGACAGTGGCAGGGGTACACACTTGATCACAGGGCTTCCGCCTTCACTGAGGTCCTAGTTGCCAGCAATGCCTGTGCTGGTTACCTTCACTTTGGCTTCAAGCTGGACTGGTGCTGATGCTGACTCCCCAGGCTGAATCTGATGTCCGGGCCCCTCTGGCAATGGTTGTAAGGCAGCAGCTATCTATTGGTGGACAGAACAAAGGGTCTTGAGACAAGGCACAGAAACAGTCTATCAACTGAGAGGATAGTCTCAGAATACTTCCTAATCTTGGGATGCCCCCTCTATTACCAAGGCACCCAAGAACCACTTTCATCTATCTATGAGAGAGTAAAAAAAACAACAGCCTGGCAAGTATAAAAGGAACTCTTTGGTGAACTGACAAGAGTAATACATCACCCAATCCCAAGCAGCCAAGGAAGTCTGTATTCATTTATTAAATTGTGAGGAAAAGAGAAAAACAACACAGACATACTCTAAATCCTTACATTGGTGTATTCCTGGGTACTACTCTGAAAACCCTCAAAAAAAGGAAATGTTCTACACTTTTGCTCATAAACTTTACATTACTTATACAGGACTGCAGACATTTTTAAAATGATTCTTCTTAATAAAAGCACCTACATTGTACGCTTAGGACCATGCTCTCATGTTTTAGGAGCAACAGGAATCTAAAACTTCTAATTTAACAGGGGTTCTTATCTATTAAGCAACATTTCCTTCAAAACATTTTTTTTGCTAAGGATCACATGGGCATCTTCCCTGCGTTCTACATTTAATGATCCAAACTATGCAACATCAGCTCTAATAAGGACTGTCAGTTTATTTACACAGACTAGCTATTAAAAAAACCAACAATGGCCTTGCAAAACTATGTAGCATGGAATAACATACAATAATGGTGTTATCACCTTAAAACTTGTAGAACAAAAACTACCCACATCTAGTACTCCTTAAAGATCAAAATAAGGGAACAACAATCTCGACTATTTATCCTGTCATAATTTCATCAAACAGAATGGGCAGTAACATAACATATATACTAATTCATTTTATTAATGCTAACCATGTTTAAAACAGTATTACTGAATAGCCAATTAAATGCCTCATTGCTAAAAAAAAAAAAAAAAAAAAAAAAAAATTACCTAGCCATAATTTGTAGATGAGCTAGCCTCCTTCCCCCATTTTGACAGTAGGAAAATTGAAACAGGTTTCACTTCTGTCAACACTATCAACCCCTATTTGCAGCAACTGGCCATAAACAAAGTTATGGGAGATACACAGCACTTTTGAGAGAACTAAAAAAAACACATGACACCCAAACCCTAATCGCTTTTAACAAATGTACAAGTGAAACATGAGGGCACATGAAGTCAAATACATTTAATTGCCTCAGCTTTTAAGCATTAGTGCTGTATAAATATGGCAAAGCTTATCTGTTAATCAATGTTCACATATACCATTATATCGTTTTCTATCATATGAGTACATAAAGTGCTTGCTTTTGCCTAAAAAAGTAAAACTTCTCCTTCTCTCCCCTGTCGTCTTTCAAAAAGTTTGAGAGGTCAAAATGTCAAAGCAGACCTTGCTCTGTTAGTCCTGCCAGGCTTCTAAATATAGAACTGCCATTTAACTCTTCCCAGCTGTCCTATTCTGTGTGAGATTGCACCCCCATTCCCTTGTTTGTCAGTTTAGAGTTAGGAAAATAACCTGCTCATTTTTTATACATATTTTCAATTATAAGCAGTGTGCAGTATACCTGTCTAACAATATAGAAGTCAGCTGTTTGTATTATACCTAAATGTATGCATTTACTGAGGCATTTTAAAAGCTGCTCTGAATGCATAATCTGTTTTTAAATTAGTGAATTTTGCCCAATTTCGACTTTGATATTTGGGGCACTTAAAAATGAATATCCTATATTTTTTTTGTAAAATAGTCATCTTCAGAATGTTCTCTACCTAGCCCAGGAATGAAAAATCAAAAATACATCATATATACCCTTATAAAAATGAGTTTTTTACGCCTGTGCGGAGTTATATTTCATATGCAAATTACCTCCATATGTGGTACAACACAACTTAAAATAAATGTTAATGCTAGGAGGTCACAGTATGAGTATTAAGCTTTATAAATATTAAAAAACAAAATTAAAAGCACTTATTTTTTAATAATTTATTCATAATTAATATATATATATATTTTTATAAAACCAATCATTTTGATAATTCCACATAGGAAAAGCATGCTTCATTCCTTACCTATCATATTTAGATGCATTCATTCATAAGCCTAAGCACAGAAGCCTAACTTGAAACATGAAACATTTGGCGCCACTTTTTAAAAGGACTGTCATTATTTATTTTCAGAACCAACAATGTGCTTATGTAAACAGGCCTTAAGAAAGGAAATCCCTACTTTAAATGTTTTCCTGTTATCTAACATAATGAACCTGATTTTTGTAACTTTTTAAAACAGCAGTCTGAAATGCAGGATTTTACCCCGTGTTTAACTGACAAAATCCTGGCTGAGTCAACATTCCTGTCTCTCTGTGGCCTACAATCAAAACAACAGCTCTTCCTCAGGGGAAGTTAAAACACAGCTGTTGGAAAGCTTTTTTCAGTGTTGAAATGGAAGCACGGTGACTGTCTATTTAAAACTGAGGCATTTCAATGCATGTTCTATAATATGTGTTTTAGATCAACAACATCCAATTTACTCAGATGATGTGTTTGCCTGTTTATAGCTAACACAATGTATCTAAGGAAAAAGTTGTAACATTTTATAATTATTTATTTATTGCAAAAACACACAATTTCATTTGTTTTTTTATGGCTATTTTATTCCTATTCAATGTGAATTCTATTTTATTTTTTAAGCATTAGCAGTTTTTACATGCGCATAGTTGCTTACTCTATACATTTAATAGTAACATGCAGTTATTTAGAATATCATATGGTTAATTTCTGGATTTTTATTTAACTTTTATTTAATATTAATTAAATGAAATTTTGCATAACAGACTGATGACAGCAAGAAAACACAAACAAACACATTGAGCTCAATCCAGACATATACAGAAGGGATCATACACTCAGAACAAATTATACAGCGTGCTTAAGACCCATTATTTCACAAATAACGCAATCGCTATTTACTTACAGGAGTTCCAATGTAAAACTGCAAACCACATAGACATTTAAACACATGATTAACCCACAGATCAACACTCAGGACAGAAACAAAGGACAGCCCACAGACTGTACTTAAACCAAACCATTTGTAAATTTCAGTTGTAAGTTATATTTACAAAAAGCGCTTCTCAATAGTATTCCAAAAGACTGCAAAAAAAACAGCCCAACAAACTGTTTTATTTCCAAGAGGCCAAAATACACTAAATTCACTAGCTTTAGCTGGCAGAACACCAAAGAATCGCTCTACATTTCTCAAAAGTGCACTGAAAAGGATCCTTGTTTGTATTATTCTCATATTTTAATTCCCTGGGGATACGGAATGACCAAGGAAGAAATATGTTTTTATACCTAAACCTATTTCGATATTCCCTTAGGGGAGCCGGCTAATTCACTTCACATCTCACTATAGTACATCTAAAAAGCAACACATTCTCCGATGTGTGCTTGAAACAGAAATGCCAAAAACATTGCAAAATATGCAAATATTATAATCAAAGTAGCGCTTAAGGTACTCTTCGTACGTTGCACCGTTCAAACAAATTCAAACAGAGAAAAATCTCCTCATTACCTGCCTACATAAATTGCAATTTACAAATTACATACATACAAATACAAGTATTGGCCAATCATACTAATCCAAAGCCACAGTAAGCGTTACTAAACTACCTTACTAATCCAAGGCATCAAAAACCAACATCAAGCGCTGCAGAACGACTCTTACGAAAGAAATGGTTGTCCAAATTCTAACGGCCAAGTTCTGAATGACCTAACGGTCTTTTTTGGAATACTCACGCCAAAAAGGTTCTCAGTCAGGAGTGACATCATGTGGAGGATCAAAATCAGGAAGATCAGAAATATACTGGGCTCCAGAGACAGAGAATCTCCAGAATCTCCGTGCACAGAGTACCTCCTTAGTAGAGTCCTGTCCTGTCCTCCACAGCAGATTTCTGTCTCCTGACAAGATCCCTCCTTAGATAGCCACTACTCTGATGAGGTCCAAGTTGGAGCGCCATTTGTAGAAAATAGAAACCTTCTCAGGGGTCCCACTGATACTTGGTCCTTTTAAACCAACAAAGAAGAAATTGGCACAGAAGCTGAAATATAAAAGTAACATCTTTATTAACCTCAAATGAGGGAGACTACGTCACACAGAAGCCTTAGCAACTGAATGAGGCAGTCTGAGGAGTACAGAAAACCGAGGCCTTGTATATGCTTAGGGTTACATAGTCAGCATAAGACCAAGGGGCAGTCCTGGCTCATGTAAGCATGCTAAATGACTAATATCGGCTGAGAGATGGGAGGGAGAGGGACAGTGGGAGATGGGAGGGAGAGGGACAGTGGGAGATGGTGAGCAGCCATCACAACGGGGCATTACCTCGCACTGCCATTACGACGCTGCTTTTACAACGCAAGTCGTTTCAACGACTTGCGCTGGAGGGTGCTGTTGGAAAAGGAATAGTTTAATTTTCTATTCCAACACCTTCCCTACTGTAACGTGGGCTGGAGTTGGAATAGAAAATTAAACTATTCAACTATCCAGCGCTTACAGCGCAAGTCGTTGTAACGACTTGCGTTGTAAAAACAGCGTCGTAATGGCACGCGGGGTAAAAGCCCGCATTGTAATGTCATACAACCGTGAGAGATAGAAGGGAGAGGGATGATGTGAGGGAGCGGGACGCTGAAAGATGGGAGGGAGAGGGATGGTGTGAGAAGGGAAGGAGAGGGATGGTGATAGATGGCAGGGAGAGGGATGGTGTGAGATGGGAGGGAGAGGGATGATGATAGATGCGAAGAAGATGGACTTTGTGAGATGGGAGGGAGAGAGATGATGATAGATGGGAAGGAGATGGATGATGTGAGATGGGAGGGAGAGGGATGATGATAGATGGGAAGGATATGGATGATGTGAGATGGGATGGAGAGGGATGTGTGAGATGGGAGGGAGATAATGAGAGACGGGAGGGAGAGGGTTGGTGATAGTTGGGGAGGAGAGGGATGGTGTGTCACCTTCTGAAGGCACTTTTCTACATTGAAAGTTTGCTGAAACCAGTGTCCTGCTGTACAGAACTCAACTACAGCCCCTTCTATGCCTGCATGTACCTCAGTTACCGCCCCCTTTTCACCAACCCACTCTGGTGCATCTCCTACCTTCACTCCATCTTCTCACAGAGAGAAACCTCAAGTAAGGCAGACTTATCTGCCTTTTGACAATCTCTGTATAACAACTTCCTAGCTTTCAATCCACAACATGCAGGACTACAAGCTGGCCATCTCAGATGTCCATACATAAGAGCTGCCCTCTGTAAGGATGAGTTCTTTTGACAGCAGTCCTCTGTGCAGTGGCAAGGGGCTGCATGCATGTACAACATTTCTAACTCCCTGGAAGAGCTCCCAAAGTTGATGGAAAGAAAGACTTAGTACTTGGAGAACGGTTAGGATGCGAAGCAGTAAGCCACAGACATTCCTCTCATACAGCCACTCAGGTGTCCCTCCCAAGCTGCAGGACGTCATCAGGCTCCCCGCACAATCAGGAGTCAACAACCACTTGCACAGAATACCCCCACCTGCTTCCAGTGCATGACTTGAGCTTCAACGTTTGTATAAATGGGAATGCAAATGAATCCCTAGGAGCATGGACAGAAGCCACACTCATGCACATTTTTAGTGCTGACCCATATTCGCCTCTCCCTTACCTTTCTGTTATCTCTTCCCTACACAGAATATCTATGGAAAAAGCCTAATTTGCTAATAGATTTACAGCTAATACATTTACAGAAACACTAATATGACCTCATTTCCATCTGTATGTTAGTTCATGTGTGATCTCATCTGTGCCAAGTCCTGAAGACAGGTGAATGCAAGTAATATCATGGAACGTGCTACAGTTGTGCCATTCACCCATGCCTCAACGCGTTATTCTACAGACATGCCCACACTACCTTAAAAAATGAAATGGGGACTGGGCAAGGAAGATGGGTTTTAGACTTATGAATTGCACTGTCCTTGGAGAGAGGCAGAAAGACAAAACTAACCAAATGGGGGCGTTGTTTGAGAGTCAATGATAATGAGAAGCAGAACCAAACACATTGGGAACACCGTAGGAATTGTCTCCACACTCTGCAATGAGGAAAATTAAGGAAGCCAAAGGCCATATGTATCAAGCAGAATTGAATTCGCAAACTCCGGAATTTGCAGAATTTCTGCTTTTGCGATCGCAATTTTGCCAAATGGTATGTATAAGGCAAATCTGCGTGCAAAATAAGGAATCGCAAATTTGCAATTCCTTACTTTGCGATTGCATTTAAGGAATCGCAAATTTTGCAAGTCCTTAAATGCAATGTAAGAAGCATCAAAAAAGTGCAATTTGGCCTTAAGGAATCGCTAATTACCACCAACTTCAAGTTGGTGGTAATGTGCGATTTCTTCGAAAAATGCACGTTTTTTGCATTTTTCAAAGTGCTATGTGAAGCACATACATGCCCTTAGGGCATGTATGTGCGCCACATGTGCACCCATGCTTATTTCAGGGGTGCAACCGGGTGTCCTTTTGACACCCCTGCACCCTTGAAATTGCATTCTCAATTTGCGATTCGCTAATTGCTAATCGCAAATTGGGAATGTCTTCCCATTCATTCCTATGGGCCTCTAGGCCCATTGGAATGAATGGGGAGGTATTCCTTAATTGTGAATCGCAATTTGAGATTCACAATTAAGGAATATGTAGGATTCGCAAAATTTATTGCAAATCCTACATACATAGCATTTTGTGATTCTCAAATAGAGAATCGCAAATGGAGATGTTGATACATATGGCCCAAAATGCCTAAAGAAAAAGTCCTACTAAATGTCATAAAGGATTGGTGTCAGAATATTGTCTAAAGAAATATGATCTGTATAATTCTAGTGTACCAATAGTGCGGATTTTCCATTATCAACTCCACAGAGGTATTATTTTTGTAGATATTATTTATGATACAATATCTATGCCAGACAATATTCTGACAATGATATTCTAGTACCCCTCCTCAAAATTTTCTAAAGTAATACAAAGATCATTTCAAGCTAGTCCACCAGGGCAGACACATGGCTTCATTTAAAGTTTGGCAAATGGGATGGTCCATTACAAAAGCAATATATTTTGATGTATTGTGAGTACAATCGGGAATAATATACTTGTAATTTGACAGGCAGGATATCCGTCAGTTTTTGGTGAACTATTTAATCTGCTAAACTCTGTATCTACCCTAATTTCTCCTCACTGCTGTACTTGCTTGAGTTTCAGACCCTCCTTTCCTATTAGGCAGGCATTGTGGAATGGGGGACAGGACAGGCACCTCCAGATTAGTATCATATGTCAAGTACTTATTTATTATGAAGGGCTGAATTGACCCAAAAACAACTGGCACAAGAAAGACCTCAAAATCATTGAGACACACAACAACATTAATTTCCCAAGAAGAATGTTATGATGTTGAAAATCAAATTCATTCAGTATTTCAAAGACTTTTTTTATTCTTTTACTTTATTAAACTGTTGTCATACTTGATATAGTAAAAAAAATAATCTTTATTCCATCTTGTAATTTAAATCTGAAATCGGGACATAGCAAGTAAACACATTTCATGATTATAACCATAGTTCTACTGCTCATGACTAAACTATTTTATTTATCTATCTGCAGAAAAAGATTATGTACAAAAACAACAATATTAAAAAATTATATTAAAAGAACAAGAAACAAAATATAAACATCATACAATCCATGAGCAATACAAAATAAACAATTATCAAACAGAAACAGAGAACAAAAAACAAAGAAAAAGGTTAATACAATTACTTTATGAAACAAAACTCAATGTTAGAATCCAGTATATTAAATATAAAAAAATTGGTGGCTACTAACAATAATTATTATAACAAATTTTATTGTACAGAGTATTAAAATCGTTCACATTCTCATGCTCAAATTGTAGAAAATCAAATGCCAAGAAGGCTAACAACACTCTTAGTCACTTTAGAAACAAAGGGCTGCACCATATTTACTAGAATATGGTGCAACCCTGCATTTCCTGCTGTGCTAGCGCTAAATTAAGCTGCCTCTCCCCAACACAGGCACCCTTGCACTATGGTGCAAGGGTGCCTGTGTTGATGTGAAGATTGTTCATTTGCTGGAAGGTCCCTCTACTTGCACATAAACAATATTTAAATGGTGTTTTGCATCTTCTATTTGTGATGCTTAATGTAGCATATATAGAAGCTGCAAAACTGTTTCGTTTTAACTGACCTTCCTGCATATAAACAAGCATTGGTGTTTTGCCCAAAGCAGCACACATGGGGACAGCAAACGTTTAAGATAAGGTATTCCCTGGTCTTAACTTTGGCGCTGAGTCCTATTTACCGCTGCTCTTGTAAATAGAGGGGAGCGTCAAAATCAATAGGTGTTGTGGTGAAACACCCACCAAGACACCCATTGCCTGCCCCTTCCCTTCACACTAAGGGCCCCATCAGGATGTCGGGTGGATCGCCACCGCCATGTAGGCAGTGGCGATCCATCCAACATCCTTCCCCGCCCACCGCCCATTTCCCCCTGCCATATTACTATGGCGGGGGGGACCGCTGCGGACGGAAAGACTGTCCGGCACTTTTCCACCCAGTCAAGGAGTTGACCAGGTGGGAAAGGGTTTCATATGGTGGCGGTGTCTGTTAGACACCGCCGTCCATATTGGGGCGAAGGCGGTGACATGCTTTTCCGTGGTGGCAACACCACCACGGAAAGGCATGCGGGAATGTCTTGTGTGGGCACGTTGCGGGCCCCCATGGACTCCGAGGGGGGGGGGGGGTGCACATGGGAGGTACCCCCCTGCACTTCACTGTAAAACGTGACAGGCGCCACACGGGGCCTGTCACTTTGTGCATTGAAGTGCACAATATACATTTTTAGCATTGCGGTGGGTTGTGCTTTCAAGCTGCCCGCCTCAATGTTAAAAATGCGGGATGCACCCGCCAGTGTGGCGGGCGCATCCAAATGGCCCCCATGGGACCGCCGCCCTTATGGCGAGCAGTCCCGTTTTACGTCGGGATGGCAGGCGGATCCTAATGGACCTCTAAGTGTAGAGCGAAAGGGTGACTTATTTACAAGGCAGCGTTAAGCCATGTTCATTGGCTTAACGCTGTCTTGTAAATAAGGCAAAGCTCCTATCGCCATCATCACAGCGTCACTAAAAGTGACATTGTGGCAGCGATAGGGGCTTGTAAATATGCCCCTATGTGTGCTGATTGAGTGTACATTTCTGTTGTTAGTAGTCCTTTGTGAATTCAAATGGAATACTTCTTGGTAGAATGATACAACAAACATCCAATTGTATGTGATAAATACTTCTCCTTTTTGAACTGAGTCCTATCTGTTTTGCAAATGCCTGTTTAATAGGAGATTCACTGTGTCTAGAGATGGTGTGAACCAAGGAAAGACAGAGACCCTTCTAAGTAATAACTCAGAAATGATTTGTCTCCACAGTGGCTTTTTCCTTCCTGTCTGCTAAATCAATCAACAGGTGCATCCTGATCCTTTTTTTTTCTTTTTGTGGACAATAAAAACGCATGCAATGTTTGGGGGTTGGTCACAGCCAAATAATTTACTGGTGGTAAGACCAGAGCCTTTTTGTACATGTAGGCTTTAAATTGCAATGACATCTTTTTATTGCACTTAGACCCAGATGTACAAAGCTTCCCGTTTGCATTTCTCTAGAATTGCAAAAGGATGAGTATTAAATCTGCGATTCCCTAATAGCACTTCCTACAAAGTAGGAATCACTATCAGGGAATTGCAAATAGGAAATGCCATTGCATTCCTGCCTATGGGTAAAATAGGATATGTGTTATATCCAAAGTTTTACATTTATGTGCAATCAGCCCAAGTCCTCCTAGCTGCTCAGCCAGTTTGAGAGTTGGTTATGAAATGTTGGTGTGACTGTGATGCGTGGAATGCCTGGGTGCCTGAGTAGATGTGTAGATGACAGTTGGAGATGGGCTGAGCAGCTAGGCAGGCTGCTCCTGGTGGGGCTGGTGTATGGCTGGAACATGACTAGTACCTGACTAGAGCTGGCTGGACTAAGATTGTTAATACCCTGACGTGGATCTAATAAAGAAGACTTAAAATTACACTACAAGGCTACTAGTGTCTCTTATACAGGGTATAGCAATATGGTTTGCATTTCCTAAATTTCATAATAGGAAATCACAATTTAAGAAATGCAAAGCCAAGGGTGCCTCAGGGCTTAAGGCCCCCCCTGGAGGCATCCCGAATTTCTAAGTGCACATATGTCCTAGGGGCATATGTGCGCTCCATGTAACATTACAAAATCTATTTTAAAGGCATTTTTTTATTTTCACATGGTGACCATTAACTTCAAGTCGATGGTAATAGCATTGCCTAAATGCCCGATATGCATTTAGGAAATGCTACGTATGTGTGCTTTGGAAATCACAAATAGGTATTTCCCATTTACTATTCCTAAATCGCTGTTGCAACCAGGTAGAAATCGCAAATTGTGACCGTTTTTTCCCTTTATACATCTGAAAAGGCCATTTAGCATTTCTTAACCGGCCAAAATAGTGATTCGGCCCAATGCTAAATGGCTTCGTTGATCTGGGCCTGACTGCGGTCAGTATCAATGGGCGATCTCCCGACAATTGCTGCACTTTCTCTATTACAACTAAAAGGACCTGAAATGTATCATTTATAAAAGGATACAAAAGATTCATAATCAATTTTGAGAAAGGTGTAAGGAATATGAATCATTGGAACAGTGCCATAAAAACCTGAAACTAATTAATTATACATTCATCTATAACCCTTGCTAAATTGAGCAGCAAAAAATACTCGGGCAGATTTATGATAACTGGCGCATCCCCAGGGACGCGCCAGTTATTTTGCGCCGCTGCTCCGCCACCCATGGTGCGCCGCATTTACAATGCGGCGCACCATGGGGTAAAAACAGCACGGATGAGTGACGAATCTGTGCCCTAAAGGTGGCGCATTGCTGGAGTTGCGTCGCAAGCTCCAGCCCCATCTTTACAATGCTGCGTTAAGACCTACGCCTGCTTCAAGCAGGCGCAGGGTTTTGACTCAGCATTGGCCTGAAAGTGACTGAGTGAAATCTTATAGATTTCACTCAGCCACTTTTGCGAGGCGCACCTGCCCTGGAACGCCCACCCTGCGCCGGAACGCCCACAAGTGGCGCAGGGCTTTACAACGTGACGCATCTGCCTAGATGCGTCACGTTGTAAATGGGTCGTAGGGATGCACCACGTTTACGCCGCAGTTGTGTGACGCAAACGTGGTGCATTCCCAGCATAAATCTGCCCCACTGTCTTAGAGGTTATGCATCTGTATTTGCCTAACCAAAAAGCTGCACAACAAGAGACACTGGCTTGTATTCGCAAACATTAGCCAGCACATAATATTTGTAATCCCATACCACAGAAATTTAAGCCAACAATAAGGGATATGTAGAAGCAAAATATTATAGGTTTCAAATTACAGAACAAACTATGTAAACCTTTGCCAAATATGTGCTGGTAGCGTAAACAAAGACATATTTTTGATCACATATTTGTGCATTAGTACAATGTGCTTTAACGTAATGCAAACATTTGGGGCCGTGGCCAAGCAGCATGGCCGACAGGACGTGAGCTCCGCCAGCTCCTGTCCCGAGGAACCAGTTATCCTTGAAATAGATCCTGCCTGGGCTGTTTTTCCCCGGATTTAAGTACCTGAAGCTTCCCTCGTACTGGGGGGACCCCTGCGCTGGAGGGACGGCTCGAGGAACCCTCGTAAACTGCACCGGAGATGCTGCGGGCGCTCTGAGGGCTCCGGAGTGAACTACATGAGACCGAGGTCTGGGCCTACACCAGAGCGTCGTAGCGGAGGCGGCCCGTCCATCCGCGGCTTCTGACTAACCCAGAGTCGGGCCCGGCCTCGGCGGAGCCTGTTCTTATCTGGGGCTACATCTGGCAGGCGTTGGTGTGCGGCCGAGTATCACTGGGCGGCCTTGGCGACCTGGCGGACCTTGATCCCGGGCGGAAGAATTGCAGCGTCCACCCCTCCTCCTGACTCTACAATGGAGCGGAGCCTCCCGTCGGGTGAGCGCCCCTAAGGTGGGTTTCTATCTACTCTCTGGGGCCCCGGGTAGCTGCCGCTCGGCCTGAAATGGATCGGGTGTTGAATATTGGGGGGCAAGCATGATCAGATCGGTGCCCCTCCCCCACTGGGCCGCCATCTTGCCCTGACGCTGAGGCGCTTGTCTCCCTGCGCCGCAGGAACGCACCAGCTGGAGGCCCGCTGACCAGCGCCGCACTGCCATCGGGCGCTCCCTACAGAAGTGCACCTTTGGAGTCTTGGAGGTCGTGCCGCTGCTTTTGGGGGTGAGTGACGACGATCCGGGCGCCCCAATTGGCACAAGGACCCTGCTATCTACATCAGCCAGATTGCCTGAGCTCCCACCGCCTGTACCGGCAGGTGGGTTGTACGCCGCTGAACGCTCCTCCATTGGGCGCTATTCGGGGAGCTAGACTCCTACATCTCCGGTCAAGGCTGTACTGCGAGGAGTGAATTGCCCCTCCGCCCTTGCTTGCCCCAACTGACCCTCTGCTTTGTCTGGACACCTCCCAAGTTGCAGCTGCCTGAAGCTACCTGGTGGAGAGTTAAATCACCTGACACTCCCATCTCCAGGGCATCCTTGAACTGAGCACCTGACCGGGGGTGGCTGGGGGGAACCCTCTGCGAGGCTTTGAAGGGGGTGTGCGACTTTCTCTTCCTGATGGTGACCCGCAAGGATAGGACCTCGAGGTCTTCCCAGCCTAACACCATTGTACAGTATACCACTCCGCACCTGCCATCACAGAGGATTACGCGGCAGACGGATCCGGAAAACGATGGGGATGGTCCAGCAGAACCAACCCGTGCGGAGATATTAAAGGCTATACAGGGATCCCATTCTGCCCTGGAGAGGCAGATAGAGACTGTATCAATAGATGTCAATTTGCTGCAAACTGATCTCCGAAAGGTCGCGAACAAGGTCTCGGACGCAGAGGGTAATATCACTCAACTACAGGGGGAGGTGGTCTCCGTGCAGAAGTCGGTCGCACACCTTACAGCTACTACACGAGCACTGGAGAGAAGGGCTGAGGACGCGGAGGGTAGGGCCCGTCGCAGCAACATCAGGGTCCTGGGAGTGCCGGAACGACTGGAGGCGGGAAATGCGGAGCGCTTTCTAGAGACCTGGATCCGCACCCAGCTGTGTCCACAAGGCCTGTCCAGTGTTTTCATCATAGAGCGGGCGCATAGGGCCCTGGTCCCCCCTCCGCACCCAGGTGAACCCCCTAGAGCTCCAATCACAAAGATCCTGAACTATAAAGATCGTGATTGCATCTTGAAGGCTGCAAGGGAAGCGGAGTCTCTCACAATAGAGAACAGTCGAGTGTCCATTTATCCTGACTATACCCAACAAGTACAGGAGCAGCAGAAGTCCTACCTGGGAGTTAAGCCGAAACTCCGGGAGATGAAGCTCCAATACATGCTCTTATACCCGGCCAAGCCCAAGGTGCTCTCACAAGGCCGTGCGCACTTCTTTGAATCCCCGGCGGAGGTGTGGGAGTGGCTGGAGATACGGGGGGATTATCTACCCCCCGGTGAACGCGGTGGTCCCCGTGAGCCATGGGGGACCCGTCCCCAGCGACGACGTCGGGGTAGAAGGAGACGCCGATCTGGATCACGGGGTTCCGTTAAGTTTCGAGTTACTGTGGGAGCTGATGGTGCTCTCCGCATGAGATCGTCATCGACGGGGGCCGCTCCGGAGTCCCCCGGAGCATCCACCCCTGGAGAAATTTTGGTCCCGGATACCCTGCAAGACACTGTGCCCGATACGGGCTCTACGGCTCCGGTGATCCCAGAAACTGGCCTTTCCGAGCCACCGCTGGAGAAGGCTCCAGCTTGAGGTACTGTCTTGTTTATGGTTTGATGTCCTCCGCTTTGGGGGGCCTTCTGTTGGATTATTAGTGGCTCACTGATACTACTAACTTGTACTAGGAGTCCTTGGAGGGCTGGGTGGACCGGAGGACTTGCATTACATTGGACGGAGGCATGCAGGGTGGGGTCCACATTTCCTGGACGGGGGACCGGCCCGACCTGAGGTTGATATCAGCAGACATGCCTAGAGACTGTCCTGGAAAGATGGGTCCCACGGGGAGCTGGGAGGGGGGGTGCAATTGGGTTGGTTGTGTGTGAGTGTGTGTTTAATGGGGTGGCTGTGTACGTCCTGGCACTGGCAGGGGAAGGGCGGGGTAGCATTTTTGGTTGTTGCTGTCCTCTTGCTCGTGGGTGGGGGTGGGGGGAGTGTTTCTGAGGGGGTTCTGAGTTTGGGGGTTTTTGGAGGGTGGTGTGGGGTGAGTGCGGAAAATGTTACTGGCACTAAATGTATTGTGATTCATGTTTCTATGTGGCTGGCTGGGCGGGCTGATCCTTCCGGTCTAGCTGGTGTCTGGGCCCGGAGGTGGCAGGTTGCAATATATGCATCTAACAGCCCGATTGGGCACGATCTTCGACCATGGGTTTTAAATTCTTAACTTGGAACGTGCGCGGTTTGGGTACTTGCACCAAGAGACACAGGGTCCTTTCCCAACTCAAGCGGCATGGGGTCTCCGCCGCTTGCCTTCAGGAGACTCATTTAGATGAGGAGGGTGCTCAGCGGCTGTCCAAGAAATGGAGAGGCCAGATGTTCCATTCCTCCTTCTCCATGTATGCCAGGGGGGTCCTTATCTGGGTGGCACCTGGGATTCCCTGTGCTGTTCAATATGTTGAACAAAAATACACACTGCTTTAGTATTTCAATGTTTCCTTTTGCAGGTCTCGTTCCTAACCAGGATATCAAGACAGGTGTACTAATACATTCACAAACGAACACACTGACCACAAAGAAAAATGAAAGCAAATTTTTACTCAAATACTTTCACATGTGAAGACAAATTACTTCAATCACTGTCCCAAAACGAATATTTAAAACATATATGGCACAAAACCTTTGTGCTAAAGCATAATACACACTAAAAACAACAAGTAAAATGTGTTACTTCATATACGTTTTGGAATCAACAACTATATATATACAATAATCCTATTGTCGGTCCGTCTTAGTCAGGCCGGCTAGATGTTGAATGAACCTCTGTAATGATTTAGTCTATACAGATGGTTGAACGGTTGCTCCTTTGCATTTCTAACTCTCCTGGATCGCGTCCTTCACCTTCCGTTTGTGTCAATATCGGAGCAACCTTTCAACCATCTGTATAGACTAAATCATTACAGAGGTTCATTCAACATCTAGCCGGCCTGACTAAGACGGACCGACAATAGGATTCAGAAAGAGACCAGGACTCCATGCAGAGCTAGGTCTGCAAGAGGCTGTCCCACATATATATACAGTCCTGATGAAGACCCGCCCCTGATGCGTGAAAACACTGCATCGCCCCCCAGGGTCGAAACGTCGACTCAATCCCCGCTTTTGACGTGAACAAACTATTCAAAACCCTGTAGGATCCAAGATTGAATTGATGTACCTACAGGATTATTGTATATATATAGTTGTTGATTCCAAAACGTATATGAAGTAACACATTTTACTTGTTGTTTTTAGTGTGTATTATGCTTTAGCACAAAGGTTTTGTGCCATATATGTTTTAAATATTCGTTTTGGGACAGTGATTGAAGTAATTTGTCTTCACATGTGAAAGTATTTGAGTAAAAATTTGCTTTCATTTTTCTTTGTGGTCAGTGTGTTCGTTTGTGAATGTATTAGTACACCTGTCTTGATATCCTGGTTAGGAACGAGACCTGCAAAAGGAAACATTGAAATACTAAAGCAATGTGTATTTTTGTCCGACAGAACCATTATTATTTTGTCTATTACCCACCCAGGTTCTGAGGGTTACAGGGTTACCCCATTACATGTAATGGTTCAATATGTTGAAGCAGACGTTGAAGGCAGGTACCTGCTTTTGCGGATCAGGCTGGATGACAGGGAATTCTTACTCTTGAACTCCTATGCACCGAATATCGATGACCTGAACTTTTTCTCCCACCTTCAGGATCTCGTTGTTTCAGACTTAGATGCTCCCTTCCTCTGGCTTGGGGATTTCAATTGCGTATTGGCTCCCGATATGGACCGACATCCTCCTTGCTCTCGCACGAAGCCGCATATGACGGCGCGCCTCCAGGAAGTAATGCATACTTAGGGGGCTGTGGATGTGTGGCGCATGAGCCACCCCACACAGAGACTGTATACTTGTCATACCCCGACGCACGGAACCCATAGTAGATTGGACCGCGTCCTTGCGGCCAATCTTGCTCTGGTTCTCACTTTGACGGTTACACACCAGGCCTGCTTTCTGTCGGATCATGCCCGGGTGACATGCATGGCACAGTGGGCTGATCAGGCTGCCCGACCTTGTACCTGGTGAATGCCGATGGATATCCGCCAGGACCAGGTGGGAAGAGATCATGTGGCGACTGCCCTATCGGATTACATAGATTTTAACTGGGAGAGTGGTGACCTACCCTACTCCACCAGATGGGAGGCCCTGAAGGCGGTGATACGCGGAGCCTGTATGGGCCTCATATATGGGGTCCGGAAACAGCTACTCTCTGACTTACAGGATGCTGAGGACGTGCTCCGGCACTGTCAGACTCGGCCGGATCTTGACTCTTTGGATCAGGAGGCGGAGAAGGCAGCCCTGGTGTCTGTGCACGACATTCTCGCCCGCCTCGATAAATATACTTTGGCCCAGTACAGACAGCGTCTCCACCGCGAAGGTGACAAATCTGGCCGACTACTGGCCTGGATTCTTCGACAGGAGTTCGCACCTGAGAGGATAGTTGCCCTACGGGCCCCAACTGGTAATATGGTGCACTCGGAGTCTGCTATTCTTGAGGTCCTCCGATCCCATCTGGAGGTCGTGTATGCAGCTGACCCCTCGATCACGGAGGCCTCCTATCGGCCCTATCTTCAGGACTTGGGTCTCCAGACCCTCTCGAGGAAAGCGGCGGAGGAACTAGATGCAGGGTTGACGCTTCGGGAGATCAGCGCTGCGTTAGCCGCCCTGCCAAGGGCTAAGACCCCAGGAGGAGACGGTTTCCTGCCTGAGTTTTATCATTCGTTCGGTGAAGTCCTGGCCCCCTTCTTGTTGCAGGTTTATAATGAAGCCCTGGAGTCTGGCGCTCTTCCGCCCACTATGAACCAAGGAGAGGTCTGTATGATCTTGAAACCGGGTGGGGACGGTTGTGACCCCGCAGCGTTCCTGCCTATCACCCTGATCAATACGGACGCAAAGATCCTCACTAAACTGTTGGCTACTCGCCTAGCATCGCATAGGGCCCACTTGATCCACCCGGACCAGTGTGGGTTTATCCCTGGCCGTAACACGGCGATGAACTTGTGGCGTCTGAATCATATCCTCCATGAGGTACGTGGGAGGGAGAACCCTCATGTACTGGTGTCAATCGATCTGGCTAAGGCTTTTGACGCGGTTAATTGGGGGTATCTACTGGAAACGCTCCAGAGGATGGGGTTCGGGCCGGTGTTCTGTAATTGGATCCGAGTGCTCTATGGGGCACCCCGGGCTAGAGTTCGGCTTGGGTCGGCCCGCTCTGAGGAGTGGTCCCTGGGGAGGGGCACTCGCCAGGGGTGCCCCCTCTCCCCGCTCCTGTTTGCCCTGGCAATAGAGCCCTTGGCGGTTTCCGTTCGTGCTGAGTTGGAGCAGTGGGGCATTGGGGTGGGCGATACAGTGAACGTGATCTCCCTCTATGCCGACGACGCTCTATTCTATTTGACATCCCCCAGCGACTCGCTTCCTGCCTTGATGCGGATTTTGGACCGCTTTGGCACAGCCTCTGGACTGCGCATCAACCCTGGAAAATCTCTCATTTTTCCGCTGGTGGGCTGTGCTGCCGACCCGGGTGTTACTCCCCCATGTCTAGGGCTGTGATGGGAGCGCGAGGCGTTCCGCTATCTCGGCATTCAGGTGGCCTTGACCGACGAACACCTGCTGGCCCGTAATGCCGACCGAGTGCTCCGGACTCTTCACCAGTCTGTGTCCTTCTGGAACACGCTTCCTCTCTCCCTTATAGGACGATTGGCGGTTGCTAAGATGATGATGCTCCCCAGGATGTTATATATCTTGCAAAATACCCTGTGCCCGCTTTCTTCACAAATATTTTGCACACTTTATTCGCTGCTCACATCTCTGCTTTGGGCGGTTGGGCGTAGCAGAGTTGCTCTGCGCACGGTGGTCCGGAGTTGGGAGGAGGGGGGCCTGGAGGCCCCGAGGTTTGACCTCTATTACTATGCGGCACAGCTCCTGCCAGCTGCACGGTGGTTCGCTGATGAGGATAACTGGGAGCTCCAACTACTGTTGGGCAGAGCGAACAAGAAGACTCTGAGAGAAGCTTTGATGCGGGGAAGGGGAGCAGACGAGGCCTTGCCCTATGTGGTACGACACACAGCAGGAGTTTGGCAGAGATTTGTCGAGAAGGTGTTGAGGCGGGACCCCTTTCATAGGGAGCTGCCGGTGTGGATGTTATCCCCGGTGCTCCAGATGGAGGAGAACGTGTCCTACTGGGAATGGCGGAACAGAGGATGTGAGACCTTGGCGGACCTCTATCCGGATGACTCCTTTGTGTCCTTTGAACGTGCCATGGAGTCCTTTCACTTGAACACGGGGCAATACCTGCACTACAGAGGGCTCCAGGAAGTAGCTAGAACAACGTGGCCTCAGTTCCCGGAGGCAGCTCCGCTGACTCACACCCTTGGCATTCTCTTATCGTGTGGTAGAGGAAGGAGGCTGGTCTCCCTCTTGTACTCAGCCATGCGACGAGATTCGACCCCACCGACCCCGCCATCTTGGGCGGCCTGGGAGGCAGACTTAGGGGTGGCTCTGGAGACGAGACAGCGCAAGTGAATTGGGCTCCTGACCCGGAAAGTCTTGTGTAATGCACGGTTCAAGCTGATCCATTTTAACTTTGTCCACCGCACTTATATGACCCCGGTCTCTCTGAATCGCATTTCTGCGGATAGGCGACACAACTGCCCTAGGTGTGGGGCGGAGAGAGCTGGATTCTTTCATTTAGCCTGGGAGTGCCCTCAAGTCGGTAACTTTTGGAGGGAGGTGGTGGACCATATTGGTCGTGCTACAAAACTCCGGATTACTCTGGATCCGCTCCAGTGTCTCTTGGCCCTGGTACCCAAGCCCAAAAAGAGGAACCGGTACTACAAGTTTCTACAATTATCACTGGTGTTGGCAAGGCGGCGTGTGGCTATAACTTGGATGGGGCAGAGGGCTCCCGAGATATCCCTCTGGCTGAGGGATGCTAGAGAGTGGTCCCTGGCCGAGGAGACGCATATGCAGCGCACACGTTGTGATGGAAAACTCCAGGATGATCTGCTTGCCTGGAGAATGATGTGTGCGAAGGGGTTGACGGATGATGATTCGGACGCCACCAGTGCCGAATTGTTCACCCCTAGGGGGTCTGGTTCCGAGGGTGACGGGAAGGGAGACGGGTTGGAGGGCCCTGGTCCGGGGTAATGCCCTGCTAGATGCGCGCTAATGTTCCCTGCTGTATGTATCTCTGATTTGCTTTGATTCCCATAGGTCTACTTCTAGATGTGATCCCTGCACCTTTTCGGGCCTCGCATGGATAGCCTGACTTTTCCACGTACTTTATTACTGATGCCACGCACAGGGGTTTGTTTCTTGTTTTATGTTAAACTGAGTTCCATTGAAAAGGGTATTTATCCAAAGGGATAGGAGTGGGATTGCATAGAGGACATGGGAGAGAGTATCTATATATATAGAAATTAGCGGATAAAATTATGTATGCATATTGTTCATGTACGGCTATGATTACCTGAGACATGCGCTGACTCTACGCCGCTCAACCTCCGGGATGTGGGCCCATATGGCTGTGTATTACCCTGAACATCTATGTGGGTAAAAGACCTAGGACATCAACAAAAATGAATGACCAATTAACTTAAACCAGTAAGTGTGAAGAAAGAACGAAAAAATTAAAATTGTATACAAATATATATTTAATAAGTATAGAATAAAAATCATATAGAGAAGCAAACTATATGATCAGGTAAAAATATAATTCATTAAAAACAAACACAGGTGTCATAATACAGTACAGTTCCTAAAAATCATGCACATGGTAGAAAACAATACATTTGCATAATTAAATGACATAAAAATACAGTTATGAAGCAGCTCGACGCGCGTTTCGGCAGAAAACCGCCTTCTTCAGGAGTCTCTGCTGATAATATTGATGTATTATTCTAGAAGTTGTAGATGTCTTCATATATACATAAAGTCAGAGCCACTTGATAAAGGCTGATACCTGAGTTCGCATAGACATCGTCTTATTTTCCACACACGATGTTCCCTGAACATTGCATGTAGCTAATCTTTCGCCCTCGGTCTGCCTGAGCGGCTGTGAGGACCTGTGCCTTCTATGTTTCTGCAATAAAAATATAAAAAAAAAAAAAACATAGTGCAAACATTCTACCAGAGATTTAAACCTGATTGGTATTTGAAAGGTATCATTAAGTAAAGGCCAATAATAACTTTTGCAAAGCATCAAATTTCAAACTTATTTTGATTAGAGCGTTGCAAGATTTAAGCAAGACGCACATAATCTGGCTTCAGCTTAGATTGAAGGGATTTAAAAAAGTATGATGTGTGGTACATTTGCTGGTTTTAATGTAATCTGAATAAATCATTTTCATTTAATATTGCCATGAAATACATAATACAACAAGTCATTATTTACTAATCACATTTATTTTTGTATGTTGCAGTGATTGCGCCGAAAAACCTTAGTGGGAGTTATGATCTTTTCCTTAAAAGAGCCAGGAGCTCATAAGGGCATTTGAAAATTAGGACAGAAGTACCTGGTGGCAAACTGGTAGTGATCTATTATAACAACTGTTGTACAAACATCTGTGATATCAAACTCATTGAAGCAGATATTTGGAAAACTTATGAGGGTTGTGACTACAACACTTCTCTTTGTGATGGAGTGGAAATGGATCATCGTCACAATGTTAACATTGAAATGCATGCATTTTTAGGATAGGTAATGGTTGAAATTATGAGATCATTTTGTTATTATTGCCATGGAAATAGTTCCTTTCAAGTGCTTAGATTGCTGATGATAAGGCAAGCGATATTTTCTTTCTATATTATTGATTTATTCATAGCCTCATACATTACTGTTAGACCTGTCATCCTTAGGGTGGTCTTACCCGAAACATTTTGCTTTTGACCTCCACGTTTTGCAGTATCTTTTTGCTGACCTTAAGACTCTGAGCACTGCTGACCAGGGCTAAAGTGCTTGAGCTTCTCCTCTAAAACATGGTGACATTGGTGTATACCTTATTGCCATAATTGATTTAATGAAAAGTCACTGTAAATGTGTTAAAACACATACCCAGGGCCTTTAAGTCAAATGCTACCAGTGGTCCTGCAGCCTTAATAGTGCCACCCACATAACTAGCCTTTCCAACCTGTCTCAGGCCCGCCATTGCAGTGTCTGTGTGTGCCATTACTGCCACTTTGCCCTGCCATTTAAAACCACTTTCCAAACCATAAACTCCCATTTTTGCCCTAATGGCAGGGTGCTATGTAAGTAAAAGGTAGGGCATGTGCTTTTATGTTTTTCATGTCCTGGTAGTAACAAACAGCTACATTTGTTTTTCACTACTGAGAGGTCTACTCCTCACATAGGTTAGCATTGGGAATTCCCTTATTCACTATTCCTGATCGGGAAAGAGTGTTTACTTAATATTTTATATCTTTGGAATAGTACTGATAAATCCTCCTTACTGGTGAAGTTAGATTTCACATCAGTGTTTTAGAAAGTGGACGTGTCTCTGCACTTACTTAACAGTGCGCCTTGCAGCCTGTCTCCAATACATGTCTGGGGTGGTTGACAGCTACACTTTGTGCATTCCCTCCAGACAGCTACAACATGGGAAGGATAGATGTGTCTGCGTACCTATCTACATACATCTGCATTCCGGTGGCCTTGCCTGGGCAGGATGGAAGAGAAGGACTAATATTTCACTTAAATAGGTAGTGCCCTGTCCCCACACAAAGGACTGATTACCCCCCACAAATAGTGGAATAGTGGACAGGAATTGGTTGAAAGGGATATTTGTGCACTTCAGAGAGTTATTTTGAAGACATCACCACATCAAAGGCACTTTTGAATATAGGAACTGGGTCAATGACATCATAAAATTGGACATTGCTGGACTTGTAACTGAAGCTCTGCCAGAAGAACTGCTGTGCTGCTTAAAGGACTCAACTAGACTGCTGATCTGGAAGGCCTGCTTTTCTTTTTTGTTGTCCAGCTGCCTGATCCTCTCTGCTAATGGAGAGCGGGACTCCGTCTACACTCCAAAGGATGCCTATTGTTTCTTGAGACTCAGGAATATCAAAGTCTCTACCCCTGCTCCTGTGCCTGGCTCAGTGGAAGTCTGCCAGATACTTGTAACATGGATATTGATGGATTTTCTGTCTCCATGTAGCACAACTGATGCATCAACACAGTTGCGAGAGTAGAATCATCACATCGCATCAGAACTAGCATTTTGTCTCCTAAGATCGATGCATCAGAGAGCGTATCACCGCTGCTGCAGCTTGTTGAGATGAACGCATCCCCTCAACTGTATGGCAAAATCTGGCATATCGCTCGACGCCGCTGTCCTGACCGGGTTTTTGGCTCTATTTCTGAGTGATGGTGACTTTAAGCTTGCTACCATCCTGGATCCCTATTCTTAGCTTGTTTTTGTCCTTTTAGGCCTCTTTCCAGACCTAGAAGCATAAACTAGAGGATGGCCACTTTGTATGATGATATATCCCTTATTCCTGACTCTAATCCATCTATTGCCTATTGGCTTTGACATAATTATGTGTCCTTTCATCATCCTACCTATAGTAGAGGGTGGATCCTGTATTCCTGACTATATATTACATATTGGTATGGTTTGTGTATGCACTCTGATAGAGTTAAGTCCTTTTCGGGCCTACAAGGCCCAGAACCAGAGAGACTCCATTTTGCTTTCTGCCTCTGCAGACTGAGATGATTGCAGGGTAAAGGTGATGTTTTAATTATGAGGTGTTGTTCGCTCTTTGCAAACTAGAGACAACCGGCCGGAGCTGAATCTTATCAAGAAGTGTCCCTGGGCTCTAGTCTCTAGACGAAACAAGCAGCTGATCACTGTGAGAGCATCTAGAGCAAGGAGCCTGGTACATTGATTTGGTGGGACGAGGCTACTGGCTGGAACTTTCCACTAGAGGAGAGCATTCCATATTAGCGAAGTGCAGAAGAGGCGGAGTGTCAGTTGGTCTTTGGAACAGTTCAGTGCAGTTGATTCTTGGAATGGTAGAGTTCAGATGGTTGCTGGAGCTGGAGAGAGCAGTCAGATGAATCTTGGAATGAATTTGGAACTGTCAGCTGGAGCTGCCAGTTTATCAGAATGCATGAAAGCAGTTACCAGTCAGATGGGGGAGTTGGAGCTGCCAGCTGGAGCAGTTGAGCCAGTGGAGTGAAGCCGTGGTGACGGAGGGAGAGAGAGAGCCCTGATTCCACCAGAGAGAGAAAGAAACATTCCTTTCTTATAGGGTGAGGTATTCTAAACTAGTTTGCTTTACACTTAAACATTAATCTTGTTCTTTATTTCCTAAGCTAGATTCCCTATTGTAGTGTTACACTGATTAATCCTTTTCTTTCAGCGGTGTGCAGTCTGTTATAATCCATCCCCTTTTTAGTTGTCTACAGTCCCTGTCAGTTACATGTGGATGTGTTATAGTAATAAAGCTTTCCATTATAATAAAGAGACCCCGCAGATCTGTGTATGTGTCTATTCCCCTTTTACTTTTCAGGCTATGCCTAGATTGCTAGTTATTGTAATGTTGTGATAATAAAGGAACCCCAGTTCTTAGTGAACAACTGTGCAGGCGTCATTATTCATAATAAGGTTAACCTTTCTTCTAGTCAGATGCTGTTATGTGAACGGATGCATCTCCCGTCCAGGTAAATGGTAACTGAGCAAGGGAGTAGAGGAGCACTTGTATTTGATAATAACCTTTGCATATTGTGATTTTGCCATTCTTGTGTTCCACATAAAATATAACAATTGCATATGAGACATCCCCATTAGATAATATATATATATATATAGAAACTTCCCAATAGAGAGAGAGAGAGCTGAAGGTATTCATAGGAAAGTGATCGTCGTTGTGTAGCAGCGTTAATGAGAGCATTGATTGTGGTCAATGTGTATACCCACCGGATTGTGGCTTGAGCGAGCACTGATTGTGGTCAGTGTGTATACCCACAGGATTGTTACTTGTGTATGTAGGAAATAGTGAGAGCACTGGGGGGATACAGTGCCTATACCCACAGGATTGTGACTTGCACGAGCACTGATTGTGGTCAGTGTGTAATGGTAAGTTATCGGAACTGCCCCCTTCACTATGAGTAGGAGGGTAGCATAGTCTGGGTCTGAGTTGCCGCGAGACTATAAGGTATGAGTGTGGTGTAGAGCATGGAAGTCCTTAGTAATCAGTGAGTATTCCAAGTAATCCTATAGATTTAGTGGTGTTTTTGATGATATGAGCTTGTATATTGCTAATTCCCCATCCTCAGGTAGGTACCCAGGTGCCTGGATAAATGGGTCCTGAGGAGGGAGATGGTTACGTTTCAGCTGGATTGGTGGTGTTCTAGTCTGATTCTATCTGGTCCGAAAATCCGGTTGTCACAGCCGCTCGACCCTGGAACCAATGCATCACCTTCACTGCATGGAGAAGATCGACGCATCCTGCGCCGGCAGACCTTAACATTGGTGCATCTTGTTAAATCAAAACTTGGATGACAGTGAACCCTGCAATAAGAACAGCACCTAATCTACTATCCCCAATGATTAATAACTATGGTGAAAATCAACCACCATTAATGTGTGCCCACCTGTTGTTTGCGACCAGGAAAGGTACTTTGTTTACCAGGATCTGCGTGGGACCTGTAACCGGCCTGCGCTTCCTAGAGGTCAGCCTGAAGTTGAACTGTACTCCGGTTTAGCACAACCTAAAGTAAACTTTTCAGCGCTACATGCTTCTAAGCGCTTCACTGCATTTATTAATTTAAAATTCAATTTCTCAACTTCCATACATTGGATTTTTGTTGTTTTTGTATGAGATTAGGGTGTTGTATAAGGCTATACTACTCTTTGGTCTTTGCCTTACTCACCATATAAGATAGAAATGGGGACTCTGATATTTTATCAAGACCATTGCCAATCCATCCTATGATGAAATGTATATGTTTTCTAAGCCATCTCCTTTGGGAGAGTTGCAATTGCAATCCATTTAAGGACTTTAAGGATCCCTCCCTAAATAAATCTTCAATCCTGATTATGCCATGAGACCAGATTGATCATACGGGTTTGGTACCTGGAGTCACAAGACCTGCATTGTCCCCCAGTGGTCTACATCTTCACTGTGGAGCCCCTGGTGAATGTTTTATGCGAACACCCCTCAATGTGTGGGCTGAGACTGGGGTGTAAATCCATAAACAGATGGCATTTAGCTCTATAGAAAAGGTTATTTAATAAATCGTCCAATCTTAGGTGAAATCATTCATTTTGGGAGTGGGGGCTAAAAAGGCTCAAAATAAATTGAAATATGCCATTGATTTTCAAATTTACGAATAACATGGTATAGCATGAAGAGGAATTTGGGTAAGATATGGGTAAGTTAATTGGGATTCAAGGAACATCGGAAATCCTATGATGTATTCAACTTAACTATGGGGAAGGAATGCAGAGGATGACTACTCACATGGAACACTGGGTTAGTCTTCCACTTTCTTTGGCACGCTGCAATCCTATTCTGAAAATGTCCTTCATAGACCTCTTTATCTTTTCACTAATAATACCCCTCACCCCATCGTATGAGGTCTTTGAGTGATTTAGGTCGTTTATCGCATGATTTGCTTGGTCCGGTAAACTGCCCTGAGTGAGTTAGAGTTCCATGAACCTACATTACGAATAGATTCATTTATGGCACTGGACATGTAGCTATATTTCCACATGGCTCTAGCTCAAATTACACAGAACTAGTATCAGGGTACAAATCCAAAGTTGCATCTACTACTTTACTGTTGGCTGATGGGAGCCAAAGAACATTTGGAATCCCGTGAAACAAAATTTGTTGACCTGAATCACAAGTGGTACCGAGTGCATATCCGCATGCATACCGGCACGGGGGAGAGAGCTAAATCACACTTTAGGTGGGGTGTGGTCAATTTGGATAAAGATCATGTACTTATTGGAAAGGTTAAAGTGGGTGGTTCCAATGTATACATAAGTGTTTTTCTAGACAGTTGGATGCATGTCATGTGCAATTGCTTTTTGGGGCACTTACCATGTACGTAGAGTCATCACACTGGGTTTTATTCTTTGGGAGAGAAAAGTAGAACTTTTAGTGCGAGATATAATTGCATGACCCAATGGCTTACATGGGACTAGACAGACTGGCATCCATTATGTACAGAAATGCTGAGTTGATAGACATGATGTGACATCTGCCATTGGATCTCAAGTGAGGTCTGATACAATTGGACCTCACTTCCACATCATCTAGGTGCAGTGTGGTGCAAATAAGCTCAAACTCCTGAAAATGAATACATCACACAAAATGTGACTAATGGGTATTTTTTGTTGTTTCTATTTACTTTTCATATCTGTGAACATGGTGATATGTAGAAAAATCTGCCAAGGCTATTGCTGCATGAACGTGTATGACATTGATGTACCATCGTTCTTAGCCTACTTACAACAAGCAAAGAAAGTATTTGTGAAATGTTACTTGTTTATTCGACCTGTGAGGTTGGTTCTATATTTATGATGTTCTAATTCAATTGTGCATCACTATACTAAAACCATGTCAAACATATCCTTATGATGGTAAAGTAGTCTAGATGTATATTACCTACTGGCGATAGCCAGTAGGTATATATAGTTAGGATTTTTTTCCTATGGGACTTTTGAAAATTCTATGTCTAATAACTTTGGCGTTTGTGGACGGAATCGGCTGAAATTTTCAGGAAAATGGCACAGTTTGTTTCTGAGCAGCCCTTGAAAATTTGGGGGGGTTTTGTCAAGGGGGGGCCGAGAAAAATGGGGGTCCCAAAACGCATTTTTCCCATGTTAATTTCCATAGGGCGTTTGGCCTCACTTTTAGCTCGAACGGCTGAATGGATTTGCACGAAACTTGGCAAAATTTTAGGGACTGTTAGCCCGATGTGCCTTTGCTGGGTCTCAATATATGTGCTCCAGTGGATTTTGAGAAATTAACGTTTTAAAAAATGTATATATCTGTGACAGCGTCCCAGATAGCGCTCCAGATCGCGTACTTTTCGCGTCACAGAGCTTTGCGAAGTGATGCTGATTGGCTCTCCGGTGTCTGTCAACATTCTAAACAGTCCGGAGCGGCCACCATCTTGTCTCTCGGTAGGATCGAGAGACAAGAAGAGGTGAAAAACGAAGGGGGAATTTAATGAAAGGGGGCAAGGTAGACCCCTCTTGACCCCCTAGGAATGATGTTGGGGTTATTAAAGGGTCCCGTGGGGAAAATTTAAAAAATTTGATTTTTCACGGTAGAAGCGCTTCTCGGTTCGCAAATTAACGGCTGAATGGATTTGCACGAAACTTGGCAAAATTATAGGGACTGTTAGCCCGTGGTCCTTTGCTGGGTTTTAATATATGTGCTCCAGTGGATTTTGAGAAATTAACGTTTAAAAAACAGGTATATCTGTGACAGCGTCCCAGATAGCGCTCCAGATCGCGTACTTTTCGCATAACGGAGCTTTGCGTAGCGAAGCTGATTGGCTCTCCGGTGTCTGTCAACATTCTAAACAGTCCGGTGCGGCCGCCATCTTGTCTGTCGGTAGGATCGAGAGACAAGAGGAGGAGAAAAACGAAGGGGGAATTTAATGAAAGGGGGCTAGGTAGACCTCTCTTGACCCCCTAGGAATGATGTTGGGGTTATTAAAGGGTCCCGTGGGGCAAATAATAAAAATTTGATTTTTCGCGGTAGAAGCGCTTCTCGGTTCGCAAACTGGTAGCGAAACGTGAATTCGCCATTTTGTGTTTCGATTTCATTAAATTACTAGGTATAAAGGGGTACGGGAGACGTATCCTGACCCCTTTTGTTTTCTGAGGGTGGCTGAGGAGGCTCATATATGTTGATACATGTCTTCCAGCGGCTGTGCGTGAGCGTTTTTTTTTTTGTTGCGTGACGTCTGTTAACGTTCGATTCGATGGAAATCAGGAAGTGTTGACCGCCATTTTGTCACTGCGAGTAAATATTTTGTTTTAAATAATTGTTATAAATTAATCCTTATTGATAAACATTGTCTGCGCCATCTTGTCTTTTTTGCAATGCCACACTTTTGTTGAGCACGGCAGCCATTTTAGATGCCTTGACCAGACCCACTCTCTGCACGCCGCCTATCCTCAGCATGGCTCCTCACCCTCGCAAGCATCTCCCCCACGCACTGGTCACCCCCGCTCTCTCTCTCATGCATGGGCCAGAAACCTCCTCCCATGTGCGCTGCTCTTCCCTGAGAATCACACCCTGTGCCCGCCCGACACCACCCTTTCACCCTATTCACTACCGCACTCTCTGACACTCTTCTTCCTCTGTGTCCGATTGTTCAGGCCGGTCCCAGGCTATCACCTAGCCCTGCAGATGTAGTTTATGGCCCCATCTGTAGAGAATCACCCCTCTTCAAAGGAGTTACAGTAGATCTGTCACACCACACGCGTTCCTACTATCTGATAACCATCCTGTATTGTGCTTGGGGAGGGGATTCTCACTGTGAGGGTGTGAGGGACCGAGCCTGAAGCAGAAGATTCCAGGGATGCCTCTTTGTACATCAAAGTTTTTACAATTATGTGTCACATTATAAATATATAGTACTCCAACAAAGTAGGATTATAACACTTTAATAACTTTTAAATATATAGAACGCAACAAAAACAGTAAATACATTTAAAAAATTTTTTGAAAAAAGAAGCAACAATGGTCAGTAGCTGTGTTTTGTGCGAATAGTCCCAAGGCAGCACAACGTGCTGACTTGTGGAGGGCACCCAGGTGATGTTACCTGGGTGCCGCACTGGTTTTTGGTATCCTACAATGCAGCTCCGAAAAACGGCGTGGGGCGTCCCGGGGGGTGCGCGGGGAGGCCTCGTCAGTAGCGGTCTGTTGTGCGAATAGTCCCAAGGCAGCATAACGCGCTGAGATGTGGATGGGACCCAGGTGATGTCCAGTAAGTTGTCGCACTGGTTTTGGCATCCTACAATGCTGCTCCGAAAAACGGCGTGGGGTGCCCCGGGGTTGGGGGGGGGGGGGTGGAGGCGACGTGAGCGGGTCTCCCCAGGTGGAGGCTCGTCGGCTGTACTGGGGCGCCCCTTTACCATTTCAGTTGCCATTCCGCCCGCTTTTGCTACACTGTGCCTCATCCGCCATTCAGCTGTTTATCGCCCGCTCTTGAGGCTACAGCATCTCGCTCACCATGTAGTTGAGTTGCGCCCACTCTTGCGGTGCAGCGATAGGCGGCTGCCACAGGACTCTTAAAATGGCGGACGGCTCTTCGGATTTGGGCCTGGTCCACTAACATGGCCCTCGGACACCTTGGAACTCGGACGTCCCCTGAGCCTTGAAGATTTTACAAATGTCTTGGGGGCTCCCGACTCCTGCAGGCTTCCGGTGGGGAGCGGCTGCCATGATTGCTCGCGGAATGACCACGACGGAGCCACGAGATGGTGGTGCTCTCAGGCTGACGCCAGCTTTAGTCTGAAACATCTAGAAACAAGGTGGGGCTTTCATCGTTTGGGAAAAAAAATGTTTTAATCCAATGAAAAGTGATATTTTTAGGTCATATGATCAAGCCTTCCATCATTAGGAAACCAAAAGTAAAATGAACCAATGAAAAGTTTTATAAAGAAGTCACATGACCTGTTATGCTTACGTTACGCGCTGCTATAAAAAGCGTAGAAAATCCGTTGGCACGTGAGGCGGCGTCAGTAGCGGACCGATGTGCGAATAGGCCGAAGGCAGCACAACGCGCCGAGATCCGGATGGCACCGAGGTGGTGTCCAGCAAGTTGCACTGGTGTGGCCATCCTACAATGCTGCGCCGAAAGTCGGCGTGGGGTGCCTGGGGGGGGGGAGGTGGCGCAAACTGGCCTCTCTCGCCTCCCCAGGTGGAGGCACCTGATGTGCAGTGCGGCGCCCCTTATCTTTTCACTCGCCGTCCAGCAGAGTTGCGCCCGCACTTGCTGCTACAGTAGGCCGAAGGCAGCACAACGCGCCAAGATCCGGATGGCACAGAGGTGGTGTCCAGCAAATTGCCGCACTGGTGTGGCCATCTTACAATGCTGCGCCGAAATTCGGCGTGGGGCGCCCCGTTGGCCTGTGAGGTCGCGTCAGTCAGTGGGGGCTGTTTGAGAAAGCAATGTGATGCTGTGCGTCGCCCCCAAGATGGAGGCTCCTCGGCTGCAGTGGGGCGCCCCTTGGTGTTTCACTCGCTATCCAGCTGAGTTGAGTCCGCACTTGCGGCTACAGTAGGCCGAAGGAAGCACAACGCGCCGAGATCTGGATGGCACCGAGGTAGTGTCTAGCAAGTTGCCGCACTGGTGTGGCCATCCTACAATGCTGCGCCGAAAGTCCCATGGTCCGGCGGAACTTTTTTCCTTTTCCTTTCTGCATCTTGTCCCACAATCCGTTTAACCTTTAGACACGACCAGGTCCCTGAATGTGTGCAGGGGGACACTATTGATTGAATCAAAATGGCGGCTTCACACAAAGCTGACTCAAGCGTTGCTGGTGATGCTATACAGACAAAAAATGGTTTTCAGTTTGTACATTCTTCAGGATTTTTCCATCCAAGTCTGCTTGAGAGTTTGTAGAACAATGGCTTTAGATCTTGCCCTCCCCTCTTTTGACTGTTGGTCTTGTTGCCTATCTCTTCTGTTGTCATTTAACTGAACCTTTTTTGACTGGCGAAAGGGGTTCTGGTCCGACCGCTGGTTGGCGGAGATATTTTGACTATATCCTGGACTTGCCCGGCCTCGCCCAAAATGGCGCCGGTATAAATGGGACTCGTACCTCCTTGTTGGTTACTGGTTGCACAACCTTGATATCACAAGATACGTATGCAGTTTTGAAGCACATGGCGGGCGGGAATGAGAATTGATTGAATATTTCGACATCCCTATTGATATTAAGTTCTGATGTGTTATTGATTACTGTCTTTTTGAAAGTTCAAATTAACGTCACCCATGGTACTTGCCCGCAAATGTATATCTAGATAATTTTATTGTAAGTGGCCCTGTCGTATTTTAATTACAAAATGTACGTCCACCGATTCCGCAACTGTTTGACACCTTAGTTCTTGCAACCTAATGGCCCGCTCGTTGCGTTCCTCTACAGTGTAAATGTCTCCTCATCATATACGATTCCAGTTTGCTCCGTGGCCAGCCCACGTGGTTATAGGCCCGTATTTGTATACTGACATTTTCACAATAAAGGTTTTTAAAACAAAACATGGTAGTAGTATTTACATTGGTAAAGTTTTTAATTTTAGTTTCTGTTTTCGAATCAGTAAAAGGCAAGTGAAATAAAGCAGTCCAATTACATGACGGATAAAAGGTATAATACGCAGGAACGCAGTAAAGATAAATGGTCAAGGGCTGTTGTGTTTTTTACTCCTGCAACATAAAGTGATCGATAAGAATCTGATATTCAGGCGTATCGGCGACTAAGACAGCAGGCCGAGCATCTTTTGCTCAACGGCTCCGTCATGGGCCGAAGAAACGCCCTTTTGCTAGAAAAAGGAATATATTTTACTTGCAGGACAGTTGTAAATTTTCCGGGAAAATACATTAGCCTGGAACATTATAACATATATGTTTAAGAAAAAATAATGTTCGAAAGCAATAAAAAGCGTAATTTTTAGGTCATATGACCAAGCCTTTCATCATTAGTATAACAAAAGTAAAATGAACCAATGAAAAGTTTTATTAACAAGTCACATGACCTGTTATGCTTACGTTACGCGCTGCGCGCCGCGCGCAGCGCCCCGGATCCCTTCCGGGAAGCTGCGCTTCGCGCACTGGAGTACTTCCGGGTGCGCTAACGCGGCGTGTCATATAACGCATTACGCGACAACGTAGGTCCAGAATATAGTCAAAATGTCTCCACCAACCAGCGGTCGGAACACAACCCCTTTCAGCAGTCTAAAAAGTTCTGTTAAATGACAACAGAAGGGACAGGCAACAAGAACCATCAGTCAAAGAGGGGAGGGCAAGTTCTTCCCTACCGGGTCACGTTGGGGCGCTACCGGAACTGATCGAATTGGTAGTCTACAGTGTTTCTGGATGTTTCAGACTGAAGCTGGCGTTAGCATGAGAGCACCACCATCTCGTATCTCAGTCGTGGCCATTCCACGAGCAATCATGGCAGCCGCTCCCCACCATAAGCCTGCGGGAGTCGGGGGCCCCCAAGACTTTTGTAGAATCTTCAAGGCTCAGTGGACGCTTTCGAGAATGGGGCCCAAGCCCTAGCAGACAAGCGTCCGAGTTCCAAGGTGTCCCATGGCCATTTTAGTGGACCACGCCCAAATCTGAAGAGACGGCCGCCATTTTGAGAGTCCTGTGGCAGCCGCCTATAGTTGCATCACAAGAGCGGGAGCAACTCAACTACATGGTGAGCGAGACGCTGTAGTCGCAAGAGCGGGCAGTAAACAGCTGAATGGCGGAAGAGGCACAGTGTAGCAAAAGCGGGCGGAATGGCAACTGAAACGGTAAAGGGGCGCCCCACTACAGCGTGTCTTCAGGTCAAACGGATTGTGGGATAAGGTCCAGAATGGAAGAGTCATCAAAAGGCAAAAAGTTCCGCCGGACCCCGGGAGCCGGCCGCCTATGTCGGGGGCGATCTTAGGCCACGCCAGGGCAACAAGACTTGGGGAGGGGGCAGAAGTCAAGCGCACCCTCCCAGTCCGCGCCACCACACCGTATGTTGAAAATCTGAAGCCATTGTTCTACAAACTCTCAACCAGCCTTGGATGAAAAATCTTGAAGAATGTACAAACTGAAAACCAGTTTTTGTTTGCATAGCATCAGCAGCAACGCTTGCTATCAGAATGCATGAGTTTCATGCTCGATCGATTGAGCTAGCCGGATCAGGCAACAAAAAGTATAAAATAGTTATGTAAATAGTTATTTAATAAAATGTTTTACCCTGTTACTTTGATGGTGTGTTGTATATATTTATAATATTTGCATAGAGTTTATCGTTATTTTGGGCGGGGTGGGTGGCGGAGCCGAGCTGTTTCGCAGCCATCATGGTGTGGAGCTCAGTTCATCTCACTAGTTTCGTATTTCTCATGAAGGGTTGTTCCTAATGTTTCTATTTTAGCGAGGTCAAAAAGAGATCCCATTAGTGGCCTACTGATTTTGCTCGATTATTTTTTTTTTTAACACGATTTTTCACTATCTGCAAAGACTAAACAGAGTATTGCGGCTTTGTGCTTGTTAGTAAATAGAGAATGAACCAAAGAGAATAAATTCTAAAATAGTAAATGCTTGGATAACAATCAATCAAATGGAGAGACAAGCAGGCACGATGGATTACAACGGGGGCAAAGGCCTGCGTTAACTACCCTTCACTATCTGCAAAGAGAGAGTACTTCTAAGAGAAAAGAGGGGGGGGGCAGCGTTTAAAGCACATCAGCGTGCATAAACACGAAAATGTTTTTACCTATCACGTACTTGACATTTGACAGCTTTTGATATTTGTTATTAAAAAAACATTGAAATTCAATGAAAAAAACATAGGTTTTAGCCCATATATAGTTAGGGATTAGCATTTTCAAAACCTTATTTTACTCGCATAAAACCATTGAAATTCGCATATATAGTTAGATGCGCTAACTATATATCGCGCACCCGCAATCCACTGCTGATGATGTCACATATTACATCATTCATGACATGGTCAGTGACATCACTGATGACATCACTGATGACATCTCAAATGACATCACTGATGACATCTCAAATGACATCAATGATGACATCTTAAATGACATCACTGATGACATCTCATTTGACATTACTGATCACATCACTGATGACATCATTCATGTGATTATACGATGAACCTCTTCAGACTCTGATATAACCTTAGATACACTCAGTGTAAACAGACACTCACAGACTGTCACTCATCCATGGAGTTACTCACACACCTAGTCAGTCATGCAAAGAATCAATCACACCTCCATTTCCTCAACTATACAGTTATACACATCTTACTTATTCAAACATATACTATACATATTTAGTCCCTTATACAATCCCTGATACAAGTTCACAATGATCCATACAGCCACTCACACATTCACTGGCTCTTATGCACAGTTATTTATATATGTCAACTCTCACATGTACTGTGTTTTACGTATGTTCTTACTTTGACATGTAGCACTGAGAAACCAATCACTCACCAATACACTCATGCACACAGTCAACCACCCATACAGCTGTTTCCACATGCAGTTTTGAACCCATACATCTAGTGAATCAACTGTTCACACATCTATGCACAGAGTCACACACCTCCCAGCCACCCCCAAACACACTCACTCTCCCATACAAATACTTGGGCAACCAATCAATAACCCATACAGTTACTCATATAGCTACTGATCAACACATGCAGTAGTTCATAGAACAACAGATATAATGATGCACAAATTAAAATAGTTTAGTCACTAACCCATGCACTCAGTGAGACACATTTCATCACTCTCTCATACAGTCAGTCATGCACCTACTAAATCCTTCATCCAGATACTTATACATCCACTCATTCTTCAATATGTAAGACATATTTTAACTTTACAGAAACAGACAGCCACTGGATGATGTCATCAGTGATGTCACTGACCATGTCATGAATGATGTAATATGTGACATCATCAGCAGTGGATTGCGGGTGCGCGATATATAGTTAGCGCATCTAACTATATATGCGAATTTTAATGGTTTTATGCGAGTAAAATAAGGTTTTGAAAATGCTAATCCCTAACTATATATGGGCTAAAACCTATGGTTTTTTCATTATATATATATATATATATATATATATATATATATATATATATATATATATATATATATATATATATATATATATATATATATATATATATATATATATATATATATATATATATATATATATATACTGAAATAAATGTGCTCCTGTGTGCTGTATTATAGACTTTCTCAGCCAGGATCTTGGGAGTGGCAAAGGAAGTCATAGTTTCAAGCCATAACCCTGGTCACCAACAATAGAGGAATGGAAAGATTACATATGTTGCATATACATTGAATGGATTAGTTTGTGATTTCTGTAAATGTATGCCATCTCGGCAACTAGGCATGCAAATGGTCAATGGAACCTAGGATAGGAAACATCCTTTACCCCGCAAGCGTCACTCTGGAGTGCCATTACCCTGCAGTTTTTACACCGCAAAATCTTTCACAACGCAGGGCTTTACCCCGAAAACTATTGCGATGTAATCCCCAAAGTAACACCACGGTGGAGTTAGAAAAGTAAACGGCGGAGTAATTGGGAATGCGTTGTAATAGTTTGTGGTGTAAAGCCCTGCATTGTAAAAGATTTTGAGGTGTAAGAACTGTGTTGTAATGGCACGAGGAGTGTGCGGGGTAGAGTGTCCTTTTCACCTAGGATGCATTGGGTCCTTGTTTCAGGAACACGAGGGTCTGGGGTGTGAAGTTTAGGGTTGCTGATAACAAATGTGGCAAGAATGCAGATAGCCTGCTTTATCAATCCCCATCCACTTCTGCACATGTATGTTGGAAAGAACCTGATGCCAAAAGGTCTGCAAGTAATTTATCATGAACCAGTATTCATGTGATGTACCTGTCAGAGGCTGTAATTTGTTTAGGAAGACTCAATATCTTGTACTTCTTTAGCTTACAACATTATTTGATTTCTTCTTCGACTTTACCAAGCAGTATCACTCTCAATCTGATTATGTTTTTCCTGAGTATCTTTCTGCATGGAGCAATCGTGGACAACTCTAGTCGTCACAAGCTCTGTTTGATGATTTTGTACAATGCTGTTTAGTTTTGGGGCATCACTTGCATCAACTTTGATGCAGAATCGGGAGTGCTAGAGGGCACACAGCAAGCTGGCTGCAATTTAGTGGAACTCTGCCGGCCGAGTCAACAATCCGCCCAATATCCTGCAATGGCCGCACAACTGAGCCTCCCATTAGAGACAATTTGTCTCCTGAATGCAGGGCGCCACTGCACATGATCAAAAATCTGAAGGAAACGCGAGCTGGACGCAACATCACCCATATCCCCGAGAGGCGATGCGTAGGGGAAGATGGCCTATCACATGCACTGCAGAAATTCCCCAGCCACATTTTATTCTGATATAATTTCTATGGCTCAAAACTGTCCCAAAACACTTTTTTAGAGTAGTCCAAGAACTCTCTGACCCCGTAACAGTTTCACCCTTTTGTCGTCACCATCACAATATGAGGAACTTGTTTTTCATCAGTAAGTTGACGGACATTCAGCACTCACTAACATCAGCATGGATAGACAAATCCCAGCTGGATGACAACATCTTGACTACCAGCTTAAGGACACAACCCCCAACCAGTGAAGCTAATCCTTCTGCATCAGGCCCAATCACTCAGTTCAGTTCAGTAAATCTTTATTTTGATGATTAAAAACCACCATAAAAATACATTTTACAAATTTCAATAATTACATTTCTGAACCGTATTACATAAAAACAAGATTTTGTGAAATTAAAACGTGAGGTATTATATACAGCAATGCTCACTCTCTTGTGACTCTTAATCTTACCGCTACCTTTAGAGAGTGCATAATAGAACATAAAGTGCGTGTGTCATTTGCTCTTTGTAAAAACAACAGTGCAGTTTTGGCTTGCCGGATTTTTGCGTCTTTTAAAATATTCACAAGAAATTTACGATGAGGAACCTGATAAAAAGAACACAAAAGTACAAAATGAAGGGTGTCCTGCGGAGACCTATTGTCGCAGCCGCAGGCACCCTTCTGCTCAATTGTTAAAGAAAAACCAGATGGATAAGCTAATATGTTAGGTAACAAATTGAGCCTAAAACGACACATTACAAATCTCTCCCGCTGGTTATACATTAAAAATAAATAAGGTTCCATACCCTCCTCATTGCTTACTAGCCGATGAGCTACAACTGATCTCTTTAAGGACTCAGAGTTTAATCTGCACAAATCAAATTTTTTTAAAAGCAGTTTTTTGATTCGATGTCTACAGGATGAGGCAATTAAAATCGGGTTACTGAAGAGGGGCTGCAGATCTATGCTCCCTAGTGTATCCATTACATAGTTTAACCAAGGGATTTGGAGACTATTTTGTTTTTGTAGACAATCACCAGCTATAACCCTACTTAGTTCAGCCTCAGGGTTGACCCAAATTCTGAGCCATGTCATAATGGGTCTCACCTTCACCTGGTCTATGATATAAGGGATCCCAAGCTCGGTATGTGCAATTTCTGCTGGGGTACTCTGCGGTATCTTCAGGATCCTGCGTAGGAATTTGTCTTCCTCCAATTGTAAATCTCTGGCATACCTAAAACCCCAGACCTCTGCCCCATACAGAGCCTTTGCGGTGCTTACAGCTCCATATAAGTTCATTACTTGCTCTGGTGACCACCGACCCAGTCTTCGGGCAAAGTTTAGTATCGCACCATTTGAGGCAACAAACTTTCTACATCTTTCCTCAATTAGGGAGTCAAACTTTAACCCCCCATCAAACAAAAGACCCAAGTAGGAGAAGGTGTTGACAGTTTCTAATGTGTGGGACCCTATTTTAAATACACATTTTTTGGAGGGTTTCTTACCCGCCACCATCACGAAGGATTTGCTTAGGGTCACGGACAAATCTAGGTTGTTCATGAACTTCACAAATCCATCATCGAGGTGTTGGAGACTCACAGCAGTTCGCGCAAGCAGGACCGCGTCATCCGCGTACAGCAATACTGGGATCTGACGCGTTCCTGCTTTAGGGCAATCCACATTCAGAGCTACAAGTGTTCTCTCAAGATTGTTTATATATAGTGAGAACAAGAAGGGGGCGAGGATACACCCCTGCCTCACTCCGCTGGTACACAGAAAAGACTCAGTGCACCCCCCCTCCGTACTGTACCGGACCCTGGCAGTGGTGTTCCAGTGTAGTTCTTTAAGGATGCATATGAGTCCAGTATCAATGCCCTGGTCACTCATCATGGCCCACAGTTTATTTCTATTAACATTGTCGAAGGCTGCAGCCAGATCCATAAAACCCATGTAGCCTGTGCCATTGCTTGCCTTTTTGTATTTTGCAACTAATAAATACAGATTTAGACATTGGTCATTAGTCGATTTACCAGCTCTGAACCCATACTGGGTGTCTACTATGGTGTGGTGCTCTTCAGTCCAAGCCATAAGGCGATTTAATACCATCCTGCCAAGTATTTTGGCTGACACATCTATTAAGGATATCGGCCTATAGCATTGGGGATTGTCCCTACTCTCCTTTTTGAAGATCGGGACAATTAATGCAGTAGACCAAGATCGCGGGAGCCCAGATTTTATGGCTGCATTTATCACCCTTGTCATAATGGGAGCCCACAGGTCAATGTTACTTAAATAGAGGTCGGGTGGCGTACCGTCGGGACCAGGTGCTTTGTTTTGGGCTAAGCCTTGAATAGCTTTTACTGTCTCCTGAAGTGAGAATATTAGTTCAGTGGGCCGGGCCCCATCCCATCCCCCTGCTGGGACTGAATCACAGATATTATTGTAAAGGCCCTTGAAATGAGTCTCCCACTGTTCGGGAAGGATATTGGTTGCAATAACAGGCGCACTACTATCTTGAAAGCAGGGCCTGTTAATTATTCCTCAAAATGCATTAAAGTCCCTATTTTCCCCTGCCTCCCTCAGATCAGCCCAGACTTCTGCTTGGAGCGTAATCTTCCTCTGTTTTACCTTGATTTTATATGTGCTTCTACAAATGGCTACTTTCTGCTTGTCCCTGGGATAAGTTTTTAAACGGGATTTTAGATCCCTCGGAGCTCTGGAGCAGCTGGCATCAAACCAGCGTGGTTGTGTTGTTATCTTTCTGGGGCTTTTTCCCTTCAGTAGTCCATCGACCAATTTAGTTAGGGACTCGAACACGGAGACCAGCACACCTCCTTCTACTGATGGTTCCAGGCAGTCTTGAATCTGCTTGTTGCCTTTCTCAATAAGAGTTTTATAAAATTCCTGAGCCTTTATTTTTGACCACTTCAGTCGCCTCTCCTGGTCTATCGGTCGCAGCTCAATCCCTACTGGTTTGCTCCTTTTGGGGCGACCACTGTATGCCAATTCCAAGATTAAGGGATTATGGTCACTAAAAGGGCTCCAGTCCGTTCTAAATTCTTTGACCCCATCCTTTGCAAAAGTGGATATCATCATGAAATCTATGATGGAGGAGCATCCTCTTCCTTTAAATGTTGGTGTTAGAGTGCCCTCTTTCCCCGGGACTGCCAAATCTATCGTGTGTGTAAGGGCATGGGTGTCTAATAGCTTCGTTAGTGTTGTCCCTTCCTTACTGTGCTCGAAATGTGGCCCGTTCTCTATTGGGAAAGAAGACCAATCCACACTTACAGGGAACAGATTGGGGCATAAATGACAATTTAAGTCGCCCATCACCAGGACAATTAGATTTCCTTTGCTCAATCTCCTCATTTAGTCTGCAGTCTAGTTCCTGAATTGCTGCACTGTTCCCATTTGCCGGGTCTGAATTATAGATGTTAAATATCAGCAGCCTGAGCCCTTGCCCTTGAAATACTACTGCCTGTAGGGTATGTGACGTCCAGGAGGGTTGTGTCCATGTGCCTTCTAGATCAAGGTCAACATACAGTGCTAACCCTCCCTTTGCCCTCCCTGATCTACTTTCCTGAGCGGGCACAAAAAAACATTTATAGCCCTCTATTTGGCAAGGAGAGGAGTCGACCGCCCAAGTCCCCTGGAACGCTAATATGTGGCAGCCACATAGGTGCTTCCTCCAGTCCTCATTGTCAAATATCCCTGCCAGGCCAGCTATGTTCCATGACAGTAGAATCAGCCTTTCCCCCAGTGTTCCGCCGTCATTTACTCCCTGATTGTGTAATATGGGTCCATTTTTCCTGAGCATCCTTGCACCCTGGTGCCCCTCTTCCCCTGTTACTGGGGATTCTTCCCCCCTTTTTCCTTGATGGTTTCCTGGGTCTTCATTGGGACTTATTTCCATACACACCCCTAAGCCCATCTGCTCTTTGCACTCCCCTATTTGGGTTAGTCAGTCATTCTCATCAAGGGAAAGTAGCGGACTGAATCTATTTGCCCACTGGGGGTAGCCCTGATTTTGCATATTCGGGCCTGTCTGCCCATGCAGTCTTGCCCAATTTACGGTTGGTGCGGTTCCAGTTCTACCATAGGAATAACTCGGGGTATGGATGACTCGTCTCCTAGGGTAGAAGTATCCTAATGATAGGGATCGAATAGTGCTAGTCTGATTCCTGTTGTGGTTGCCTAGTATATATTCCACTAGGTTGGTGTTCCTAAAATTCACCACAACACAGTCCCCCGTAATATCATTCCTTCTGCTGCCTATCCAAATGACCCTTCTCACATGAAGAATCTCCCCATGTTCCCCCCCTTGCAAAGACCTGTGTATATTCAGCCACTTAATTATTTTATTTTTCAATTCCATGTGTTGTTCTTTCTCCCCTGTCCTCAGTTCAGGTACCCCGGCAAAGACAACTGCATACGGGGATGCCTCGGGTGATAGGTTTATATGGGGGGGGGGAGAATAGTTTAATCTATTATTTTGCTCCGGGCATATCTGGGCTGTTTCGGTCAGACTATGTGTTGCTGTTTGACCTATCAGCACATTACTTCGCTGCTGGGCCTTGTCTGTATCCTTATTTCCCCCCCTCTGGGTGTTTCCCCTCCCTCCCTGGGCTGCGGATTTGGGTGTTTCATGTATTTGTGCAATGGTACAATGCAAATTACTAACACAGTTATTTTTATTCCCAGCTATTTGTCCTGTTGGCATGGTAGGTGCCGGGGTAGTGTTCGCTGTTAGGTTACTGCTTATTGGGCTCTCTATCTTTCCCAGTTTGCTCAGTTCATTTGCCACTTTGTCTAGCCTGCTAACTATGGGTTTTAGCTGGCTTATGATAAAGGCTTCCTATTACTTCATCTATCCAACCAGGGGGACCTGGGTGACTTGGAACTACTACCTCCGTGACCACCTCTTCCCATTTCATTTGGTCCACGCTTGATCCTACTTAGATTCCTTCTCCCAGGCTGGCCCTTCCTACCGCCCCCTTATTTTGCCCTTTTGCTTGTGACTGTGTTTCTATTCCTAGTTCTTCCTGCTTCTACCCCTTCTGCCTGCTGCGCGCACGGGATACCTTAATGCGAGTTTTCTAGGCTTTCAATAAGGGTGGTTACTGAAGTATCTGCTTCCCTAGGTTGTGTAGGCGCGACTGGGATAGGGAATGGTGACATGGACAGGCGCCTCTCCGTGCGCTCAATCTCCCCTGAGACAACCCTGATGACTTTTTTCAACATCAGGTCAATCGCGGTGGGTGGGGCTTTGTGGGGCAGCACAGTATTAGGGTCAAGCCCTGGTGGATTTGGGGTGCGTGATGCATGTGCCTTGCCAGTGGCAGATCGCGTTTTTACTTTATTTGGCATGGCAAGGAAAGAGTGCTAAAGAGGGTACAAGAACTTTCGCCGTCCACGACCCGCAACAGCACTCCCTCGCTCTCTCTGGGACAAATTTATAAGACCTCTTTGGTATATGGCAGGTGTAACATATGAATCATAGCTATGTATTTGCCTCCCCTTAACGCAATTTCCCAGTTATTTTTAGTCTGCTTTTGTTACAAGTCTTTGGGAAAGGTTTCTAGTTGTTTCGATGTTGTGGTGAGGTGCTTAGTTACAACACTCGCTACATAAGTGCCTGTAGTGGGATCAAGGGAGGAGGCCCAGCCCAGCCTCCTCTGGCCGCTGATGGTTGCAGAAGGTCCTGCCCTTGTCCCGGGCTTCTCCCGCGTGCGTCCCGCGCCGCAGAAGTAGAAGCTTAGTTTTAAGCGCCTCATGGCACGTGTATGGCCGGAAATGGGCGTGGCACTGAGGCAGGCTGGGAGTTGTGGTTCTCCCTCTTGGCGGCGGCGGGGAGACAAGCAGCCAGAGGTCCCTGCTCTCCAGTCGGTCCTTTGGGGGTAAGTACAGCCTCACACAAACAATGCCCCCTCGATTATCAGCACATCCCGCACCACTGCAGGAGAAGCTCAGTTTTAAGCGCCTCCTGGCGCGTGTATGGCCGGAAATGAGCGTGGCACTGAGGCAGGCTGGGAGTTGTGGTTCTCCCTCTCGGCGGTCGCCCGGTTTTGCTGGCGGCGGCGGGGAGACAAGCAGCCAGAGGTCCCAGCTCTCCAGTCGGTCCTTTGGGGGTAAGTACAGCCTCACACAAACAATGTCCCCTCGATTATCAGCACATCCCGCACCACTGCAGGAGAAGCTCAGTTTTAAGCGCCTCCTGGCGCGTGTATGGCCAGAAATGGGCGTGGCACTGAGGCAGGCTGGGAGTTGTGGTTCTCACTCTCGGCGGCAACCCGGTTGTGCTGGCGGCGGCGGGGAGACAAGCAGCCAGAGGTCCCAGCTCTCCAGTCGGTCCTTTGGGGGTAAGTACAGCCTCACACAAACAATACCCCCTCAATTATCAGCACATCCCACACCCCTGCAGGAGAAGCTCAGTTTTAAGCGCCTCCTGGCGCGTGTATGGCCGGAAATGGGCGTGACACTTAGGCAGGCTGGGAGTTGTGGTTCTCCCTCTCGGTGGCCACCCGGTTGTGCTGGCGGCGGCGGGGAGACAACCAGCCAGAGGTCCCAGCTCTCCAGTTGGTCCTTTGGGGGTAAGTACAGCCTCACACAAACAATGCCCCCTCGATTATCAGCACATCCCAAATAATGAAGTCACTGGTCCCTTTGGACACCCCTCTCCGTTTGACCAGACTGTTGTCAAATAAGTTGGGGTCGCCTCCGACTGAGCTGAGTACCTTGAGTCCACCCCTTTTACAACTTCTTGTTGAACTCTTGAATTTCTCTTTACACTCATTCCCCAAGCATGAAAGCATGCCATGATACTGGTGTTATTTAAGAAACCTGACAAGGATCCCTCCAACAATTCTAACTTCAGAACAATCTTGATGCTGCCTATTCTTTCCAAAGTCTTAGAGAAACAGTTAACAAGCAGCTGACCACATTTGTGGAGTCCAAAGGTGCCCTAAATTCCTCACAGTCAGGCTTTAGAGCAGGACACAGTACAGAATCCGCCCTTTTGTAACTCTTGGAACATCTGAGATGGCACCTTGATAAAGGCAGTGAAGCTGCCCGGATGTTACTTGATCTCAGAGTGGCATTCAATACTGTGTCACATTCCATTCTTCTGGATAGACTCTCTCATCTGGGTCTCCCGGTCTGCCAAGTACCATGCAACAGGCGTTAGACTAACGCATTTCAGTGTGGTGGCATGCATCACCGCACTGATACGCATTGTCATGCAATCATAGCACCTCCTCTGCAAGCGCCGGAGCACTGCTAAATAACGCCACAGTATAAGCACATCTCTTATATGAGAACATGCATCTGTGCTGATTGCAGTCAGCAAGCAATGTTTGGGGGCTTGCTCAGCTCGTTCTGGGCTCAGCTGGCTACAGAGTTTCACCCAATAGCTGTCATGAGAGTAAGTTAATGTGATCAGTTCCCCGATAATGATGCGTGGTACTTTCAGGCCTGTCAATAGCAACAGCTGACAGTGTGACACAAATGGGTGGGCGCAGAACATTTAAGTGTGGAGTATGCCAGCTTGTGGTAGCTCAGGCGGCAGCCCGCCTCTGCAGTTTTCACTGCGTTGTGCTGGGTGACTAGGACCGGGACCAGCAGCGTAATGATTCAGAGATGGTCTGGCAGTGGACCACCTGCCACTAACCCTACAAAGTAGGGTCAATTCACCAAGCAGATCTCCCTCTCTCTGTCACAGAAGCAGCTGCCTCCTGTCGAAGACCGGCATTTCTGCCATTCAGATAGAGGCGGAAGAACCTGGTGACCGCGCTCACCAGGACTATCCTCTCTTTCCATCGAGGGCTATTGTGAAGTGATGGGTATCACTGCAGGGTCCAGATGGGTCAGCTGAATGCTTTGGGCAGTCTGTATGTATTCCCCAGACACTTAGCTGGAATCTTTCATTGAGGTTGGGACTCGAAGCCAAACAGTGTTGCCGCACACTATCTGCTGTCAATGGGGACCATGGCCTAGGCTAGACGGTGAACTTCGCTCCGCTTGCAGAGTCCAGAAAATTCTGCTTCACGATGTGCCGCAGAGGTTTTTCCCCACTCGTGATCGTGAATGGTAAGTTTGCGAGCACGAGCTGCTGCTCGGGTAGGATTTCTGCCCAAGACTGGAATACTAGCACAAACTGCAGTTCACACTGCACTCTGCCACTTGTGGAACTTTGCAGAGTTTTTTGTAACTTCACGGAGTTCCGCGTAGCAAAACTCTGTGAACTATGCCCAGGCACACGGCGCAGCCACCACGGAGTAGTGGCCAGTACCTCAGCAGCCTGTCCACCCTGCCACAGCTGTCCAGTGCAGCCAAGCGAGAATGCAGTCATGCAAGTCACTCAAGTACTCTCCTCCTGGACCGCACTACCTGCAGCATGCCGTGGCTGTGCCCTTCCTCCATGCTCCTGATCCTTCAATAGGTGCACGCTGACAATCAGTGAGCAGTGACACAACACAGTCCTGGCAAGTACCAGCGTGATTGGCGATTGTGGAGAGTTGGGGGGCATCACACCCACCTGTAGTGGATCCATGAGCCAGCAATGTGCTGCCGCAGCCATGAGTGACACTTTAACTTGCAATGAGGGGAGCATTGGCATCCACTATGCCTTGTTGGGGTAAGTGCCACTGAGCACATATTACATTACACAAGGTCCCATTCATTTTGTAAGCCTTTTACCGCATTTTCTGTCTTTCTAAGTTTCAATTTTTGTCTTTGTACTGTGTATTTGTAATGGACAATGCCAATTCACCCATACCTGTATGCCTCATTTATGTGTGACCATTTTTTGGTGTGACTTCCCTGTGCCTTTCTAACATGTGAGAAAGAACAATCACTAGGGGGTATAGGGGGAGAGGAATAGGTGAGGCAGCCCCCCACTCACACAGTATTTAAACAAATGGAGCCTCACCTACATGTGTACACATCCATATAAAAAACCACCAGGGATAGGGACCCCTTCTTATTAGTGTCCCCAGGGATTTGCCAATGACATAAATCCTATGGTTGGGATATGTGTAGATACTAAAATCACACAGGACCACAATTACCTCATCCACCAGAAAAATGTGAAAGATAGAGAGAGTACCTCACGGTAACACCACCCGAGGGGGTTCCCGGTTAGTAATTGCCGGTATACCCACTTCTCATCATTGGCCACTCTCTCTATGTGAAAAGACAAAAGTGCACTAGAAAGAGATAATAGTGCAAACGTGAGAATAGTGATGTGAAAAACACAAATAGTGACAAACGTCTCACCACTAACACACACTTTATAGTGTATAGAGAAAAGATGTAAAGACCCCTAACCAAACACACAAATAATATGTAAAAGTGTGGTAGGGTTGTGCTTGCTTTACCGTTTTATTCTGATGCAGCAGAACCCCACTTCTTAAAAATGGTAAATATGTACCATGACTCTCTTTTTACTCAAGCCGACATGTTTCATCGCTGCAATTTTAGCGATTTCATCAGGGCAATGAGGGGTAGGAAATTCTCAGTCTTTTCATGCAATTATGGACCTTGAGGGTGCTACGTTAGCACATACCAGCACCACTCAGAGGGGCACCGTGTTTAAGCATCCACGTGTACCAGCATGTGACCGGTGAAAATCACAGCCACTGTCGCCGAGTCCCTCCGGCGCTTCCGACGATCCACACGAACATGTGTCAGCATTACGTTGTAATAGAGTTTCTTGTTCTGCAAATGCTTGTAATTTGTGATATTTATATGTTTCCCTCGTCTTCATTGCTTGATTTTGCTCACAAGAAAGTGTCACTCATACTTGTTGAAATGTAATTCATCATAAGTAACACTGAAAATATAAAAATGACACACATGGCATTTGTGAAACCTGGCAGCTCTGAGTCTCCAAGGGGCGGCTCTATCGTGGCGGACTTCTTTTCTGGCAAATCATACCTTCCAAGGTTTCTCGGCTAGAGTGGCATACCGGCCACATGCTCTGACTTTGGAAGGTTCCTCAAGGATCTACCCTTAGCCCAGTGTTATTTTCCCTCTATGTCCGCCCACAAGCAGACTTGGTGGAAAGCTGCGGTCTCACTTTTTTTCCCAATACAGACGACACCCAAATCATCTCCTCCTTGTTGTCTGCTCAGGATCACAACTCAGGGGCTATGAACTCCTGCCTGGCTCTTGTGAACACCAGCTCTCTAAAACTAAATGGCAATAAGACCAATGTAATGGTGCTGGGTCAGAATCCACTGCTCTGGGGACCTCAGCACTGGCCTGAGACCTCTTCCAGAACCAGCCCTCAAGGTAAAGAACCGAGGGCCTTATTATGAAGAAAGGGCGATACAATATCGCCGCTTTTATTGGCGGGAAACTGCTGCTAAAGCGGCGATAATGGGCTTGATAATATGCCCTTGTGAATTACCATAGAAGCCCAGGTTCACACCAGAACCTGGGCTTCTATGGGAATTCACAACAACAGATTATGAAGCCCATTATAGCTGCTTTAGCGGCAGATTCCTGCGGATAAAAGCGGCGATAATGTATCGCCCTTTCTTGATAATATGGCCCTTAGGCTCCTGGCTGGATTCCAACCTGTCTGTGAAATTGCAGGCAGCCAATGTGGCTTTGACCTGTTTTGAAGTGGCTAGAAAAGATCATGTGGAAGCTCCCTTTTTCAGCCAAAGGGTATTTATTCAGGCCCTGATCTTATCAAAGTTGGACTATGGAAGCATTCTGGGCCTTATTTAAGAAGGTCTTGCGCCGCCGGTGCATCACTTTTAAAATAGGAAAAGTGACGCATCAGTGGCGCAAGGCTTTCATAAATGAGGCCCTCTGTATCTTGGAGCAGATATGGCCTTCATGAGATGCCTTCAAGTGTTCCAGAACACTGCCACCAAGCTTCGGTTCCTCGTAGCAAAGCACGCCTCTGTGCCAGGTCTTCTCCGCAACCTTCACTGGCACACAGTGGATCAAGGTCAAGGCACTATGCTTTATGTATAACGCCAGATCCTACAATGGACCACGGTTCATGGAAGAACCGGTGGTTTCTTACTATCCTTCCCGCGTGCTGCGCTCAAGCAATCAATCGTTCTACACCGTCCCCAAAGTCATACATGTTCAGATGGATGGTTGTTCCTTTTCCTATGTTGGCCCCAAGCTGTGGAATACCCTCCCTGAGCCCCTGAGAAGTTGCACCTTCCTGAAAACATGGCAGTTTTAATCTGCCACTAGACTGAGCTGCCCTACCTGTTGTTAATAGCGCTGGGAAACTCTGCTTGGGTAGCTACGCACTGTACAAGATTTTTATATTAATAATGCAGGCACCCTTACAACATGATGCAGAAGTGCCCCAATGCTAGCGCTTTCACACAACTCAGCAATACCACTTGCTGTGCTGCATTGCAAGAAATGTTTGCGCATTCGCATCATATGTATGTGTATGTATGAGATATTTATAAAATGCAAACCTAGCTGGAAAGTAGCAGAAAGCTGTACAGGTTCAAAGGAAAAGACAAAGTGACCGTGTGATAGGAGGGGTAGGTCGATTGTGGAGGCATACAGCCTTACTGCCTCACGGTGTGAATTTTCATCTCTTTCTAAATAAGAGCAGGTTTGAGGCAGTCATGGAGACACAGCGATGTTGCTCCAGATTGAAGGTGTTTGCTTCTATGCCTCTGAAAGAATCAGACACGAGCCCTATGTAGAGTTACAGAACAGAAACGACAGTGTGCCACACACCATGGTCTAGATGTCTTTCTTTGATTGTCAAAACACAACATAATATAACCGAGGTAAAACTCGCCAAAGAAATGGCCTTGTGCATATACAGTCTCTATGTGTGGTGAGGGCTATCCAGACATGCACAAAGACAACAAAACACCCTGTGCCTCATTTATGAGGCTGTGCGTCACTTTTACGCCGCTGGTGCGTCACTTTTTGTGACGCACCAATGGCGTAAAAAATGCGCCTTGTTGTGCCATATTTACAAAATGATTCATCTAGGTATATGCGTCACTTTGTAAACCCCTACACCACATTATACCTGCGCCAGGTATAATATATGTAAGTGGGGCGTATTGACAAAAGAAAGGAAGGTAGAAGTGACGCAGTGAAATCTATGAGATTTCACTGCGTCACTTCTAGGACACAAATGCATCAATTTCTTACACCTGCCTCACAGCAGGCATGCGACTGACGCAGTCCTTTTCACATGGGCTTGCCCCATGTGAAAGGACACATTGCTGGAGTTGCGTCACTTTTGTGACACACTCCAGCAATGCGTCACTTTTGAGCCATACAGATACGTCAGAAATACTGAGGTATCTGTAACTCCTTCCGCCATGATGCGTCATACTGTAAATATGATGCATCATTGGTGTCGCAAGGAGGGCGCAGTGAAAAGTGACGCATCGCTGTTTTCATGCAGCGATGCGTCACTTTTCATAAATGAGGCCGCCTAGGTTTGCCCAAAATGGCATAAAACTTGCCTAACACTTGATGAACATAACCCATCAACTGTCTGAACATTCTCAGCTCCTTCATGAAAGGTGCAGAGTGACTCTGAATGTTGTGCAATCGAACGCCTGCTTGATGAAACCTATAATCAAATTCCTATAATTGCCTCTGCTTTTATGTAGCACGTTATGCATAAGGGACTGGAGGGGCTGTTCATCCCCAGCATAAGTCTGGGCAGTCCATTGCAAGTGACTGCCCAATGCATGCATGGAGTCTGCATGCAGATATTAATATGAATTATTGCTGAACTGTCAAATTATAATAAAGCAAATATTATATGGTACAAACGAAAAATATGCCCTCAAATATATGAATATATCAAATACATGAAATGCAATGGGGTACATGAGCAGTAAAAGCAAAGATTACATCATTCTCGAAATGATATTGAATCAAGATTAATAGGTATAATTGCCTATGCACCTTGATACATGAAAAGATCTAAGCAAAATGCCTTATGCCTAATTTAACTATGAGGCTTGACGCTAAAAACAAGAACGAATCCATAGGTCAGTGCAATGATACTGGTCCTCGCCCGCTGTCGATGATGCTGTAACCATGATGTGATGCTAAACTGAAGAGGTTAACCTCACAGATGCTCCATTCAGGTGAACTTTTAACGAGAGAAGTGCAGACAGTATCATTGACTCCATTATACCATCTATCAATTGTGCCCCTTATGCTTCTGATTTCAAAACTCATCCCATTTCATTGAGCGATCACTTTCCGCAGTCTGTCCAAATGTCACACTTGCTACTATCTGAAAAGCATAGTAGTTACCCCATGGTTATTCCTTGCAGTGGCAATAGATTTTCCCTGAGGGGTTTTTAAAACAGTTTGGGGCAGATCTACAAGAAAGCCCTTTGACTGCGGCACTTTCAGAGCAGAGGAATGCAACATAGCTACAATGATTTGTCGCATTCCTGTGCTCTCCCATGCGCCGGCACAGGCACCCTTGCACCGTGGTGCAAGGATGCCTGCGCCATGGGGACATTGCTTTTGTGAAGGAAGTGGCCCCTTACTGCACAAAAGCAATCACTGCAGGCATTTTCCTCTTCCAATGTGTGCTGTAGAATGCAGCATGCATTAAAAGAGGAAAAAACAATGAGAAATGAAAACATTTCTCCTTGTTTCTATTGGCTACGCCACCCCTATGGTGGCGCAGCAAACTGACGCATTTCCAGGTTTACGATTTCTCGTAAATCTGGAAATGCATTAGTGGACAGGGGTGTTGCGTGGGAACACCCACAGCAACACCCATGTCCCACCCCTAACACGCAAAGTATTGCATGAACAGGGGAGATATTTACAAGCACAGTATTGCATGAACAGGGGAGATATTTACAAGCACAGGTTAAGTCATGCAGGGTGACTTTACCTGTGCTTGTAAATATCCCTTAGCCGGCTGCTCCACCTGTGCGTCACGCAACGTGATGCAAAGGCGGCGCATGGGGCTTGTAAATCTGCCCCTAAATATGTAATCAAGGGGAAGCCTTTGAGACTTGTCTGGATTAAAACACACACCCAAATACTATAATTAATGCCTTTTTGGCAATAACAAAGGGGGTAAAGGAGAGTCTCCTTGAGACCAGGAAACAAAAAAGAAAAATATGGATGGTTTGATTCGGCATGTACCAAGGACAACAAGAGCCTATAGGATGAATTACACAAAACCCCAAGATGCAATTCTGAGGTCAGGCCTGCAGACCTGCGTATAAACAGGCAGTGAAACATAGGAAACTACGGCTGAGAGAAGCAGCTTGGGAAGCCCTGCATCGAGCAAGGATTAATAATGATAACAACGCATTCTGGAGGGTAGGTCATTCCGCACCTCTGAGAGCAGATAAGGGCCCTGGGATAGTGGTTTCTATACCGGATGAAGACTGAATAAAACAATACATTTATTCCGTTTTAAGCCCTAAGTCGGAACATGAGCAGGCCTACAAACATAATGACATTTTATCTTTAACTCAATCACCCCCGAATCCTTCCATTTAGTTTGGAGGAAGTCAACAGCGCAATTTCTGCTAGTAAAGGTGGAAAAGCACCCGGCCCTGATGCTATCCCAGTAGACCTGTATAAAGCTAATATTGCTTTATTGGGACCCCCTATTAAGTGCTGTATAAAGTGAAACTGGGCGGAGTTCGCAAACTCCTCAAAGTGCAAAAAAAAACTCAGCTGTGCATCAGATAAATGCTGTATGCAGTGATTTTCAGTGTCAGGTGCTTCTCCACACTGTGCCATCATCGCGAATGACAGCATGCACAGCACAAGCAGGTGCTGCTTCCTTTCTGCCACTCAAGTAGATTTTTACTCGAGATGCAGCTTTCTCAGTGGGAATGGATGGTCTCTCAATGTGAGCAGTTGCGAGCATACGCGACCACTCACAATCTGAAATCTGACTACCCGCATTGAGAAATCTTGCCAGGAGGTTGATTTTCCACTCTCGGAGGGGTGGGTTTGGAAGGGGTCAAGGCCAGAGCAATAAATAATTGGAAGGAGTAGAAAGAACAGGATGGGTGGCAGAGGATTGGGTTTGGGAGGTTGAGAGATCTGCAGCGGGTGATTTGAGGTCTGTTGTAGTTGCATGTGTGTCTGGTATATGTTTTGAACATTTGGGTGTTCGTTTCTTGACAGGTGTATGTTGGTCAGGTGAGTGTCTGCATTTGTGTTTGCTAGCCGTTGTTTTGCATATAGGTGTGTGTTTGGATGAGTGTGCTGTTGAAGTGGTTGGTGTGATAGTTGTGCTTGTGGATGTGGTGGTTGGTGTTTTGCTTGTTGGTGTGCTGGCGGTGGTGCTTGTGGGTTTGCTCATGCAGTGGTTGCTGTTGTGGGTTTGGGTGTGGTATCTGTATGTTGTTTGGGTGTGTGCCTGTATTTTTTGATGTGCTTATGTGTGGGTATGCTGCTTCTGTCTGTTGGAGTCAGTGCATCCAAAGGAGTGAGTATGGGTGGGAATTGGGATGAAAATGGAGCCTGAGTTGGGGCTCAAGGTTGGGCTGGTTGGGAGGCTGTTGTCAGTAAAGAGGCTAGTCCTGTAAATGATCTCTGCAGGCCAGACATAGCACTATAAAAGCCTACCAGGTATGCTACTATTTGTTGAATTTGACCACTAAGGCCCTGGATGGGTCTCAGGAGTGCAGTCTGGCCTACAGATATGATGCATAGGTGGTCAGTCACCTCCTCACTCAGTGCAGCTGGCTGGCCAAGGGCAGGGAGTGTAGTGCTTGCAGAGAAGGAGACCCCAGCCTTTTAACGGAGCAACAGGGAGGGTGGATATGCGCCTCTGGGTGACAGACTAGGATGCAGGTGGAGCAGTCACTGTGGGTCTGCCACTATTAGGGACTGGTCTCTTGCGGAGGCCTCAGAAGATGATGTAGAGCTGGTGGCCTCCATGCTAGTCCCCTCACACTCCCTGCCGCTGAAGTGTATGTGCACATTTTCGCTGAACAACCCATGATTCCTTTGTACTACGGAACAGCAGGATTTCCCAGCAAATGTCACAACCTGGACCTGAGAGAGTCAGTGTGTTGGTAAGTACAATCTGTCATAATATTGCTTGGTTAATTTAAAGTGTAATGATCTAACCTTTTCTATATAGGAGACTCCGCGTATCCTAACCAACCATGGTTGTCAGCAACATTGAGGAATCCAATAATTCCAGGGGAAGCCCGTTTCAATTTGGGCTCCTAAAGGCCAGTTTTTAATGTCTGCATAAGATTGCTGGAGACCTCCTTTGACTCACATGGTGTGCAAAATCACCATTGCCTGCTGCATTTTACACAACATAGCCTTGAGACAGAATATCCCATACATTGCAGATGAAGGAGACCATGAAGAGCCATTGGGCAATAATATTGAAATGTCAAATGAAGATGATAGTGGTGAAGAGTAAGGAATTGACGCACATCTAGATGCCATTTGCAAACCAACTTGTAAGGTAATAATGATAAATAGCTGTGATGGAATTTTTTTTAGAAAGGCCTAGTTAAGTGAAATCCAGAGCAAAGATCTTTGTCGGTCAAAGTTTTGACACATTGACTACTGCATCATCATCCCCGGTACCGGCACGCTATCAGACCTATGCCCTGAGCACACAGAACACCAACCATCAGGGACCCTTGGCCATATAGGGACCGACTACAGTTATATGTTGCAAGGTCTGGTGGCTCAGTGGACTAAAGCAGCCACTGCAGGGTCCTGTGTTCGACCTCATGGTCAGAGGTTCAAATCCCGGTGGGTCCACTCAGCCTTACATTCATCTGAGGTTGATAAAATGAGTACCGTTGGGTAACAATAAACATATGTTATTCAGGGCCAGGACACCTACGGGTAATCCTTGCAAATACACCTGTTATGTTATGTTACCGGCACGCTATCAGACCTAGACCCCAACTGCTGCTCTACGATGCGGTGAGCACACAGAACACCAACCATGAGGAACCTTTATCCATATAGGGACCGACTACAGTTATGTATTGCGACTGGACTGAATCCTCTAGTCCAGGCTAGTAGAGTTTTGGAATAAAATAACAAAACTTGATACAATCTACTGATCAGACTAACTTGCTGACGTTCATTCAATAAGACTCGGGGACTCTGTGCATTTTATCTGCGTTTCACTTTGCAACTGGAATCAACCCTTTAAGAGTGCCCAGACATAAAAATAGTGAAAGTTGAGACGGTGTCCGGACGAAGGCAACTTGCCGAAACGTGTGTAGTCCAATCTACCACTGACCCTCCTTTCTATGTTCCAATCTCTTGTTCACCTGATTATGGCTCATATGTCATAATATGTGTTGATGCATTGTGATTTGAAAACATACACAATTATATATTTTTTGATATTCTGGAAGAAAACGACAAAATATGTAAAACAAAATAAAAATAAAAAATATATTTTTTGATAATATTTAAGCACTATGTCGTTTGATTATATGTATGATGTCCAGTTATAACTTAAACATTTCTGCTTGTGATTAGCTTGTCCTTTTCCCCTTTAGTGCATCATCATCTACACAAAAGATGTCCTTAAAATTATTGATTTTTAAGGTGTCTATTTTGCAATGTAATTCAATGAATCTTTTTGTTTTAAATCTGTTTTAGGACCCTTCACCATGTCATTTTCATTTGGACATTTTAAAGTTTTGATAATTGCAGGAATATGCTGCTGTTGTAAAGTACAAAGTGTACATGGACTGTTGCTATGAAAGACACACACTTTGGATGTACATATTTTGTCCAAAACCAACTTGCAGTTAATGATTTGAAGTCATTCGGATTTCAGTAGACATTTTGTTTCTGTTGGATGGTGCCACCATTCCAATATATGGTGCTTGAATTGCTCTAACCACATGTGGTATACAATCCAAAGCATGCTAATCTCCCTTCACAATGGCTAAATCCTCATTTGTGTTAATTGTATGAATCTGCTGATGTGTCTCATCATTGCAGGAAAAACCTCTACTATCACACCACTTAAAGTTGGTTGTGACATTGCACCAGATACTGCAACAGTGTCCTGGTATGATCCTGTGGCCACAAAATGGAGTAATGCCAGGAATTTCACTACTGGTGTTATTGATGTTTGATTACTATTCTCAGAAGATCAGGCTCCAGCTGATGATATAAATCAATGAACGAGTGTCTATTGAGTTTTGGATTATATTACAGTCTTCTATGCTGGCAATGTCTGGAACTGTAAATGTTAAACTGGCACTGATAATTGGGATACAGCATGGGTTGTAATGGTTTTGTAAACAATGACAAACATTTCATTCTAACAATGTAATAACAGCCATCGGTTAGGTTAGTGCTATTAGTTTGTTTTGGTAATTGTCAGAAACATTAGTTACAAAGCACTTATTTATGAATAAACATGCATTATTTACATTTTACTATGTGTGATGTAAGGGAAAAATGATAGGTACATTGAGAAACAAAATACATTAGCAGTCTTTGACTTTGTTAATTTGGTTTTCATTCACCAAATCCAACTAAACTAAAACAGGATGTACACAAAAAAGGTAAAACAATGATAAAAATCAATCTTGGTGAATGAAACTAATATTGACGATCCAAACATGTTTGGAATACAATGTCAAAAATACAACTGGCATCAGAAAGGCACATGTGTCCAGAGAATAGTCCACAGGGTCAATGGTAGTCACACACTGGGGAAAACTAGGCTCTGCGTCTCTTGGTGGTGGTCTTGCTATCCTCTCCTGGTGGTCCAGATAAACATGTGCTCCTGCGGGGGGCTTGTGGATCCACAGTTGCAGAGACTGAGGTGGGTGCAGGTGTTGCCTCTTTTGGCAGGGCCTCCCTTTCTGTGGCTGAGGCTTTTGTAGTTAGATCATGTTTGACAAAAAAAGGGAAGATGCTGCTGGAAAAACCCTGCACATAAGGGTGTGAATGTCTTGTAGCACCCCAGTCGGGGAGCTCAAATTGGAGGTCAGATTCTCCATCTGTACATTGTACGTTTGTTAAAATTTAAATTTAACCAGCGAGGAATACGCTCACGAAGACAAGCAGTTCTTGCCTGCTTTGCACCCAACGACCCACAGTTGAACTGTAGTTTTGTGAAGTTTATGACGGTGGTGGAAAAGAAGATGTCAAAACTTGACCCATCATTAGCTCTCAGATAACATTAAATTACAAGTTGAATCTCATTTAATAATGACCGTCTAAAAAAAATTCAATTTTATGATTTTAAATGGGAAATCTGAAACAGAATATAATACTATTTTATTTATGCAGATGCAATTTTATGCTTGTAGTGAGAAATGTTTTGTGTGTAAATGGTTGTATTGCATTGGTTTTAATTGGCTATGCAAATAAAATGTACTTACTTACTTACCATATGTACATTGTGCTCCTTCCGCAGCTGCTTCATCTCCCGGAGCTTTGTAAGAACCTAGGCTATCATGTCTTTGGACTGATGTAGGGATACCAAGACTTGGTTGATGGTGGCCTGGGTGACAGTGAACCCAGTGGCCTCACGTTGCTGGCCCACAGATTCCCTCTCACATCCCCTATACCCCTACCATGTGCCTTGACCCACAGTGCCCCATCCCACTGGTTCTTGGCTAAAAGAGACGTGGTGAGGTGTTTGTTCGACTGCAGCCAGGACTGGGGGGCACAGGATTGGGGTGATGTTAGTTTGAATACAGTAAGTGGAGGTATCCATAGGCTCAGGTATGGTAACAGCTGGGGTGGGGGGTGTTGGTGTGGGCAGAGTGTGACTCATTGGAGCTGCCTGCGTAGGGGAAGCCAAATGGACAAGGATGCTTCTCATCATCCGGACTATCATGAGTGGAGTCAGCCCAGAAATCTGTGAGTTAGACCAATAATGAATGTAAAAGTTGTAAAAGTCTGGATTATATGTCAAATGAGTTATAAGCTAAAAATGAAGAAGATTCAAAGGAAAAAGTTAAATAATATACTGACTTTACCTTTCAGTCAGTGGTATTATAATAAATTATACACAAAACAACTTCAGAATAGGGGGACACAAACGGTACCTGTACTCTTACGGCCGGGCTCAGCTCCCCCGCAGCACCACCAGCGAAGGTCCGGGCCTTGCTCTGCCTGTTTACCGGCTGGGCTTGGCTCCGCCGGGGCACCTCCCACCCCAGTGACGCCCTCAGCAGCGCCAGGAGGCACATAAAGGCAGCGCCAGGACCAAGACTTGTTGGGGGACACAAACGGTACCTGTACTCTTACGGCCGGGCTCAGCTCTGCCGCAGCACCACCAGCGAAGGGCCGGGCCTTGCTCCGCCTGTTTCCCGGCTGGGCTTGGCTCCGCAGGGGCCACTCCCACCCCAGTGACGCCCTCACCAGCGCAAGGAGGTGCATAAAGGCAACGCCAGTCCCCCATCCCGCGCCGGGAGAAGCCCATGACATGGGCGAGACAGTCTGCGACAGTCCGAGACCGGAAGAGGCCGGGATGGGCCACGGACTTTGCTTCTCCTTTTTCATCTAACCCTTTGAACTGTGAGTGACTATTTTATAGCCTAATAATGTCTAGATTACGCTCCTCCAAACCGTCTACATCTGCAGGATCGATTGAGAATTATATGGTCAAGGTTGTTGAAAAAATAAATTCTGAACGGCATAAGTCTATAGGTCAAGTTAGTCCACTTCCCTTACCTACAAGCAATTGCACTCCACCTGAGACAGTTGATGCAGTGTCAGGGATTGTCCAACCTGTTCAACTGGGAGGCGACACTGATAGAATTGCACAACCCATACAGGAGGTGCCGGATAATCCTATCCCCTCTATATCGCAAGATCCACCACAAATAATACCCTCAGTACCCTCAGTATCCCCACAAACGTCCTCACCCATGCGTAGAACTGTGAGGGCCTGTAGAAGGACACAGAACAAACGGGTAGTGTATCATAGAGCTAAGAAGTTGGCCTTGACTGTTGATAAATCAAGGCCCATTCCTGATACTCATATGGAGGATAACTTAACTAGCCTGAAGTCAAACCAACTTGATTCCCTGGTAAACATGTTCGCGCTTAAACTTGAGGACATGATCACACCATTGGCTGAGAAAGTAGAACAGGTCAATAAAGAAGTATCTAGATTGGGCACACTATTGATATCTCATAAGGCTGCACCACAAAACCCCAGTGTGCTTAGTAAGGGTTCTGGTGCCACAAGTAAAGGGGAGACTGCTAAACTGGATCAGGTTGCCAAGGAGGTGTCTAAATTAGGGGTGCTTTTATCTACTCATTTGACTTCAGCAAAATCAGTTAGGCACATTAGTACAGGGGATGTGGTAAACGAGGTGTCAGCAAGCGTAAGTGGTGGGGGGGCATTACTCAATTACCAGCTGCTCAGCCTCCCATTCAGCCATGCCTTCCACCACCCACACTGCAGGTTAACACTCAACCTAACATCGCAGGAGTCCCTTTTGAGCGGAGGCTAGGAAAGCAAAAACCAATTGTTAATCTACCCCCAGACTGTGCCCATACATAGTAGTGCTGACTAACGTCCCTGGTGTAGATTCACACATGAATGATGCAAAAGGGGAAACCCGTGATTCTCTAAATCATAAAGTGTTAGCCTGGTTGAGCAAATATTGTGGCTTCCCTGTTGCTTTTTCTAACAGCATCATATCAACACGAAGAGTAGAGTTGTTGGGTAATTCAAGAAAGTCTACCAAGGGTGATTGTGTGATCATAAACTTTAAGCATCCACAGCATGTAGCGACTGTTTTGCTAAGGGCTGCTTCTTTGCCATCGACAGATAATTCTGTATGTGCACGCCCCCTTTGTTTCTTTTATAATCACTTGAATGACATCATTAAACCGCAAGTAGCCCAACATTATCCACCCATTTCTCCTTTCATGCAGGGTATTGTGCCACATGTTTTTTCTGGTCATCATAACCCAATGCCCCAAGATTCATATTGTTATAACTTGTGTCGACCAAACTTTCCAGCTGACCCAATCCTGCCTTTATTCAACCGTTTTGCACCCTTAACCTAACTGGAAGACAATGATTGACTGGTAAATCAATCACGGACTATCACACAAGCCTGTAGAATTATGACTTGGAATATTGCTGGAATAAGGGGCAAAGTGGGCAACGAAACTTGGATTGACTTTTTGAAAACCTTTGACATTGTGGCTTTATAGGAGACCTGGGACCTCTCGAACAGTTTTTTCCTTGATGGATATAGACATTTCCTCATTCCTGCTACAGCCAGTTTGGCTGGCAGACCGACAGGAGGGTTATTAACTTTGTTTAAGTTAGAGCTAAAAGGAGAACTGTCATAGCTTGATTCAGGTTGTGAAAATTGTTTAATTATTGAAATGAATTCCCCCGATTCATCCAATATTTTATTTATACATTTTTACAATGCTAAAGCTACAGAGAGCACCAGACATAATCTGGACCAGATAGATACATTTTTGTCAGTCTATAGAACAAAAGTAAATTGCTTTGAGATAATTCTACTTGGAGATTTTAATATTCATCCGTGTGATTACCCCTGTGTCAACTTAGTAGATGATGGCCCACCCGGTTCCACAGTTTCACATTTTGAACATTCAAAAAGGGGGGAGGCTCTTGAAGAATTTTTGGCTGTGTGGAACCTATACGAATCAGGATGCAGGGAGGGTGATTTAATTGTCCCAACTTTCAAAGGCATAGGTGATGGAACAATTATTGATTTTATCTTCATGTCCTGTAAAATTTTAGGTAAAGTGTTAAGATATAAAATTGAGGTTTCGTTTTTTAGCGACCATAACCCAGTCCTGATGGAGGTTCTGTCTAGGGTTTTGTTACCTTTTAAAACAGTACTTCATAAGGGAAGTCAGCGAGTGATTCCGATAGATCAAGGACGTAGATTAAAATGGGAGAATATAGAACCAGAGGCCATCTTACAGAATGTTTTGAATAGGGTAGAGGACGAGGTAGCTACGTGTTTAGACCCACAGGCTGCTAGCGAGCAAGTAGTTAGTGCATTTGACAGTATTTGTAAACAGATCAACCAAACTCTAACGGTGGTAAAGGGACCCCTTAAAAACTCAGGGAAAAGATGGTTTGATCACTCTTGTTCAAAGGCACATGCTGATTTGTTAAAAGCCCTGAAGTCTAACAGAAAAGATCGCGTACTAATAGCCAAGCTGAGAGCAAAATACAAAAAGGTTATACAGACCAGGAAGAACGCTGTGAAAGATAATGCTTGGTCACAGCTACTTGATCCAGAGGTGTTAAAAAATAGTAGCCAATTCTGGAAAGTGGTAAATCACCCCTTATTCTCACCGGTAGAGAACTGCCCTCTCAAGTCTAACATTGCTGATGAGGCTTGGATTATGCATTTTAGTAACATATACTCTAGTACCGCTCCTCAAGAGTCATTAAATATGACAGTTGAGAGAGACGAGGGTATTTGTATTTCTTTCGAAGTCTCAGATGTGGAAAGGGCAATAGATAAGACCTTGAGAAATAAGGCTCCTGGCCCTGACGGGGTTTCCGCTGATATTTTTAAATGTGCTCCAAAATGATGGTCGGAGATACTGTGTAAGGTCTTTAATAAACTAAATCATAATAACATCCCAGCATCCTGGAAAGAGTCCATTATTGTCCCAGTTTTTAAGAAGGGTGATCGGTCAGATCCAGCCTGTTATTGACCGATCTCCCTAATAGATTTGTCAGTTAAAATTCTGGGACGGGTCATCCTTTTTAAATTACAGGATTGGCTTGAAGAGAAAGGGATTCTGTCAAATGTTCAATACGGTTTCAGATCCAAAAGAAGCACTGTGGATCAGTGTCTTAACTGCCAAGGGGTGACCCGGAGGAGAGGCTAGTGGTGTGTGATCCAACTTGGTTGTACTTAAACGGCTCCCGTGAGCCCTGAGCTGACGAGCTCCTGGAGACGCACCTGCGCGCCTGAGAGGCATCAGGGCCTGAGTTGGTTACTTGGCGGCCTTCTCATCCACCCCAAACACTGCTCTGCTGACGTGGGAAACTGTCCCGAAACCCGGGCCATGTCTCGGGTCCAGAGAACTTGGGGATAATGAGTAACTACACGCACCAACTGTGGTGAACTACTTTTTACTCGTCCATCTACATATAAAGATATATCAACTACAAAATTCTTCAACATATGTGAAAATTTGACAGAAACGAAAGAAAGAGCAAAATAATATTGCAATATCATTTTCACATAACAAACAAGGCATCATGTTAATTGTAGTAATTTCAACTACACATGCACAACAGTTGCAAAGCTGCAAGGTAAACATACCTAGTGAAAATAAGCAGAAAAAGCAAAAAAATGACATTTATAATAAAACCACATACATAAAATATGTTATTTGGTGTAAAATAACCATTGCATCATGTCAACTGTAATAGAGATTGAAACCTGTAGTCTTAATTACAACCCAATACATTCAAACTAACAAACAAGACAAAACATATTATACTGCTATATCTCGGTTTATTTGTTTAACAAAAGATCAAAACACTTAGCCACAGCTAAATAAAAATGCAAAGTGAGATTAAGGTTTAGTGGTACATTCAAAGGTCTAATTTTCCAGTCTTCACTCCAGGGATTTCTGCAAAGCCTTCAGGAAGTAAGATCTGCATGACCTTCTCCTTCCAGTGCAAATGTTGTAAGGAGGTGGGGCTGGGAGAACCTGGTTATCCAGGTGATGATTGGAGAGTAGGAAATGTACTGTCCCACGAAGGTCATTCCATCTTGTCCTAATTTCCTCATGTGCGCAGGGTGTTTGCTACAGCATTCACTCTGTCAACTATTCTGGCCATTATTTTCCTCTTCTGAGATATGGTTGTATTTTGAATTTGGGCTCCAAACAATTGCGGTAAAATTAGTTTTTCTCTTCCCTGCTATTATAATGTAATTACATTGAATGATTCTTTATACCCACAAGTAAAATACAATAAAATGTAAAATGCACAGGTAACAGAGGGAGCAAAAAATAAACCCAGAATACTCTAGCACAAACATCTCCAGGAAAATGTTGTGCTGTGATGGAATAGCAGAGGATCATGGTCTGAATGTACTTCATAGGGTGGCATGCATGATCAACAATTAGGCAAAACACATAAGATGTGTGATGCAAACATCCATCCTACAACTACAGGACTAGTCCAATGTTGACTGTGTCCCTCAACTAAATCCCTCCATCAGCAACCTGCTGTTATAGCACTGCCAACACAACTGTGAAATTTCAATAGACTCGGTGCAATCCCACCACCCTGGAGGCGATAGAGTAATGTTAGCCAACAGCTATGCTTACTGCGTCGATAGTGGCAAACCATTTAGGCGATGAGAAACACTCTGTCGATGCAGAAGGTGGCTCAGCATGTACACCTAAATAGGATGGGTGGGATTCTGTCAGCTTGGAGAAGTACTTGTAAACTTCGCCACTGAAGAACTACATGAAGAGAACTCTCTAGAGGCTGGGTAGCTCTACCTGCTATCACGTGGGTGTGAGGGGGCATGTTTTGGACCTGTGAGCCTTAGGGTGGTCTTCCCCCAAGTCTTTTTCCTGCTTATCTCCTCTTTTTGCTGATTCTTTCTGTTGGCTTTAAGACTCTGAACACTTTACAACTGCGAAAGTGCATGTGCTTCTCCCCTACAGATGGTAACATTGGTTTATACACCATTGGGATATTTAATCTATTTGTAAGTCCCTGATAGAGTGCACTACCTGTGCCCAGGGACTGCAAATTAAATGCTATTAGTGAGCCAACGGCACTGACTGTGCAACCCAAGAAAGTAACACTTTAAATATGTCTCAGGACTGTTATTGCAGAGCCTGTATGTGCAGTTTACTGCCATGTCTCTTGCCAGGCCTCCCTTCTCATTACTCATAATTCACCCCTAAGGAAGGCCTTAGGTAGCCCATAGGGCAGGGTTCTTGTTTATGTAAAAGGTAGGACATGTATTTCCATTGTGTGCATGTCCTGGTAGTGAAAAACACGCAAATTCATTCTTTACTACTGTGAGGCCTACTCATCTCATAGGGTAACATTGTGAATTCTATATTACACTTTTAAACTTTAATTCCTGATTAAGAAGGAGTAGCTATGTCATGTTTTATATCATTGAAATTTGTTGCCAGAGCTGTAAAAACGTTGGGAAAAGAAAAGGCAGCATTCCTTTTGCCGGTCGGCCCAGACATCACCCTGTAATAAAAACTCAAGTGGCCACCGGCCCCCCTCCGCAAGGCCTACATGGACACCGCGTTCAGCTCCCCAAAACCAGCTGTCATATTGACTTATTTCCTCTATTTAAACTTTTTTAAAACCACTCTGTGACTGCCATGTTATTTAACAAGACGATCTGTAAAAGATAAACGCACATCCTGACATTTTTTAAATGTTATTCAATTTTACTGCTAGACTATTGCACTGCTGTTGTACTAATCAAAGTTCATCTTCCGTTCCTTTTTAAATTCATATATGTATATGTGAGTCATATGGTTTTAACGTTTTGTAGTGATTTTAAGTAATCAAACAATTAACTTGGAATTTGAAATATATCATTGGAATGGTAGGTATAAACATTACTATTTTAGAAATACCTTATTTAGGGAGTTGGTATTTCTCTGTTCTTAAAGCTCTCTGTGCCTGCAGCCTGTCTCCAATACATGTCTGGGTGGGTGACAGCTTGACTATGTGCATTTCCTCTAGAGAGCATCACACAAAAAAGGTTAGATGTGCATGATTGCCCATCTGCATCCTGATGGCTCATCCTGGGAAGGCTGTACTGCCTTTCTGTCTGCTACTCTCTGCCCCTGCTGAGGAAGAACTGGACTCTGTTTGAACCCAGAGCGATCTCCAAGGGCTTGCTGGGTTGTTTTTTGCTCTTGAGACTTAGGGAAAACAAAGCCGCACCACCTGCTCAGGTGCCTGGTCCACTGCAAGTGGACCTAAGTGCTTGCTCTAATCAAGCTGTACATCTCCTATCTACAGGAAGCAGAACAGACGCATTGTCACTTTAGCGAGAGCAGAATCATTAAAATTGCACTCAGAATCAGCGCATCGTCTAAAAGACCCAATGAATCGCATCTGCTTCATTGCCTCTGCAGTGTGGGAAGATCGAAGAATTCCCTCTACTATGTTGAAAAACCCAGACCATAATCTATGGAACCACTGCCTCTAAGCTTGCCATATGGTCTTGGGAACCAGCGTGTTGCCACCACATTGTGAAGAAAATCGATGCATCACCTTGACTGCGAGATCGACAACAATGCACCGCTCAGCTGTAACCCACATTGCACTTTTGCGACCAGGATCAAGGCACTTTGTTCAGCAGGCCTTTTATGGCTCCTGTATCCAGTCTGAGCTCCATCGCAGTTGGCTTCAACTCTTGACTTTGACCCGGTCTAGCGCAGCCAGATAGCGCCCATAAGAGCTTTTTGCTTCTAAGGGCTATTTTTACATTTAATTTAAAAAAAATAATATCTCAACTTCTACTTATTGGCTTTTTGTTCCTTTGGTCTTGTTGTATTTTCATTGTGTTACTGGTTGCAGTATAGTGCAAATACTTTACACGTTGCCTCCTAATTTAAGCATGCATGCTCTGTGTCAAGCTACTAAAGGTTGAGCACAGGTTAATTTATGGTGAGCATCTGACTTACCATGTTTAGGATTGTGGTTCCTGCTTGGACAGGGTGCATACCTCTGCCATCCAGAAAAACAGATTTTCTAAATAATTGATAATGTTTTATTTTGACTTCAGCTCCTTACATCTCTGTTGACGTCAAAGATCCATTGACCTGTACGATAGTCTCATGATTAATTAGTAAGTGACAGTAAAACCCCATGCTCGAACAGCTGTCATACAATATATGACAAGATATAACTAAAAGACATTAAAAACAATGTGTTTGAAAGAGAAATCAGCAGCAGAGTAACCAAAAAAGCTCCCTTCTTCCTTTGTCCTTCTCCTCATATTTTCCCTCTTTTCCTACTGCAAAAACAGACATTGAAGCCATGTGCTAGCAAATGAATGAATGCAAATAAATAGTACGGGTTTCTGATTTCCTACAAAGAGCATAGGCATTTTAAACATTTCGATCATTTATACTTCACAGTTTCTTACATGAAACTAGAAAAAGGCTGTGAGACTAAATGTTCATGTAAATGTATTTTCATAAATGAAAAGTGTTTGAAACAAAATAGAGTCAATTTATACATAACTATAAGTTGTTGAGTCATGGTATCACGAAGGTTGGATGAAGCCATGATGAAGCGACAATTGGTTCTAGCTGTGTCCAAGATACACTATAGGTTCTTAGCTCACATCTGAATCAATTCATTTTCTATTTTCTTCTTTTCATAATACCCATGCCATAATGAAATTAAGTAATTCATGTTCATGGTCATTGGTTGGATATAAAAATATATACTCCCCTTTTTTTAGTGAATAAATAAGCTTGATTAATATATACACATATTTTCATCAGCACAAGTCGTTTTCTTACATTGTTTAAGTCTCTCTATGAATTCTGATTAAAACAAATGGATGGCAGAAATATTAAAATAAATATATGTTGCAAGCCAATGGTGACCCCCTCAGGAATATACTGTCTACACATTGGTTGTTTTGATCATCCTCACAGCTGCAATACAAGTTTGAATTCTGTGGAACAGATGTGCTAAAGTAGGTGCACTGCATATTTCTTTCTCTGATAGCTATCAATTGTGCATACATGTTCAAACTCTGCATGGGGTAAGCTAAAAATGTTTAATCTGTACTAAAAGCAAATCCCTTACTATAAAGCCTGCATTGATACTTGCAGGTGCATACGGAATCAGACGCTATTCTTTAACACTGAAAGTATGACATGACTAAAGAGCAAGGAAATATGCGAATAGAGCAACATGGAAAACAACCATCCCTGTAAGATCAGTAGAGAGGAGGAGAGGAGGAGAAACTCTGAATCCTACATGATCTATCTTCAAGATCAGCTCACTTTAACTAAGCTTCTCACATCAGAACATTAGGTTTCTCCAAACTGGTCGAATGTGATTGAATCGATAAACAGCCTCATGGAATATCATTACCGAGAAATCTTTTCAACCAAACTGTTCATTGCAAATTTGCAAGATTAATGGCATTGGGGGGCGTGGCTAGCGCCCGCAGGAGATGGCGGTGTTTCTGTGACTCTCCCGGGACCCGGCGGTGAAGGAGGGCATGGCGTGGTTTCTTTTTGCAGTCGAGACACCAAGAATGTGAATTCGGCTGGGGAGAGCTTCTGTCATCGGAGCGTCGCCGGAGCTCAGCTTTGCGGAGCCAGAAAATACTGTCTTTCCACTTCACATAACCGAAGAAGCCTGGTGAGGTTGCGGTAATTTCCCGGTCCCCGCTGACGAAGTCCTGCTCCTAGCGGTATTCCGGTTTGTACACGCTTGCAGCAAACGGCTTCTTGTGGTCTGCTCATTCTTCACGAAAATGCTTTTGTGACATTATATTTGTGGTCATACCAACTTGCTCTGCATACGCCACGTTCCGAATGCATTACTACGCACTTAGAGTGCTTCTGAGGTGACGCGGCCGCCATTTTCACGAGCCTCGCTGATGTAGCTCGGCTCATAGCGGGAGCTTGGTTTCCTGGTGCAGGACAGCGTATTTTGTTAAAATTTGCCTCATTTCTAACGCTGTTATTCAGAGCAATGGTCCCCTCAGTTATTAATTGATGCCACTCGACTACTCTTCATGAACGTGCAGTCTACGAATTATGCATGTGGAAACCGATTATTATGATTTTTCATTTCTGTGGAGCTGCTTCTGGTCTCAGCTGACTTTATGCCAATAATCATTACTGCTGCCATAGCCTTCAGGTTTACCTGTGCATTTAGCCTGCATTCTATGCTCCATCTTCATATTTTTACCTGGACTTTGATCCCTCATAGCTTCTATTCCCTCAAGATGGCGCCTACATCTCTCTACATATTACATTGACTTTGAGTACAGCAAACATTTATAATTTTTCCTTACAGGTTGCATTATTTTGTGGCTTTCTATAAAAATGTCTCATATGTGCATGTTGTTTTTCTTCCCTCTTTGACCTCTTTTTCTATTACGTACTGGTTGGTTCTGCAGTAAATGTTTGAAATGTGCCTCAGCATTACATTATCTTATATTTTGATATGTTACTACCGAATTCATAGCAGGATATTACATTTATTATCTCTGTATTAATGACATTTTTTTTCTTCATATTTACTCTATTTCATTGCTATTTCCCTACTTGCCTCGCACATATTTTTGTTTTTAGTGCATTGCAGTTGTACTGGTTTTACTTTGCCTTCTCCTGCTTCCAAACTGTGCTCTTTTGACCTTGTTCTTTCCTTAATGGGTATATTGTTCAAAGACTTCCACAAACAGCCCTCTTCTTCACGTAAATTTCTAATTCACACGAGTTCCAGATAGTGCCTTGCAATGGAGGATTCGATGGAGTCTTCTTCTAAGCGCTCCTCGCCAACATCAAATCCATCCACATCCTCTGCTATTAAAGGCCCTATGAAAAGGTTAAAAAAAGATCCTCCTTCTCCCACAAAGCAGTCCAACTCAGCTACCATGGATCTCCTATTGGAGGAAATAAGGGCACTGCGCCCTTATTTCGTCGATGAGACTCGAGCCACACTCCAGACGGTCACAGATAAATTACTAACTATAGATGGTCGTGTTACTCAAAATGTTACTTCCTTGACTTCGTCCGTCTCCAAGGTTGACCCATTATGTGCACAGGTTTCTCTCATGCATAAACACATTGAAAATTTAGAAAATCAAAATAGAAGGAACAACCTACGAATTTACGGTCTTCCAGAGGGTTCAGAGGGGTTGGACCCCCTCGTGTTTTTCAAGACTTTCCTCCCAAAAGTTCTTTCACTTCCTGACAGCACTAATCTCAACATACAGAGAGCACATTGTTTGGGCCCCCTCCTACTTCAACGTCAACTCCGGCTGCCAGGAAACCAAGGGGTGTTATAATTTACTTCCTTGAATACACTGATTTGCTCAAAATTATTTCGGCTGCAAGAGCCATGAAGCGAGTTACATGGTCGGGCAATCCTCTGTTTTTCTCTCAGGACTATGCCAAGGCGACTGCAGATCGGCGCAAGGAGTTTTTGTCCCTACGTCCACAACTGCGTTCGCTTGGAGCGCAGTTTGGCCTATTTCATCCTTGTCTATTTAAGGTGACTCTCAACAACAAAACAACCACCTATGAGGACCCATTAAAGCTGAAGAGTTTTCTCTATTCACATAGTTCTACTGCGATGGATGTTGCATCTGCATCTCATTTTACTTGATGTTCCTTATTACTGTTTTAAGGATTTTTTCACATGCATTTATTGCTTTTGATTGTTAGTTCTTACATAACGCTTATCTTGGTCTGCATCTCTAACTTCTAGTTGTTATTGTTTCTCATATGCTCTTTTGTTTCCCCTTTTTAGACTAATACCCCACGTGTTCCTTCTTCCCTCATCTCATTCCTGGAATCTACTGAGCCGTCTCTCCTTCCTGCCTTCCCTTCCGAGTCACGAACCCGTCATTGTCCTATGTGGTCTCCATCCTCCTCACCCATACATGTTTTGGATGTTCTGTAAGTTATTCTTTTTCCTTCATATCTGTCTTCTCTATTTCTTTCTTTATTTCCATCTTTATTCTCCACGTCCTTTGGATCCTAGTTTATCTTTGGCTTTTTTCTCCTCTCCTCTTTCTTCCTGGACGTTTTCCTGTTCTCTTCTCTTTTCTCTTGTTTTCCTTTTACTCTTATATCCTTCATTACTTATTCTTTCACTTGTTTTAATTGATATTGATTACAATGTTTTTCCCTAAAAGTTTTTTCCATAGGTTTTTATGGTGAATGCTATATTCTGTTTGTTCTCAATCTTTTCTGCATACAAACTTGTAGCACTTTGTATTCTTCATATATTCTCAATTTTAGAATCCTCGCTGCTTTGAACTCATTACTTATGTTGATTATTTTATATTCATTTTTGATCTCCTTGTATTTTTGCATAGCCTTCCTTAGCTTATTGTATATTTTCCTTTACCTTGTTGAATGCCTTTAAAAATTGTTTCCTAGAACGTAAGAGGTTTACATTCCCCTATAAAGAGACAGAGAGTTCTGACACACTTAGCCAAGCTTAAAACGGACATTGCTTGATTACAAGAATCACATCTCACCCCCGAAGAATCTGCCAAACTTAAGCGAGGTTGGGTTGGGGAGGTTTTCTTTTCCCCAGAAGACGGAAAGCGAAATGGGGTTCTTGTTTTATTCCATAAATCCCTCTCAGTTAAGATACTTGATCATTCGGCAGATCAGATTGGAAGATGGGTATTTGTTAAGTTTGTTGTAGATAACACTCCAGTTTCACTTTTTAACATATACGCTCCAACTTCAGGGGACGCATCTTTTTGGTCTTCTTTATCTCCTTTCATCACCCAATATTTTGAGGACAATTTTATCCTGGCAGGAGATTGTAATGAAGTTTTTGACCCCTTTCTAGATAGACACTCTACCAGCACATACATTCCACATAAGTCACATAAAGCTTTCACACAACTCATCCATCAGTTTAAATTTATTGATGCTTGGAGGTTATGTAATCCCACTTTAAGAGAATATTCTTTTTTCTCTCCACCTCATCAGACTCAATCCTGTCTAGACTATTTTTTCATTTCACAACATCTTTCTCAGTCTTTGTTTGGCTCTGACATTGGTTCTATTTTAATTTCGGATCACGCTCCAGTTTCCATTCATCTTGACATTTTTCAAAAACCGACCCTCACTAGGAAATGGCGCTTCAATAATTCCCTGCTTCTTGATTCTAATTTTGTTTCATTCTTCACTGCCTTTTTTCATGACTTTTTCTTACGTAATGAATCTAATGAAGTACCCTTTCCTGTTGTGTGGGATGCTTTTAAGGCAGCTGCCAGAGACTCTATCATTCGGCATGTTTCCCGCAAACGCAAGAAGGCAGAACAAATCACTAATGATCTTCTTTCCAAGATTAAGAACTTGGAAAATTCTTACTTTACTTCCAAATCTACAGATTGTTTAAATGAGCTCATTGCTACTAAAATGCAATTTAATAAGGACACCACAAATAATGCATCCAATTACTTATTGCATTCTAGTGCTAAATTCTACGGGGGCCAAAATAAAGCCGGCAAGTTACTTGCAATTTATCTAAAAGTCAAAAAACATAAGTCTATTATCGATAATATTTATATTCACGATTTTGTTCTGAAACATAAAGATGAAGACATCTTAAAAGAATTTCTTCAATTTTACAAAACTTTATATTCCTCTGAATCGACTTCTACGTCCCAGGATATTTGTCAATATCTATCTGATATTGAATCACCTTTCCGTACCCCTCCTGATCTTTCTCCATTTTGAATCAGCTATTACTCAGAAGGAACTTCTTAGTGCTCTAAAATCTCTTAAAAAAGATAAGGCCCCGGGACCAGATGGTTTCACAGTGGAATTTTTACGCCATTTTTCGGCATCACTTCTTCCAAAATTACGTAACTTAATTTCTAATTTTTTAGACTCCGGTTCCTCTTCAGGTTCCTTTTCTGATGCTCTTATTTGTATCCCCACTAAACCAGGCAAGGACCCACAGTACTGTAAAAATTATAGACCTATTTCTCTAGTGAATATTGATTACAAATTTTTTTCTAAAACTCTGGCTCTCCGTTTAGAATCCTTTCTACCTGAGTTATTGGGGAAAGAGCAATCTGGTTTCGTCAAAGGCAGGCTCCTCTCTGATAACACTAGATTGTTTTTCGATATTCTCTCTAAAACTTCACATTCATCTCATTCTATTGCTGCAATTGCCTTAGACGCGGAAAAGGCTTTTGATAGAGTTGAGTGGCCCTATCTTTTTCAGACGTTGAAGTGGTTTGGCTTTGGCCCAAAAATTTCTACCCTCATCTCTCTTTTATATTCACATCCTAGAGCTGCTATTGCGGCAAATGGTGGTATTTCTTCTTATTTTTCTCTAGGCAGAGGGGTTCACCAGGGATGTCCCCTCTTGCCTTTCTTATTCAACCTCACCTTGGAACCGTTCCTTCTACGAATTCGCCAAAATATTGCCATAAAGGGTTTTTCGTTTCAACAGTCCATAATTAAAATGGCAGCATATGCAGATGATGTTCTATTATTTTTATCTGAGCCCACTATTTCGTTGCCTGCTTTTCTCACTGAAGTTCATTCATTTGCTTTTGTTTCTGGTTATAAATTAAATAAAGACAAGTGTGAGATTTTACCTTTGAATAAATTTACTTGTAAGTCAGATTTCATTTCCTCGGGTTTCACATGGAACCCTAATTCTATCAAATATTTGGGTCTTCACTTTATTCCCACTCTCTCAGGTACGGTTTCCCGTTGCATGGAAGATTGCTTAAAAAAATTGACAGACCTCACCACAAAATGGCATCCTTTATATCTATCTTGGTGGGGCAGATTGGATACTATTAAAATGATGCTTTCCCCCTTGGTTTTATTCACGATTTCTAACATTCCATTCTCTATTCCTTTATCTTATTTCAAGAGAATTAATTCCATCTTATCCTCTTTCTTGTGGGGATACAAAAAAGCTTGCATGTCTATATCTAAATTAACGCGCCCAAAGGTAGAAGGTGGGGTTAACTTTCCGAATTTTTCTTTGTATCACAAATCTTTTCTACTAAATCAGGCTTCTAGATGGATTGATGATTCTTCTATATTCTCTTCACTGTGGACAACGCTAGAACTGGCATATATATCTCCCTTTTCTTTTCTGGAATATCTTTCTTTTTCTCGTCAACCGCAGTCTATTTCCACTCCGATTCTCAAATACACGTGTAAAATATTGCCATCTCCGTTCATTTCTTCCTTTTTTGAACAACCTATTTGGCATAACTCGTTGATAATAATTAATAATAAACCATTTTTTGGGAGGTCTTGGAGGAGTCGCGGCGTCACATGGGTGCATCAAATATTTCAGCAATCTCGTATTATTTATTTTTCAGAAGCTATGGCATCTTTCTATCTTCCTTCTTCTTTTTGTGCTAAATATCTCAAATTAATACACGCACTTCAATCAGCGTATGAATTATACATCGCAGAGCCTTCCACATCATCTCAGGAGTCTCACATGAGTTCTCAATAGCGCTCTCTCCTTACCAGAGGGACTAGGGCATCCAGGATTTATTCTTTGCTACACGCTCCAGTATCACCACGCACAAAGACCAAAGTGGAGGAGGCTTGGGAAGTCGACATAGGTATCTCTTGGTCTGTTGAGTTATGGGATAGGCTATGGATAAGGTTACGGAAATCCTCAAGGGCTGCAAACACTGTCCAGACTTTGTTTTTTATTTATAATCGACTTTTACTTTTCCCACTTATTCTTAGTAAAAGACACCCTGACTTATCTCATATTTGCTGGACTTGTTCTGCACCCCATGCAGATTTGTTACACTTGCTCTTCCATTGTAGTCCGGTTTATGAATTTTGGGTTAAGGTGTGGTCTCAAATTAACACCATTTACCATTTTTTCTACTACACACCCATTTCATATCTCTCATATTTTTTTAGGTAGTATTTCCCCCATTTGGGAGCATTGTACTTTTAGCATAAAAATAATTGACCTGCTTATTGCAGTAGCTTTTTAGCAGATTACTAAGGCTTGGAAGGATCTCACTAAAATCTCGTATCAAGCTTGGTGGTATGCTGTATGCTATAACCATAGGCTAGACACAACATTTGTTTATCCACTTGCTTTGGCTCCAAAACGAAAACAGTTATGGGACCCAGTTGTCTAATTTTTTGATACTTGTGCTCTCCGCTCTCTGTCTCATTCACAATCTCCCTTTCAACTAGAAGTCGCTAAACCTCCTTGAGTTCCCTTTAGTGTTTTATCTACATTATATTAATAATTATTTTTTCCTTTTTCATTATATCAACAAATTGGTAATATTTCTATATCTCCGTATAGCTGGCTATGTATGCAATTTCTTTCCTTTGGATTGTTTCTCTTATTAGTATTAATGTTTACTTTATATTTACATTGTTGTCTTTAATTTGTATAAGTGCTTTATTTTACGGTTAATACACTTTTTTCTGAAACTTAAAAAAGATTAATGGCATTGACCATTTCCCAGAAACAAATTCATAGAATATTTGTGTTTGTTTTTAAATTGGCCTTTGCATGTTTGTTTTTAAGGCGTAAAAGCAATGGCTACAGGTCTTACTTTTAGAAACAGTTTTGACAGAGGTGTTTATTTCAGAGCTTTACTTCTAAGGACATTATTTTGGATTTATATATTTTACGTTGTTAATCAATTACTTTGGATGCTTTTAATTTACTAATCCCTCCCGACCCCTAAACACCATACATCCCTGCCACCTAAAAAGCCTTCACCGTGCCTAGTGAGCATGTGGTAGTGGGAGAACATGCTGAATGCCTGCCCCAGACTCATCCTAAACTTACAACGCTGCATCCACATCACCTGCCACATGAGAGACCTTCACTGGCCACCTGTCACCAAAAGAATTACCTTCAAACTCCTCACACATGCCTACTAATTCTTCGACAACATTGGACCTGCATACCTCAACCACCGCCTCTCCTTCTACACTTGCACCAGACATCTCTGCCCGCCCAATCGGCCCTGACCACAATCCCACATATCCACAAGACCACAGCTGGAGGAAGATCCTTCTCCTACCTCACTGCGAAGACCTGGACATCCCTGCCTCTGCACCTCAGCCAATCACCATCACTGTCGCAATTCAGGAAGGACCTCAAGACCCGACTCTTTGATTTAACAGCAGACCCCCACACCCAGCGCCTTGAGACCCTTAAGGGTGAGTAGCCACACTTTATATTAAACCTGATTGATTGATTGTGCAGCGCTTAAACACAATAACACAACAGCTTAACACAACACCTGAATAGTACATTAGCAGTGCAGTACAGTCCCAACATAAAGTAACAACATATCAACACAACACCTCACTACAGCAACAAAATACAACACGTTGTTTAACAAAGTCACAGACTTGCTTTAAATAACCATTTCCCAAATTGATAAAATGCACATCTACTCTTTCTTAACAAACACATATTTTTAGGTGTTCAGTTTTGTACTAAGGGGGCAACCAAGCACATTCTAGCTAATATTATAAACACCCACACTGAGATGTAACTTATTGGGTATTTCTAAGCAGGTGTATATAAAGTTCGCACATTTTTATCACAGTTAGTTGATGATATATGCTGGAAGCATAGCAGAGGTGACTAATTACAGAAGTTTTCAGAGGAGTATGTGTGGAAAGAAAAGATGTGTTCTACAAATGGTTTAAGAACTAGAAATAAAAAGTTTACATTTGTCATAAATACACATCTTCTTACCGATAGACGTACGTTACACCAGTTGTAACTGGAATGTTCTATGAATAACAAAGAAAATTGGTAATCTACACCACTGTATAGGTATCCTATGGATTTTATAACCCACACCTGTTTTTAGACAGTGCTAGCTGTCTGGCTTCAAAATGCCTATTGTGAGTTGGGAGACGGCGGGAGAAGGAAAACCAAGATGGCGGATTGAAGGCGCCGTCGGGTGCAGCCTGAGAACGCCGCTCCCACCACCTCACAGATAACCAACTTATGTATGCTTTTATCCCAATGGGCGCGAAGCTAACGGAGCGGTAAACAACGGGACGATTTACCTGAGACTTGTTACTTGTTACGGACTGCACGAGTCTCAGAGAGCGCAGGAGGGCTGGATGCGGATACTGCATGTGGGCGGCTGCAGCTGCGGCGGTCTCCGCGAACGAGGAGCGGAGACAGGCTGCGCACGCTGGGCTCACTGGACCCTGCTGACTTGGCTTGGCTCCGCGGGTCCAGGATCAAGGGCAATCATCGGAATCATCGATACCAGGAGCATAGCCAGCTGTCTGGTCAAGAGGGATTGGAGCGCTGCCTTGACGGCGGAGAGCACTACCGACTCGGAGGCAGGGAGCACTGACATGGCTCCCAAGATCCATGCGAGGAGCACCAGGACAACGAAAGGAGCAGGAAACTCCGAGGAAAATGCCGCCTCAGCTGCAGTCAATGGGGTAGCAGAGAAGAAGGCGGCGGCGGCGGCAGCTAAAACTAAAACTCCAGCTAAGCCTCACGGAACAGAAGTGGTGATCACAGCTGTCAATGCTGTTAAGAATTTGCTCAACACCGGGAGCCAGGAGAAAGCAGCATACGTGGCTGGTAAGCAACAATCATTGCGATCATTAATGCTAATTGCTAGCAATAAAGATAACGCTGCCAAAGATAAAGGAGCTAAGATAGCTGTAAATCCAGCGCCTGCAGGGGGCAGTATTGAGACTGAGCAGATAATAACTGAAAATGGGGACACTGATACAGATTTGAGGAGGGATCTCCAGAGGGCTTCAGGAAAGGAGGGCTGTGTAACTGAGACTGTTACCGAGTCGGTGACTGAGACTGTGACTGTGATGGTGATACAAGACAATACAGCTGCTCTAAAGGATATGGATATGGGTAAAGAGAAAGATACGGATATTGATAAGGGGGCAGCCGAGCTGATGTCACAGGCACAACCCACAGTCTCGGACATTAGAAGGGACTCCACTGGTGTCGGCCTGACCCAGATGAGCTGCGCAGTTACACCAGTCGAGGCAACTGATACTCAAAACTTAGCCCCGGCTACTAGAACCCCCATAGACAAGGCAGAAGAGAGCAACGGAACACCAGTAGAGTCGAATGATGAATATGAAGAATTAATTGATGAGGCGGAGGATAATATGGAGAGCTCCCCACAGGACAACTGGAAAATAGTGACACGGAAAAAAGGAAGAGGGAAAGCTAAAAATAAAATAAGGTGCAAGAAAAACACTATTCAATCTACTCTTTCCTCTACAATAAATCAGGCTAATAACCGTGGAAAACCTATTATTGATGATAGTCCATTACGTAAGTGGATGAAAGCTAAGGGAGGGGTAAAAACAATGGCTTTACGCTTATCAGGCAACAGTTCCATGGGGTCTTCAACTCCGCCGTTAACTAACCAAGATATTCAGGAAATCCAAGATATAGAGGCTGATGATCCGTCCACCTCTACAAACCAATTGATAGTAGCCGGTTCTAAAGGAGTACAAGATATACAACTAGACTCTACTTTAAGGGAGGATGGTAGTGAGACGGCCTTAAACGTGAATGAAATTATTGCCACAACAGAGGAAGAAACTGATCAGGCCGGGCATTTCACGAAGGAATTACATCAGGAAGTCTCCTCCTTGGAGACCCCTTCTATGGCTCTAATTTTGCATATGCTGACCGAACAGAGACAAGAGGCACAACAGCATTTCTCACAACTAAAGGAGGATAACTCTAAAATTCAGTCGTACTTGCTGGAGGTCAATGGGAAAATGAATAAAGTAACCCAAGAAGTGGAGGTACTTCAGCAACGGGTGGCACAAGTTGAGGAGACTTCGACCAAGCACAATCAAAAAAGTACTAGACACGAGGAGGAAATCCGGGCCTTACAATCCAAGATGGAGGATTTGGAAAATAGGCAAAGAAGGCAGAACCTCAGACTTTTTGGGATCCCGGAGGGGGCTGAAGGGGCGGACCCCAGGGCCTATATAGTCAGACTATGCCAACGTGCCTTCCCAGATCTTGCGGACTGGGATTGGGATTCTCAGATTCAAAGAGCCCACAGGTTGCCTTTAGCTAATAGAAACAGAGACAATAAGTATCCTCGTCCTTTTTTGATTTATTTCGGAAATTTTCTGTTGAGACAGGCTGTTTCTTTAAAAGCTAAACCTAACTCTCCGATTACTACGGAAGACGTGTCCTTCTTTGTTCGCTCAGATTTTTGTAAATCTACTATGGAGAGACGATGGAATCTGCGCCAACTAATTGACTCTTTCAAGACTGCAGGGGCTCAGGTCTTCCTCCAAGAGCCTGCATGCTTAAAGGTTATGAAAGCCGGGCATACGTATTATCTTAATCAGGTGAAGGAGGCAGAAACTGTGCTTGATAAGCTTACTAAAGCGTAAGCGACATAACACTACACCTCAGGGTATGGTTAGTGGAAAGGGTTTGATTAATCTGACAAGCTCAAAGGATAAAATGGAGAATAAGGGATTTAAGATATGCTAAATTTAGTAAAAATGACATACTTAATGAGGGTGGTGGAAAGTGGCGGGTGGTTGCACCGCTGAGAGGCTGCCCTACCAAAAGGCAGCAGGTATAAAGGGGGGGTGTTTTTCTTTGGTACGGGGGGGGGGGGAAGGAGGGGGGGGGGAAACAAAAATGACAAGACAAGCCATGGCGAAGCTACAATGTACTTAACAAGAAAGAGAGCTTTATGGAGAAATAATATAAGGGAAGCGGCTATTGATTTATTGTATATAAAATGACGAACTGTAGGTGTCTTGCCTGGAACGTTTCTGGCTTGAACAATAAGACTAAAAGAAATTTAATCTATCAAGAACTTAAAATGTATGATGCACAGATAGTAATGCTTACAGAAACCCATATATGCTATAAAGATAAAAAATTGTTGAGTCAATTAGGATACGATTTGGTGATTTGCACTACTCTAAATGCACCAATAAGAGGTGTGGCTATCCTAAAGAAAAGATATTGGCAAGGGGAAGTTGTTAAAACGGCAGCAGACAAGGGAGGGCGTTGGGCAATAATGCAAATAGGATTGGAGGGCACTTTATATGTTTTTTGTTCAGTGTATGGCCCCAACAAAGATGAGCCATGGTTATTTGATTGGTTGAATATTGAATTACTATCTTGGTCAGGAGAACTTATCCTAATGGGAGATTTTAACTGTGTTATGAATTACCAACAGGATACAACCAAAAAAGGAGTAGGGCTACGTATGCGACAAACAAGAGCAGCAATACTGGAACTAGCTAAAATACACAATATAAAAGACATTTGGCGTAGCTTATATCCAGGTCTGCCTGGATTTACGTACTACTCTGCTCCTCATAAACTCTGCTCTAGGATTGATCTAGCTTGGGCCTCAGACGAATTATTGAGGAGAGGAGATATGAAGGTCATGCCAAAAATTTCATCGGACCACAATCCTATAATATTTATATTTGATTCGGCCTTAGGCATAAAAAAAAGACGCACTTTTTCTTTTCCAAGGTACTTACTCTCAGATGAGGTCTTTGTAACCATGCTTAAAAAACAGATAGAGGAGTTCATTACATTTAATAAAGATTCTGCTAATGTGCTGTCAGTTTGGGATGCCTGTAAGGCCTTTATTAGAGGAACAACCCAACAATATATACTTAAACAAAATGCAACAAGGAAAAGAGAAACAAAGTTAATGATGGACAATATTTTACATATAGAAAAACTACTGGCAGATAAGCTCAGAGATGGGGATCGGAATAGCAGAGACATATCACTTCTGGAAAGTAGACTTATAAATATACGTACAGGCATGAAAAGCGCTTTTAAAGAAAAAAATAGTGGCAAGTTACTTAAATATAGATTATCTCAGTATGAATCTGGAGATCGAATAGGAAAGCTCTTGGCATACAAAGTAGCTGAAGACCGAGCTTCTACATTAATTAAAGCTATAAAAGGCCCTAATGGTATTATCTATACACAGCCTGGAGATATAATGGAGCAATTTGCTTCATACTACGAAGCACTATATACTCCTGAGAGTAGGGCTAGGCCAGAGCAGATCCAATCTTACTTAAATGATAATCTCTCTCTGGGACACTTTTTAGATCAGGAGATTTTGGATAACTTAGAACTTAATTACACATTAGAAGAACTGCGCTTAGCGGTGTTCTCGCTCCCTTCTAATAAAGCGGCAGGGGAGGACACGATTCCGATTGAATTATATAAGATCTGCGCCGAAGAGCTACTCCCTCTGCTCTGCTTAGTGGTGAACTCTATAGGCACATCTGGTAAAGCTCCGGAATCTTGGAAAACGGCGAAGATTATGTTTTTTTAAAAAAAAAATAAACCTCCATTGGAATGCGGGTTATATCGGCCTATTTCTTTAATTAACGCCGATGCTAAGGCCTATTCTAAACTGATATCAAGGCGCTTGGCGTCTATTATGCCGCAATTAGTTAATGATCAACAACATGGCTTCATAGAGGGAAGGGATACTACCGCCCATATCAATATGGCGATTACGGCATTTGATATTGCTGCAACTAACCTCACCCCACTCGGTATGATATTACTGGATGCAGAAAAAGCATTTGACCGAGTGGGGTGGCATTATTTGTGGAAAGTGCTAATGCAATACGGGTTTAAGGATCGCTTCCTTAGAGGCATACAGGCGATATACAGAGATCCTAACGCTAAAATCAGTTACGCGGGAGCACTTTCCTCAACTTTCGCTATATCTAGGGGGACTCGACAGGGATGTCCACTTTCACCCCTGCTGTTCGCCCTCTCTATGGAGCCTTTTATAAACGCCCTGCAGAATCAAGAGAAGATAACTCCGGTAGAGCATGAACATAAAATTCTTAAAATCACTGCATACGCCGATGATCTAGCCATATTTACTACTAATGTTATAGATGCTCTAGCAGGAATTACAGAAGAAGCGGAAAAGTTTGGAGCTATTTCCGGTTACAAATTAAACTTTAATAAAACTCAAACCATTATGAACTACCAAGCTAATCAATCTGTTACTGGGCTTTGCAACTCGGCTGTTTACTTAGGGGTGACAATATCTTCTAAAATAAATGAAATAATTAAACTGAATTATGAACCTTTACTTAAACAAGTTACGTTGATGCTTAAAAAATGGCACAAAATTCCGATGAATATTTTGGGAAGAATTAATTTGATTAAAATGAATCTTTTGCCCAAGTTTTTATATCTCTTTCGTTCTATTCCCCTTCGAGTTAATAATATTTTTTTTAAGAAGCTGGAAGGAATTTGCAGCAGCTTTATCTGGAGCTATAAAAAACCTAGGAGGTCAATAGCGATACTAAAACTACCTTTAGAGAAGGGTGGATTAGATTTTCCGGATTTTAAGTCTTATTATTTTGCATCTTTTATAGGGCGCTTTAGGAGTCTATTAAATAAAAATAAAACCTTTTTTTTTCATCAATTTATGTTAGGTAGAAACTCATCCCAATTTCTAACAAGAATACAAGACCCGAACTTCTTCAAACGAGTTAAATTCAAGACAGCAAGGGACGTGGTAGGGTTGTTTAATTTAGTCATGAAGTTTTGCGACACTTCTTTTTTTCACTCTGATTTGCCATTATGGGATAATCCAGGGCTACCAGGTATTTTTAACGATAATATTGGGAGAGAATGGGCCGATTATGGGATCAAGAGACTGGGAGACCTATATGGCCATGAGGGGTTTCTACAGTTTTCCACTTTACAATTAATTTACTCGCTACCAAGTGAAATGGCACTTAAATACTTGCAAATAAGGGACTATCTTATACGGAAAATGAACCTAATAAAAATTACTAGCTCGGATATTTGGGAAGTTCTGCATAGCTCTAAGGAGAAATCTATAATAAGCAGAGGATATAAACAATTAATCCAGCATAACTCGGATGATTGTCCCAGACTCTCTCAAAAATGGACGCTTGAATTGGGAACTAATGTGACTCCCCAGAATATCTCAAAGGCTTTCACAACTCTTAACAAAATAACATACTCCTCCAGTTTGAAACTTCAATTATATAGAACGGTCAGCCAACTTTACCACACCCCACAGAAAATTTCTAAATGGTCACAAAATAACGAACGTACCAAATGCCCTAAATGTGATCTGCAAGCAGCTGATCTTATCCATATGATCTTTTCTTGTCCAGCACTGAACTTGTTCTGGCGAGAAATAGAAACCACATTATGTGAAAAACAACTGATCAGCTCCCCACTTACCTCATCTATGGTTTTACTCTATATATACGAGCGGGGCCACGATAATAGAAGCTGGCTTGACATAGCGATTTCTTGTGCTAGACTGGTAGTAGCTAGAGCCTGGATCTCACCAAATCCACCTCAGAGGATGGAATGGCTAATACTACTTCATGAAATATACACAATGGAGAAGGCCCTTGCTAAAAATAGGACCCGGAAAACGGTAGATAGATTTGGAAAGATTTGGGCTAACTTTGTATAAATATTTAGTGTTTTTCTTTCCTTGCTTTTTATTTTCTTATAAATGTCTTTTTGTTTGGCCAAGTTGTAACATTTAAAGATTGTTGATCTTACTAATTTATGGATTTTTTCCCTGATGTCACTTTAAAGTTTGCTATATTTGTATTTTATTTTTTATTTTTCCTTCTGAATTGCAATGTCTCTTTGCTTGTGACTTGTCTGTCAAATAAAAAAGTTTAAAAAAAAAAAACAAAAAAAAACAAAATGCCTATTGTGAATTTACACTGGACTTGCAGCCCAGCTATCACTAACTGTTACTTTGATTAACTGGCACTCAAACTTGCTTGTTTCAAAATCGATGACTTGGCATCCTCCTCTAGTATTTGTACACTCCCCCCACCCCCATGGCTTCCTCCTGCTCTGTACATGACTCCTTCGAACATGGACCACAACCTCCTGCTCAGAGAAAGTGGTAAATGTCTTTGTTACACCCTGCAGTATTGGGATTTCTTGCAGAATTCATGCAAGTAAATCCAGTTCTACACAGTTATTACTCATTCCATGAGTATTTACTCCGAATTGCACAGATCTGGCTTGTGTTACTGAACAGTACTGGTAGTTACAAGTGTGGAGTTTTCAGCCCACCCCTACCATGCAAATCATAATCGTTGCCAAAATGGAAAGATGGTCTTTTTCCAATTTTTTTACATCCAGTATTAAGCATAGATTATAGATATGAAAAACAATGCACTCTTGCCCTTTAGTGAACACGTAGCTGGCTGTACTGGGGATGTTTTTTTTATCCACGTGGTTTTAAGTTAGTTGGTAACGCCCCATTCTACTAACATTAATTTCAATATTTAATTGTGAACACATACTTTTTATAAATATCTATACTACTATTATAAAGCGAGAACTGTGAACCTTTGAGGCGGGTAAACTCGGGAACCACAGCGCCAATCCAAACACCCAATACATCATTGGAATTGTCAGGGTCTGCAGAGTGACATAGGCTATATACCACAAAAATATATATCTTCCTTAAAAAATAAATGTTCCAAAAAAAAGTAGTCCCTTGGAAGTAGCGCCGGCCGTGTGCGCTAACGACGTGAGTGCTGACATCATCAGGAGCGCTTGCAGGAGTGGCGGACAGGAGCGGAGGACAGGAGCGGTGAACTTTGGCGGACTGGAGCGGCTAACAGCCTCATATTAGTAATGTGAAAGAAAGCATGCGGTTCTATCTCCGTGCGCTTTTATTTCCTTGCAGTAAACTCGAAAGTTGATTTATCATTTTACTTGATGCATTTGGCTCGGTTTGTCAACCCTGGCTACAGCTGAGCAACTCTAGGTAGGGCACGTCCGTCGAGATCAGCTTGCGTGCGTACGCCTGGTGCCCATTAGCAAAGAGGTCCCTCTCTTTCCAGGTGCTGACAAGCCCTGGTCCGCGGACAAATACCGTTGTGTTAGCAAAACAGTATGACCCGTGCAGAAAAGATCAATGTTTTGGAGAACAAGTGTGTGTGCGAGGCAGAAGTGCTGCAATGCTTGGGAGAGCCCGTGAAATCCTTCCTCCAGAGATGCTGATATCCATTTCACTCCATAAACACTTCCTAGCAACCGGGAGTGACTTCTACAATACGCCAAATTGATACTCAGACCGTTTTCAGACAATTGCTGCCACCTACAGCCCCGCTGGGAATTACTCTCCATGAACACCAGCTCACTGATATTTATTTCAATAGGCAAATATATGTCTATATAGTTTTTTTAATAACATGGTTCTTTGTGTCCAACCCACTCCTTCGATTAGCAGCATACTAGCATGTACCACTTAGTAACAAAAAAGAAAAACATGTTTCTCCCTGCACATTTGCTGTACAATTTACAATGCTATTCCTGCCAATCAAACTGCGGGAGCCGTGTCCTGTTTGTGACTCAGATATTTCATTCTAAGTGGCATGGGTGGCCATTTTCCTAGCATACTTGTGGGAAATTAACGTGCACATATTTGTGGCGCTGTAAATGGGTGTAACATGTACCTTCAGGAGTGTAGACACAAACCTTACCGTCGATGGTCTATGTGGTGGGGCGGCGGGTTGTCAGGTGTCTTATTACATATACATCATTCTTTTTCTAACCAATAATCTCTCCCGAAAATAATTGCCGTTTTCCGTATTGCTTTTCAGAAGGAAAATGACCCAATGTCTGGATCGAGCGGTCATTCCCCCTTTGGGTTCACTTTCACACAAACACCCCCATTGATTACAGGCATTTATCATAATTCAGCTGACTGTTTGTCAACAATGCCTGGAGGTACAAGAGATTATGGAGAGGTTACATCCAGGGAAAGATCAAACTCAAGGTAAAATCGATATTTACAATTCTTCAGCTCTGCCCGAGCCCCCCCCAGCCCCACCCCCACGCCCGTCTCGACCCTGCTCCTCAGGGTCTTCCTAGCCTCATGTTTAATGTAAGGCTGGTGAATGCTTATATAACACACACATCCACAATTAAAAGTGGAAGTAATGATCCCATTTGATCGCATACCAGTGGAATTCTAACCAAATTGGGAGTAGCCCCAGCTCACCCAACCTTGGTCCTCCATGAACAGGCAGGTGCCTCTGCTATTTAAGTGAATACATTAAGGGTAATTAGAAGGCCAGCATATGTAAAAAATAAAAAAAATAAAACAAGGATTGCAAATTTCGCCTTCATCTATACTACTATAATAGAGCAGAAACTTTTTAGCTTTGAGGCGGGTAAACTCGGGAACCACTGCGCCAATCTACACACCCGATACACCATTGAAATCAGCAGGGTGTGTAGATGGTTAGAGGCTACATAAATTTAAAAAATAAACGTTATTTAAAATGTAAGATTAAAAAAAAAGTAGTCCCTCAAAAGTAGCCCCAGACGCGACGTGCGTGGTCACCTTAGGAGCACGGGGAGGAGCGGCGTCTGAGGAGCGGCGGACATGGCGCAGGGGAGGAGTGGTGACGTCAGGAGCAGAGGACCAGCGGCGGAGGAGGAGCAGAGGACTGGCGGCAGAGTAGGAGTGGTGGTGCGAGCGGACAGGCGGGAGCAGCGCCGGCGGAGGTAAGGCAACTCATGTAGGGGCAGGCGGGGGACGGGACGGGCCGGGCGGAGGACGGGACGGGCCAAGCGGGGGACGGGACGGGCTGGGCGGGCAAGCGGCGGTCAGGAAAGCCTGAGGACAATAAGGAGGAGGCAAACAGTGCACTACAAATGTCAGACAAACTGTGCATTACAGGAGCAAAAGGAGGAAAAAGTGACGTGTAGCCAGAGGGGTTTTAGATGCTGTAAACGTTTGAGCCATCTCGGCTTCCGTAGGATAATCCCATGCTCTTCTCATTGGGACTCTGTGCTTCGCAGTTAACAAAGTGCGCAACGAAGACCTACACAAGGTCAGGAGAAAAACAGTACCCCCTCGAACGAGGCCACCTTCTGTCAAAAAGGGGAGAGTTTGCTCACATAACTGTCAGCGGTGAATATGTTATTGTTTAGATGCTTTTGCTTCACTATAGGAGATTATATTTATATCGGAATATTTCCTTCACGAATACCTGCGTCCCTTGGATGGAGTGGAGGGAAGGGGGTGGATGACATGTGCACGAGGAAAAAGTGACGTGTGCAGGTTACAAAAGTGGGGCGGGCGGGGGCCCTGAAGCAAAGTCAATTACAGGAGGAAAAAGTGACGTCTGCAGATTACAAAAGCGGGGCCGGAGGGGGCCCTGAAGCCTAATTGCTCCCGGGCAACGTCGGGACGGGCTGCTAGTATATATATATTTTTAGAAGTGTGATGCTTCTAATGGTCACCTTCTGGCTGACTGTATACCTGTGGGAAGTTGTAATGTGTCACCTTTGAAATAGTGTGAGTTAGAATGACCCTTCTGCTTGTTACATCTCTTTGTGGATGTCAGTTGTGTTGCATGTCTTCTCACAGGTTTGCCTGCAAGGGAGTGAGATCTGCAGAGGGTCTCAGCACTGGCTGTGCAGTGTCCTCCAAAAGGCTTGTTTAGAGAGAGGTCACTTTGCTGCACATTTTCCCTGTGGCACAGTTACTTATAGTCTTCCTCTTAGCGGGCAGTCCATCTGACGCCCTACAAGTGCAAGCCTAGCGTTATGGTTCCACCTTGAGAGCCTTTTGCTCCTATTGGTAGAGGTACCAGCAGTACATAATGCATAAAGTTACCATCATTGGCTGGAAGTAAAATCTACATTTCCTCTTATCAGGTAGGAAGTCTTAATTGTAAGAAAAAGACAGAGGCAAAGTTTATCCATTTTAATTGGTTCCACTTTTCATGTTTTGGTCTTTTTTGTTCTAATTTGCAGCTGCTTGTTCTTAAATTCACATTAGCTAGACTTTACATTTCTGATCTTCCCATCTCTAAGTTGCTAAGTTCAATGCAGCCAATATAAACTTCACTGTTTTCATCTTTTATGTTTACATCACAGCAAGAAAGAAGATAGAACCTTTGGTGGTGTCTTTATATTGGAGTCTTAAGTCCTTAGTGATGTCATCTCTTGTAAAATTCAGTTTATCTTTATGGCTGTTGTTGCTAGCTGAGTTGAATTAAAGATTTGCACAAAGTAGAAAGTAAGGCTTGATTCAACTTGTAATCGTTTATAATAAACTTTTCTCTACACAGTTTTTTGAAATGTTTAGATCTGCAAAATATATTGTATGAATGCAAAAATACAATTTGCCAATCTTGATTTATATATGCAAAATAAATGTAAATGGTGCATTACTAACACTGAGTAGGACACAACTGTTGTATAAATGATGCATTACTAGCACTAATTAGGATGCAACTGTTGAGTAAAGGATCCGTTATTATCACTGAGTAGGACATAACTGTTGTGTACAGGATACATTATCACCACTTAGTAGGAAACAACTGTTATGTACAGGATAAATTACTTCCACTGAGTAGGACACAACTGTTGTGTAAAGGATACCTTACTAATACTTAGTAGGACACAACTGTTGTGTAGAGAATACATCACTACCACTGAGTAGGATACAACTGTTGTGTAAAGGATACCTTACTACCACTCAGTAGGACACAACTGTTGTGTAAAGAATACATCACTACCGCTGAGTAGGACACAACTTTTGTGTAAAGGATACTGAGCTCACTTTTTTGTTTAGTTAGAGGAACAGTACTAACACACATTATCGAATATGCTCTGATCAAAGGTGTTGTATAATTATTTGTTTTCAAAAACTTGTTTAACATCTCAATTTAGCTAGTGGATTACCAAAGTACTTTTATAAGGTAGTTCTCAAAACACACTAGCACCTTAAAAATTTGGAATTTTCACCTATCTTAAATATTGCACATTATATCCAAGAGTAAATTAAAGAAGCTACTTGCAGAGAAGACAATAGGGAAAAAAAGAAAAGATCCATAAACTGAAAGACAACCGTTGAAAAAGCCCACCTCCAGCACCATCTATATGAGGGAGGACCTACCACCTCTTCAGGGAGTCTGCAGAAGTTTACTCACCCTGGACGAGGATCCCCCGGGTCGCTTGATTAGAAAGGTGTGTTATATTGTTAGAGGTGTTACAGGTATAGTTTCCAGAGTCAGTCTGAATTAGAGAATCAAAGCGTAGTTCAGGTCCTGATTTTGATAAGGATTGCCCGTTCTGAAGCCAGGTGTACAGTGCAGAAGGGTGGGATGCAGCCATGCAAGAGAGGGTTAGAGCTGAGCCGACCTGGTAGACCGCCTTCTCAGGACTGGCAGAGATCACTGGAGTGTCCGGTCCATCTGAAGCAAACGCATTGAATGAACATTTTAGAACAACAGAACAATGTGTTCCTATCCTGACTGTTGCTAGTGTTCATTAAAGATTCAATCTGAAACAACAGTACACATAAGTATTTTAAAATAGTATATACAAAAGACTGTATGTATACATTCTTTTGGCCTGAGAAAATTATGTTTTTTCTCACATGAACCTCTTTTATCAGTGAACCATCAGGCTGGTGCTGTTTTTGCTTACAATTAACACAATTGATCAATGTATTGCACCCTTAAGAGGGTTAGTGGTGACGTGCTTGTGAGCATATGTCACATGAGCAAGTGTTAAGGGACAAATTATTAATGAACAGTAAATCTAAGAAGATACAGGAAAAATTATAGTCTCGTGGTGAATTGTCATTGAAGGCAGTGGTGAATGTTGTGAGAAGTACTGAGGGATCAGAAAAATGCATACACGTGATTAGGAAGGAGAATGAAAGGACTGGGTCTGTCTGTACTTTTGGAAGTGGTAAGAACACAAAGGAAAAAGAGAAATTATGAAGTAATGTGAACAAGTAGTAATTTCACAGGGATGTCATGTTACAGATGCGGGTCGAGTAGCCATCTTGCAAATTCTTAAATGTGTCCTGATGTAAGCAAGAAGTGTAGGGCCTGCAAGAAGAAGGGGCATTGTAGCAGGGTATGTAAGAGTGCTGAGAGGCAAATTAATTATATTGCTGAGTATGCTTAGGAAGAGGATTTGAGTATGCAAGCAGTGGTTTTGAGTATACAGAATGATTTTGTGAATGGGGAGAAAGGGCAGTAGAATAAACAACCGAAAATGCCGAACTTTGAAGCATAAATGGAGACTGTCAAAGGACAGCATAGATAGACAAAGCTACTTAGCCGAACTTAAAAATTACCATCATGCTAAAAAAGATGCCAAAACAAACTATTATACAAGAAGGATTGACTATAACGACAGCTCATACAAGGAACTTTTATTAGCAAACTTTGTGAACTCACCAGTCTATCACAAGCCATGGCTCCCACGACAGAGTACTGTGAACTAATTAATAATTTTTTCACTGAAAAAGTGACAAATATCTGCGTTTTCTTTGACAACCCTGATGAAGACGCTAATATTAACTGGGAAAACTTGGCACCTCATCCCTCTTCACAAATCCACCTTGACACTGTGACTCCTTTCTCAGAGGACGAGGTGGCCAAAGCTATGAGTGAGGTCAAGGCAGGATCCCCACTTGATCCTGGCCTGCATTTTATCTTTACCAGACTAGTGCCAGTTTTATCTCCTTACGTCACCAAAATCCTCAACCAATCTCTGGAGCAAGCCTCATTCCCAGACATTTGGGAAAAAAACAGTGTTTTTTCCCCTTTAAAGAAAGCAGGACTTGGAATATATGATCCAGCCAATTATCGCCCTATTTCTCAATTACCTTATGTATCCAAAGTTCTGGAGCACTTAGTCAATAAGCAACTTGCCACCTTCCTCAAATTTAATATTTTGTTTGCCCTTCGCAGTCTGGCTTTAGTACTATTAACAGCACTGTTGCAACTTTACTGGCTGTGTCAGACAATATTAGATCACTAGTGGATAAAGACCGAGCCGTAGCACTGGTTGTGCTAGATCTTACTGCGGCCTTCGATACGGTATCACACAACAAACTTCTCCACATCCTACACAAAAAAGGAATTTGTTCTAAAGCCCTTCATGGTTCGCCTCAATTATGAAAGATCGAACCCAAACAATTCAAATGGGATGCTGTACCTCCACCTCAAAGACCATTAAGTATGGAGTTCCGCAGGGAGCAACTATAAGTGCCACCATTTTTAACGCATATGTTTCTTCTCTGGTGGATATCAGTAGGAAATGGGTTTTGACATCTGCTCATACGCTGATGACACGCAATTGGTGATCCCTTGATAAACAGATGGACCAACACTGAGACTAAGAACAACTTAATAAATTGTCTCACTGAACTCGCAGACTGGATGTTCCAAAACAGCTTAAAACTAAATGCTGGGAAGTCTGAAATTCTGCTGTTTGGGAGTGCCCAGGTAATTTGGGACAATAGCTGGTGGCCCCAAGCACTAGGCACCGCCCCAGAATCTAAGCGAGCAGCAAAAAATATGGGCATCATCTTTGATAACACCCTATCTATGCAAGACCAAGTACACACTCTGTGCGGAAAAGCCTTTTCCACACTGAAATTTATCAGACGACTCTTTCCCTGGATACCACTAAAGTGCAGACAAACGGTACCACAGGCTTTGCTCCTGAGCAGACTTGACTACGGCAGCGCCATTTATGTTTCCGTGGCTGACTATGTTTTCTCCAGACTTCAGGTGGTCCAGAATGCTGCAGCTAAATAAATTTGCAATGCAAAATACAGCTCTGCTTCCCACTGCTTGAAGGAATTAGATTGGCTACCAGTCCCCCTGAGAGACAGTTTCAAGCTCCTTTGTTTTGCACATAAATCCTTGCATAAAAAAGGACCACACATTTTGCCAGACAAGTTACAATTCCACGTCCCTTCACGCAACTTGAGATCATGCCATCAAGCTCTTGCCTCAGTCAAGCGCACATCCAGGGTTCGAATGGGCAACCGGTCCTTTTCCAAATCAGCTGCGGTCCTTTGGAACAAGCTTCCCCCTGATCTTTGCCTGACAGACAATTACCTGCTGTTCAGGAAAAAACTGAAACCCCCCTGTTCCCTAGACTCTGAACCTATCAAAGAACCAAATTGCACAGCACTCGAATCCGTCAAAGCGCCGTGATGTCCCTCGGGAGGATTGATACGCTCTAAAAATACTATTAAGTACAAATACAAAAATACAAATTGTTGTGTGTTAAGTATTGATGGGGTGCAGGTGGAGGTTATGGTTAATTTGTGCTCTTGGTATACCTTTATGAGCAAAGATATGTTTGATAAGTTGTGGCCTGGAATGGATTTGGCTGTAACTGATTTCAACATAGGTATTTATTCTGGCCACAGAATTCCAATGGCATGTTTTATATGGGCAGAACAGGAATTTGGAACAAGGAAGAGCCATGGCAAGGTTTATGTGGCCAACAAATGTGCCATGACTTTGGGCTGGTCCCACATTACTAATCTTAATATTTAATTAGATCCTAGCGCTAATCCACAGGTTTTTTCTGTGCTTAATGAGGAACATGTGTCCAGTGTATCAAGCACAGAGTATGAAAGTTGAAGGAAGAATTTTCAAGTGTTTTTCGAAAACAACTGGGTAAGCTGGAGTGCTTTCCAGCACAAAATGATTCTGCATGTGAATGTGATAGTTGTGAGGGAAAAATTAAGGAATGTGCCTTTGAATTATTGGATGAAGTTAAAGGGAATTCTGTGTGATCTACTTGAAAAAGACATAATGTGACCCACTGAGAGTTCAGACTGGTTGTCTCCAGTTGTGATTTCCATCAAGTCTAAAGTGCACCCGGCAATAAAGGGCACCCGGCAACCTTTTAGCGCTGGACTCTGTGCTGCACTACAAAGGTACCCAGCTTCTGAGACCCAATATATTTGAGGGGATCCATTCCCAATCCTGAGACACAGAGGAGGTGAGCTTGCTGAGAGGAGGCCAAGGAGGCTGGGGCCTATCACTGTGCTATAAATCTCACCCGGCAATCCCACGGCGTGGAATATGCATGGACCGTGCCCAGGCCAAGGACGGGCACATCCAGCACCCCGTCAGCACCAGCAACAGGCTCTGTACCCTTGCAGTACCCATCTGTTTTGTTTTACAGTGTGTCTAGAATGGGGAACCGGAAGGCTGAAGTCAGTCCTGTGAGTGTGACTGAACAACCTATACTCACCAAACTTTCCAAATGGACAAGTCACGCGGCAGTCTATCAAATATCTTAAAAAATAAAGACATAAATGGAGAGAAAGTTGCTAAAGGGGGAAAGGTCCCAGGATTATTCAAGATGAAACACAGGCCACAAAAAAACCCCACCATAGCTGCAGCTGACCCTGTTTCAACCATGCTGTCACCTTCCACATTGGATCCAGCAAAAAAAAATACTTCTATCCCAGAATGTAAGGAGGATCCTCAAGTCCATATTAATATAGAATGCTCAACTCGGTATGCTGCACTACAGGAGGCTTGCAATTCAGCTCTCCACCCACAGACTATTGATGTACCCTGTCCAGATATTCCCCCCACATGATTTCTTCACTCTCAACAAAGTAATTAGTTTAATGTTTGCCTTAGGAGAAGAAGTTTTGAATTTCTTCTTGGCATGGTTAAATCTCTCAGCAACTTGCCAGAGATCTAAAATCTCTCATCACAGTCGCTCTATAGCGTTCAGACTTTACAATCCTTACAAGGACAAAGGGCTACGATGGGTCTACCAGTGGCTTCAGTTGAATCTGTTTCCATCCCACAAACATCTGTTCATAGTCAATGGAATAATCACCATGGTAGTTTGGGTCGAGGTTTGGACATTAGACCTGCTCTGCACTCACTTATTACTTGTTTGGTACCCAATCATACTACTCCCTTAAGCTCTAGTGATAGTCCCCTCAAGGAGAATGCAGAGGAGTCCTGTCTATCAGACATTCTACCCAGCCTTCAAGTTAAATGCCCCAAAGCTGTCACTTGACTCTTTCAAACAGCGATTCTTTGAAAAATAAGGTTCTGCATTGAATCAGAAACATCAGGCAACAGCATTCGATTGTTTACTCTGACATGATCTATCAAAATGCCTTAAAGAGTAAACATAAAACAGAGAAGCAAGATAAAAATATGATAAGACCATCAAGTTTAGTAAAGCTCACTTTGTCTTTTGTTTTCTCGCCCTAAGTGAGCCGGGTATGCCCAGACTGGGTCGCAAGTTCACTGTGCCCCTGGATTCAAGTTAGCTTGGCTGATAAGAGGGATGCCCCGATTCCAGTTCCAGGATGCTTGTTTCTGGTCCAGGAGGACCTGGCTTGGCAGTTGGGGCTGGGCTGTTCCCATGAGGCACAGGGTCAGGACTGATTTGCATATGGCTGAGTCTAAACTGGGGTGGCATGGTGAGCAAAAGAACAATGGATTTAACCCAGATCTTTTGACTGGGGGTGAATGTTTTATTTTTCTCTGCATTCCGTCAATCACCTGTGTGTCTTTAGCATTTGAGATGACCTGCTAGATGCATCTAAACAAGGGGGGCAATAGGTGTTTCTTGCACTTGCCTATGCATAATGAACGCAAAGATAAAGCCCACCCTGACTACCACATTGCCACGGAGGATTGGGTCGAATATGTTTCAGTTCTCTATGCAGGTAAAAAGCCAAGTGAAGGCAAAATAGGTATTTCCTAGGGGTGGGCGTAGTTCGCAAAGTAGCGCTACGCGAAGTGCACTTCGCACTACGCGAACTTCACGTAGCACTACGCGAGCTGCGTAGTAGCATGTTCGCACTGTGCAAGATGCGTTTTCAATGATTGCACAGTGCGGACAAGCATCCGGCACTGTGCAATCATTGAAAACGGCATCTTGCACAGTGCGAGCTGTAGTTTTCTGCTGCTTGAGTAGATTATTACTCGAGCTGCAGCTTTCTCAACGCGAACTGGTAGTTTCTCATTGAGAGCAGTTGCGAGCATGCGCAACCACTCACAATGAGAAACCTCCCCGCGTTGAGAATCTCGCTGGGATGTCATTTTGCTTGCTCGCGGTCACGAACATGACGTTCAGGACCGCGAACAAGCAAAAAATGAGCGCTGCACTATGCTACGCTGCACTACGCGTGTTCGCACTGTACAACGTGCAGCTCGCGTAGTGCGAAGTTGCGCAAACTTTGCAAACTCCGCGAGCGTAGCGTAGTGCTTCGCCCAGGGTTAGTATTTCCCCAACCACCCCTACTGAATTCTCTGGAGATGAGATAAGCCCATTCACAATAGAGTAAATGCTGCTATCAAAGCCCCGAACCCTGGGAAAGCACCTGGCTTGGATAGAATCTCAGCCGATTTATTTCGCACAGAGCTTTAGGTTTGGGTCATTTGTGACTTCTTTGTCATATACCTTACTGGTAGAAGCATTTCTCCCGAGCTTCTGGAAAAGGGTATAAATAATCCCTATATGTAAAAATGTAAAAAGAGAGATAAACTTGCCAGGTAGATTATAGACCATTAAGCCTAATTGATAACATGCAAAATGTTTACAGCATTCACATTTTAACAAGGTTGTGGGATTGGATCTCCACTGGACAAGTGCTTTCTCATTCTCAGGTGGGATTCAGACCCAAATAAACTAAAATTGATCAGATTATATGGTTTCTGTCCATTAAATGGAAGACTGTAGACATTGATCGATGGGTGGCTATTTGTTGCCTTTGTCGACCTCCATGCCACTTGTGACCTTGTCCCGAGGGCAAAGTTTGGTAGGTCTTGGAGGGGTCATGGTTCCCTATCGGTTTTTTGTATGTAATAGGGGCCGTGTACACAGAGAATTTTGCAAGAGTTAGATGGGGTCCAACAGGGGAATTGACAGGGGAATTGACAGAGGATATTCCCATCAGAAGAGGATTTAGACAAGGGTGCGTTTAGGCCCCAGCACTCTTTCTCTTATATATAAATGGATACGTCTCCTACCATCTAGACTGCGAAAATCACTGTCCCACAAAAAATACTGGGGGTCTTTTTTTTGCAGATGATACCACGTTGCTCTCTAAAACTGCGAAGGGTCTAACTATCCTCTTAGAAAAATTCTATTTTTGCCAGGAGAATGGCTTAGAATTATACATTTTTTTTTTTTACTTTATTTTCCTGTTTTGTACAAAAACAAAACAGCAATGATACAATGCAGTGGAATGAATCAGCAGTTGTGAAATGGCATTATGGCAGATCAGATAAAAACAAAGGCACATAAAATAACAGCTGAGGGTAATGTGTCGTGGTCAGAGAATATAAAACACACCCAAGCACAAAAACAGAGCATAGCACAATGATTAGACAAATAAAAATACATCACCCAAGAACCAGAGGGAGGAATCCACTCGGACAATAGTACATCTTCGGGGAACAAAGAGTATATCCTATGCATATCTCACCCCAGTAACAGTGAGGATCTAACCCACCCCCTCAGGGGTAATGCCGGCCAGCACCTGTGAGCCTTGTGCCGCCCTACACCGGGAAAGGTAGTCCTTATATGGGCCCCAAATATCTATCTGTCTGGATGAGCTGGGGAGCAGAGTGCTGAATTCCTCACAATTGACATTAAGGAACGCAAGGCTTTTCAACCAGGATTGTAGTGTGGGGGCGCGTCTGCTGCCCCACACAAGTGCAATGTCCCGTTCGGCTAAAAGGAAACCCAGTGCAGCCAGCTTACGGACCTTCCTAGGGAAGTTAACCACATAACCTAATAATGCAATCTCAGGAGTAGGCAGAAGTTGCATGGACAATATGTCTCCCAACGTGCACACTCGTCCAGTATTGATGAATCTTAGGACAAGTCCAAGTAAGGTGTGCAAAGTCCACAAAGGGAGATTTTATGGGAATGGGCGGGGGTAAAATACATCCAGCGGAGAAACTTAAAATGAAGTAGTTTGTGTCGGCTGTTCAAGGAGACCTCACTGGTGGCCCTGCAGCACTGCTCCCACTGGTCGTCTGAGATAGATTTGCCCAAGTCAGCCTCCCAGGCAACCCGAACCCTGGAATCATCCACGTGCCTGAATTGAAAAGCAATTTATATTGCGCGACTAAAACCCGAAGGTATCAAGGCGCCTACCAAAACAGATCAAAAGATCAAAAAAGGCAGAGCACAACTACAAGTATGTCCGCACAAAGAGATGGGTTTTCAAGGCATTTCTAAAAAGCTGAAGGGTGGGAAGGGATCTTAGTTCCACCACTTTGGTGGTGGAGAAGGCTCTACCACCCCATCTGGTTCTCCGAATGCGAGGGACTGAAAGAAGGAGTCTGTTAGAGGAACAAAGGTTCCTACCAGGACTGTAGCGAGACAGAATGGATCCGATTCCAGTTGGGCTGCTTTTTGCTAAGGCTCTGTAGATCATACACATGATCTTGAACAGTATACGATCCTCTATAGGAAGCCAGTGAAGCAATTTTCTGGCAGAGGTAGCCGAAGTGCGCCGGGGTAGGCCAAAGACAAACCTGGCCGCTGCATTCTGGACCACCTGCAAGCGCTGCAGCAGGCTTTTATTCAGTCCCGCATACAGAGCATTGCAGTAGTCCAGTCGCGAACCAACAAAGGCAACAGCAAGTAGTTTCCTTGCCTGCTGTGAAAGATAGTGCCTAATCTTCCTCAGTATGCGAATGATACCCCAACAGGTAGATACAGTTCTGTTAACCTGTTGGCACATACTGAGGGTGGGATCTATCACAACCCCAAGGTGTTTGGCGGAAGAGGCAGGAACAGGACAAGCTCCCAATGAATCTGGCCACCAATCGGCTGACCATATCTCCTCCTTTCCTCCGAACACCATCATCTCCGTCTTCTCCCCATTCAGTTTCAACGAGTTGTAGATCATCCATTGACCGACTGCCTCCAATGACAATTTTTGACAATTTTATTAATAAACTGCATGATTACTTAAAATCTTTACAGTATAAGATAAAAAAAAAAAAAGAAGCTTTATGAACGTCCCGACTCCCCCCCTCACAAGTCCCATCCACACATAAAAGTGAAAGTCACTTTAAGTTAAATATTAACATATTAGTCCTGATTAGCTGTCCAAAGCAGAGTTCTTTTAAAAGGAGTGATGTATAGGTTGTACCAGTGTTTCCCAACTGATGAGAGGAGTCACATGAAAGTTCGGTAGAGTCAATTCATGTACCAAGGGCTGTTGACGAAAGATGGATTCTTCGTGGGTCTTTAAACAAGCCCAGGTTGGATAACTGGGGCGGAAGGCTTCCAGTTACTTTGCAGACAATGCCGTTAAGTGGGAGTCGGATGCCATTTTTACCTGGTGTATAAATTTCCCAACTCTGGTTATCAAACAGGTCGTGGAGACTGAGAGGCACCAGTCCGAAGCCTCTCTGCAAGTTCTATAGTCCGTATTCCGTAAAATCGGAAGCAGCAACCGATGGCGATCATTGGCCAGCTTTGTGCAGCAGCACAGCAAGTGTAGCCAGGATTCTCTGCGGTAATTGCATAGACGACAGGCCAGGGTGCCATCCGTACGGGCCCATTTGGGGTTGAAGTCCATGATCCTGAGGGCCAAAAGTCGAAAGTACAAAATTTTCTTTCTCGTGCAAGTGGATACTGGATCTTGCAGGTAAGGTTGGGGTTTACCTGGAATATATGATTTGTCCAGGGCCTGAGTTAGTGGATTTTGCCGAAGAGATGCAAGGTCAAGTCCAAAGGAGATGATCCGGACTTGGCGCTTAACTGCTTGGGCCCAGGCTGAGAAAGGAATTTCGTGCAGGGGCAAACTCCTTCTTTCGATTTTCAATGCTGCAATAGCTTGTCCTACCTTTGAGTACCAGGGGGAGCCCACCTCATCAAAGATTGATTTTAGGGAGTGCTTTAGCGAATGTTCTGGTGCTTTCAATACTCTAATATAGAGTTTTAAAAGGTCCCCCAGTAATACCAGCTCAGGTCGCTTAAGGCCTATTTCTAGCCTTAATCTAGTGTTCCTTGCGTATCTAGGGGCCTGTAGCACCATCTTATAGGCTTTCGCTTGGGGCGCGTTTACCACTTTGTCAAATGCACCAGGGTAGGCTATGTGCCCATATGCAATGGCAGGGATCAGTTTTGCCCTGAGCACTGTCAACATTGGTTCTGCTGAGGGACTGTCCAAGCGGTGGCATAAGCGTCTTAGCGACAGAATGGTTTTGTCAATTTTAGGTTTAAGCTCCTTCAGATGTTTGACTGCAGAGGCACTCTCAGAGACCCAGGTGCCCAGATAGTTGTAGAATGGGGCAGTGACGATACGGTGCTCCCCCAGAGACCATGAAGCTTCTTTTTTGAGGGGGTATTTGCCAAAAATGACGATTTTGGTCTTGCTCACGTTGATCCGTAAGTCATTTGACTTATTGTATAAGGCCAAACTGCTTAAGGCTCTTTGGAGCCCCACCCTAGTGTGGTCCATGATCACCGTGTCGTCTGCATACTGGAGTGTTCCCAAGACGAGCCTCCCCAGTTTTGGAGGTGCTAAGTTGGCATCTTTCAGAGCTGTCCCCATGTCCGCAGTATACAAGTTGAAAAGCATGGGGGTCAAGACGCACCCCTGCTTGAGGCCCGAGTTGGTTTCAATTCTTTCAGTTGTTATTGTAGGGCTTAGCTTCACCTTGACCCAGGTGCCCTCCATACAAGATCTAAAGTTGGAGGCAGTCGAAGTAACTGACTGGGAGAGAGAGACGAGGATCTGGGTGTCATCCGGGTAAGAGACTACCTCCATCCCAAAAGATCTAATTAGTCTGGCAAGGGGGGTCACATAGATGTTAAAGAGGGTCGGACTTAGCGCCGACCCCTGGGGGACCCCCCATTGCACAGACAGGGATGGAGATAGAAATTTACCCATCAGCACTCTTTGCTCTCTATGATCGAGGAAAGAGGTGAGTAGCCTCAGGGCCGCCCCCTGAACCCCGATCTCCCTCAGGCGAGATGTTAAGACTGAGGGAGAAGGGGTGTCGAAGGCCGCCGTAAGGTCTAATAGGATCAGGAGGGAGGTCTGTCCCCCATCTACACGCGTGCGGATATTGTCCAGCACTATGGTCAGGGCAGACTCGGTGCTATGTTCCCTCCTGAATCCATGCTGGGAAAGATCCAGACAACCCGAGCTTTCCACGAAGGCAGCGAGATGTTTATTTAGATGAGTTTCCAACATCTTTGCCGGAGCCGGGAGCAGTGAGATGGGGCGAAAGTTCTTTAATACCCCGGGATCAAGAGAAGGTTTCTTGAGTAGAGGTTTTACTACTGCATTTTTCCACTGCTGAAGAAAAATACCATCCCTCATGGCTCGTTTCATGATGTCAACAAGGGGGGGCAGGAGGGATTCTCCACACTGCTTCAGGATCTTAAGCGGACAGGCATCTAGAGGGGAGCCGGATTTAGTTTTATTAAGGAGAGTCTCTAAATCCTGTAAAGAGAGAGGAGGGAAGAATTCCAGACCTCCCGACAAGAGTTTCTCCGGGAGAGCAGGGTCCACATTCACAAGGGCAGGAGGCTCAGTGGTAGAAGATTTCTGCAGCTCCAGGGCGGTATAAATGTCCGAGATTTTGGTCTGGAAAAATGAGGCTATACTATTACAGAGCTCCTGTGATGCAATAACCGGATCCGGGGTCTGGAGGGTTCTGAGGGAATCCACTATCTTAAACAGCTCTTTTGGAGAAGAAAGAGAGGTGGTAAGAGCTGTAAAATATTCTTGTTTTGTCCTTATTACTTCCAGCTTATATTTCCTTATCAGGATCTTATGGGCTTCCTTGTCCCTTAGATCCCAGCTAGTGTGCCAGAGACGCTCCCGTCTTCTAGCTTCCTGTCTAAGAAGTCTTAAGTGCTCCGAGAACCATGGGGCAGATGGCCTTTTCCTGGCTGAGTAACACAACCGGATGGGGGCCAGTTCTTCCAGGGCCTCGGTAACGGTCTTTTCATATTGTAGGACCGCCGACTGGACATTGTCTTCTTGGGATGTGGACAGGCTGGATGTCCAGGGAGCGAAGGAACTTTCCGTGATGTTCTTCAAATTCCTACGTAATTCCATTTTGCTCAGATTTTTTCTAGTTCTATCCGAGATCGGACAGGACACATTAAAAGGAATGGCTAGGTGATCAGACCATGAGAGGAAAAAGGGGTCTTTTATCGTCAGCCTCGGATCATTAGAAAAGATCCCATCGAGCGTATGACCCGCTCGATGGGTGGCCCGTTTCACCAATTGGGTGAGTCCACAGGCAGACATAACATCCAGCAGGGAGAGGGTGTCATGCCTGATGGCACCACATTGCCTGTATATTTTGGAATTCAGATGCGCCCCATTCGGGCTCTGAATCAGCAGCGTAAGGGGAGGAGCATCATCAGGGGCGGCGGGAAAAGAGGGAAACCTGGCCCTGAGAGCGGATTGCACCCGGGTCAGGATAAATGAGTCCATAAATGTATGTTCACTAAAGCGGGGCTCTTCCGTCATTGAAAATGTGTGCCTGTCAGGGAACAGGTCCCCGAGCGTGTGCACTTGGTACTTCTCCAAAGTGCGATTGACCGAGGTTTCCCCAGTAATCGGGAAAAAGGAAGAGTTAGGTAAAGGTAGGGCAGGGGAGTATAATAAGTCTAACCCCGAGTCTGCGTAGCCTGTCCAAAGCCCAGCATGTGGTAGAGACTGTTTGAACATCCCGTGGATCTCGGGGGAAGTCAGAGGGAAGAATTGTAAGAAGCTGGCGCAGGAGTACAAGATCAGCCTCCGGCTTCAAACATGGAATGCGCGCATCCGGGTGGAACCAAGCAAATGCGTAACAACACTGCGCCACCAAATAATACAAATAAAAATCCGGGACACGAACCCACCTTTGTCCAGTGGCAAAGCAAGAATCTTCCAGCTGACCCGGGGAGTCTTGTCCCCCCATACCAAACGTAACAATAGGGAGCGCAGCTGCAAAAAAAAGGCCCTGGTAAGAGGAATGGGAATATTATTAAAGAGGTACAAAAACCGGGGCAGGACGACCATTTTTATAATGGCGACTCTGCCTGCTATGGACAGAGGTAGACGTAACCATTTCGCGACCTGTGATTCTAACGAGCTAATCGCTCTACCATAATTAAGGCGGATCGTAGTGGCGGTGTCAAGATGAATGTGGACTCCGAGGTATTTAATCGCGTCATTACACCATTCGAATGGGAACTCTAACTGCCAGGCCGTGGTGCCCATCCTAAGGGGGAAAATAACTGATTTATGCCAATTAATACTGAGTCCAGATAACCCTCCGAACCGAAAAATTTCCAAACTTAAAGCGGCGAGATAGGTTTGAGACATTCGGACATAAAGAAGAGTTTCATCGGCATACATGGACAATAATAGGGGACCAGTTCAAAATTGCAAGCCGCATTGTAGGTGTTTTTCTTGGAATTGCCGAGCTAAAGGGTCCATGGCCAAAATGAAAAGAAACGGAGATAGGAGGCATCCCTGCCTCGTGCCACGCGACAAGGGGAAAGGATCAGAAAGAGTGTCATTAAGGCGCAGTCTAGCCGTGAGTTTAGTATATAATAAAACAACCGTAGCGACAAAACACTCTGGCATGCCCATACGACACATGACTAAAAGAAAAAAGGGCCATTCAAGAGAGTCGAACGCCTTTTCTGCGTCGAGAAGGATAGAAGCAGCTGGGGTAGAGGGCTCAATTCTGTGCAACACTGTAAACAATGTCTAGAGGTTAAGAGAGGTGGACCTATGTGGGACGAAACCCGACTGCACCGGAGAAATAATGAATTCCATCAATAATGACAACCTGATGGCCACGACCTTGGCCACTATTTTATAGTCTAGATTCAATAGGGATAATGGCCTGTAGGATCCACAGAGCTTGGGGTCCTTCCTGGGTTTGGGCAAAAGAATAAATACCGCCTCCCGAAACGTAGGGGGGAGGACACCGACTTCAAGTGCCTCGGCATAGACCTCAACTAAGCGCTGCACCAGGATGTCCTTATATGCCTTGTAGAAGTCGGCAGAAAAGCCGTCAAGGCCAGGTGCTGAAGAGGCACGTAGGGCATCAATGGCCTCAACAATACTATCAGATGTCAAAAGAAAGTCCTGCATATATCGCTCCAAATAAACCAAAGCGATCTCTGATAAATAATTCTCTTGGTCGCTTAAATCACAGGACAGTCGAGAAGTATAAAGGGACTTGTAATAGTAGAGAAATAGGTCACACACCTCCGGGATGGAGTGTAAAGGGGTGCCATCAGGGCCTACCATAGAAAATATATAGGTGGAACTACGAGGAGAACGCAATGTGTTGGCCAAGAGCCTACCTGGGCGCTCGTCTTCGCCATAACGCCGTGCTACATGATGCCTGCTAAGAAACGACAGCTCTCTGTCGGCGGCTTCTCTAAATTCCACGAACAACTCCAATCGTCGTGCCCCAATGGATTCAGAGGGCACGGTAAGCGATTTGCGATCTAAATATCACTCTCGACACGGTTTAAAGTGGAACGTAGATCGCGCAGGACACCAGCGTGTTTCGAGATGCAAACCCCTCTGATGTAAGCTTTGAAGCCCTCCCATAAAACCGCCCATGTGTCCACCGACCCGGTGTTCAAGTCTAAATAATCTTCAATAGCCTGTCTAATCTCTTCGCTAAAAACGGGATCCATCAAGGCTCGGCCAGGGTATCGCCACTGCCTCTCATAGCCCTCAGCTCTGGGAATATGCAACTGCAGGACCACCGGGGAATGGTCAGAGAGGGTGCGGGGGAGAGTCAGGACTGTCCCAATCCAGCCCGCCACCCCAGGGGAAACCAACTAATAGTCAATCCTTGTCCAAGTGTTGTGGAACCCAGAATAATGGGTGAAGGCGGGGAGGTGAGCGTGTATTTGGAGTTCCACATCAACTAAGGAACACTGCGCACAAATTTCCCTGAGGGACTGTCGGGCGCAAGGTTTGGTGTCCGGGGATGCTGTCCCTAGTAGGGTCCTAGTAGGGTCCATCAGAAGGTTAAAGTCCCCTCCCATGAGCAAAAGCCCGGTATCTATCGAGAGGAGGCGAGTCAATAAGGACTTTAAAAAGGAAGGGGAGTCAGTGTTCGGGCCATATATTCCCACCAAGGTAACCCTATGCCCCATCATCAATCCAGAAACAATCAAAAAGAGGCCCTCGGGGTCCTGATGCGTATTGTAGAGGCAAACTGCACATTTCGGTGTATAAAGATGGAAACCCCTCGAGCGTATCTACTGTAATTAGAGAAGAACCTATGGGTGCCCCAGCTAGAGGCAATCGGGACTCCGTCCGTACCAGACAGGTGAGTTTCTTGCATAGATATTACATCAACCTTGTGTCGAGCTAAATAATTAAGTACTTGTCTACGCTTTCTGGTGTTATTTAGTCCATGTACAATCCATATCATGAGTGAAAGCCCTGTAGGACCGGGCACATTCCCTAGCTATACCATCCAAATTGCATCAAAACAATCAAAACTTTACGTGCACCTGATACATACCATAAAATATTGATCGACACCTGCAAGCTGCAAAAACCATTACTAAACAAAGAACTAGCCCACCACCACCCCCCACCCAACGTCTTACACCCCAAAAAGAGGCAGACCCAAACATAGCTAACTCTGCACTTGTGTGACGGAAATCTAAGCAAATCGAGAGGAGCAAAGGAAGCACAGTGCAACATCCAAACAATAAAGAAAACCACTGTGGTGTACACCATGGGGCATGGCAACGCCACGCCGGTAGGGCTAAGCAGCAACCAAATACTTTGTGTTGCGGAGTGAACATATTAAAGAAGAAACATTGATAGGACACATCAAAGGAGCACGAAAACATGAAAAGTAATCAGCCAGTCCCGGGTTGGAGATGAGGTCCACACATGACTGCGATACTTGTGACTGTGGGGAAGAAGGCCTAGGTCCCCCAGACTCAGTCATATGATCTTTCTTGTAATCACTGAAGAATTCCTGCACCTCAGCGGGAGTGTCGAACACCCGTGATCTGCCGTTTATGTCCACCTTCAGTCAAGCTGAATAAAGCATGCCATAGTGCAGTCCCAAGTTCATCGCCGTTGCCTTAACACCCTGGAATTTACTCCTAGCCTCCTGCACCATGATGGTAAAATCCGGGAAGAATGAGAGTCTGCTCCCTTGCCACTGGACCTCTAACAGATCACGAGCCGCGCGCAGGGGAGTGTCACGATCTTGAAAGTTCATGAGCCTGGCGATGATGGACCTTTAAGGTAGACCAGCTCTGGGACGTGGGCCCAACAATCTATGAGCACGCTCGACCTCAAAGCCCTGGGTGAAAGATTCCCTGCCAAAGAGGTCCGAGAGTAGTTGTTCCACAAATGAGTCCATGCGGCCAGTGGCTGTCGACTCCGGTATGCCAAGAATGCGAATATTGTTGAGGCGACTCCTGGCCTCCAAATCCTCGTTCTAAATGGCAACCTCTTTGAGGATCTTCTCCACCCGTTCCAGCCGCTTTAAGGAGGTGAAAGCCCCATCCTCCACGTCCGAGAGCCTGGATTCCACCACATCCAATCTACGGTCATGAGCCTGGATTTTCGTATTCATCCCAGCCAACTTGGTGTCCAGATCGTCAAACCGGCCCTCCAGAGTCTTAAACCCCTCTCTCATTTCTGCCAACATGGCTGCAACAAGGGGGGACAAGCCGACTGCGTCCCGGGGAAGCGAGACCTCCGCGGATTGATCAGCCGGGGCCTCCACCGCAGCGGCCGAGGTTTTATGAAATTGGAGCTTGGGCTGCCTGGGGTCCTTTTGCACCATTGTCACAGAAAGTGGGGAGTAGGAAATACTGGACCCAACAATAAGTGCTCCACAGCTCAGGCCTCGCGATGAGCGTAGGTGAACCAAGTGGGGTGGAAAAAGGGGGCTCCGCCAGTCGACTCGCGTGGAGAGAAAGGTAAAGAATTGAATCCAGAAGGAGGTGAGCAGCTGCCTTCATACATCAAAGCGAGGCAGCCCAGCTATAGCCAGCGATGGTTGGCAGACCAAATCAGTGGGCGACAGGGAGTGATGCAGGTGACAGCGACCAGGTCAAGGCAAAGAGACACCGTCCAGGTGCGGGCACCAAAACAAAGCAACAGAAGGAGGACCAGGAAGGGGCCGGGCACAGCACAGGTATATATGGCCAGGCCCATAGGGCGGCAGATAAAGCAGGAAACACCAACAATGTACAGCCAAAAGCAGAGGTATTGTCACTGCAGGCAGGGACCGGGGCCCCGGGGATGCAGGCAGGCCAGCCAACAGCAGCAGGGCAGCAGCGGGCAGAGAAGAGGCGGCAGCACGGGACCCAGATCAAGCACCACCATCGCAAGCGCCCCTAGGGAGTCCAACAACCAAAACGGGAACGGGGCCCAATGCATCGGGGGGACCCCTAGTGCGGGCCCCAACACACTGAAGGTAGGAGGTAGCCCCCCGGGTGCCGAGGGGGGGAAGCCCAGACAGCCCTAGCCGCCACAGCGCAGCCCCAGGCACCCGCCCCAACCCGTGACCCAACCCTCCCGCGACCCGTCCCCCGACCCGCCGGCCCCCGAAATCAAGGCCCTGGCTCCGAGGCTTGCACTAGGCCGCAGAGGCCCGAGGTCCACCCCAGGCCCAGGGACCAGACCGGAGAGGGCAACAGCGGGGGAGCGGGCAACGGCTGGGGGGCCAAAGGCAGAGACAGGCAGCAAGGCCGCCTACAGGGCAGCAACGGGCGCAGGCTCCCTAAACCCCCGGTGGCGCCGCAAACTTACGGATCAGGCCATCGCGTTGTCCCGGGCACCTCGGACGTCAGAGATCCCTCTGGGCAAGTCACGCCACTCCTCAAGCCATGGAACCGAGCGCCGCATATCCCCGGGCACGGATGGACAGTGTCCGGCAGAGTCAGATCGCTCCAACATCAGGCAAAACGGAAGCAAACGCCCCCGACCGGTGGAGCTTCGGGCAGAAGCAGCCATCTTAGTCGCCTACGTGTGCCACGCCCCCGGCTTCGAAATCTATAGTAATAAAACCAAATATTTGGTATTCATGCCTGTAAATTAACCAAAGGTAAGGTCATTCTAGAGGGTCAGATATTGGGTAAGGTTGAATAATTTGTAAATTTGAGTGCACGATTGAATGATTCACACAGATGGCTGCCCCAGATTGAGAATACTGTGTTATATTTAAAACAAAGAGCATTTATAAGATTCACCAAAAGGGTGTATGCTTTTTTCATCGCACCCCCCATTGAGATATAGAAGATCCACATTTGTTGGAATCCTTGTAGGAGGCAGATTTGTAGGCACATTGAAACATTGATGCTCTAAAAAGGCTGAAAATGCCTTTGAAACATCTCTCTTGAGACTCCCCGCTAATACACCCTACTCCCCCAGTAAGATTCGATTTGAATCTTAGCTCCGTTTCTGATATTACCACCCTGAGGCCAATCCAATACTGGATTAGGTTGTGTGACAACAGAGGCTTTTGGTACCTAAAGCGATTGTGTTAGAGCTCTAGTAGATGGGCAATCCGTTAACAACATTTCTGGCTATCACATAAAACATCGAGGTTCCTAAGCTGAGTTTGAATGATTTTTGGTTACATAATTGGCTAGAGATGCTCATGAGAAACTAAAAATGAGATACTGGAATTTTGTCACAGAAGCTAAAATATCTGCTGTCTCCTTGGACAGCCTTGTAGATTCCTGGATGTTGCTTACCTGATTTTGAGTCATTGATTAACTTTATTATTATTCCAGTTACACAAGCACTTTATATCAATTTCAGATTATTGATGCTTCACTTGTTCTTAGAACAAAAAAGAAACTATATCCAACACGTATTCCATGGGTTACCAAATAGTTGAGAATGATGAACATGTTTTATTTTTTTGTACGGCCTATGTAAAACAACGCTCATATTGTACTATTCCGCTTTGTCGACTCTTCGGTTTTAGTGATCGCCATACTGCTTCAAGAATATGTAAAATAAATCTGGTGTTACTTGTCTTCAAAAATGACATATTAGGAAGAACGCACTAAAATAAGACGCAAAGCTATTTTTTGCACATGGGCTACTTTACGTAGCCTGGGTCATCTTTTTAAATCATGATTTTACCCTTTTTCATTGCCAAGTTTTTACTGTTTTACCTTGTTTTTAAGTTTTGTCATATTCAGACCTTTTAAGATGCCAGTCTTTTAGGGGAATGAGCATTCGTGTACATAAATCTTCTTGGATATTTGTATTTTGACAACGATTTGTATTGAATAATCCAATTACTAAAAGAAACTGGATTGTAATGACTTAAGTATTCCCTCTGTGTATTTAATTTGTTTGATTTTATTATATTTTTTAAAGAATGTTTTATCTTGTACCCTTATGTGGTTCAACTGAGATAAAATAAAGGAAAATAATGATGATGATGAAGTCTAATGGGGATTTAAGACATACCGCCTGCTTCATGAAAAATGGGATTTGCGATTCTCAAATAGCGAAAAATTGCGAATCGCTATTGAGAAATCGCAAATCTGAATTCATGAAGATTAGCGATAAAAAAATGCGATTGGCACGCGGGCGCAAATTCCGTTTGCGATTACCGATAATCGCAGAAAAATCGCTATTTCCGGCTACCCGCGTCGAGATTGCGAACTCGCAAATAGCGATATCGCTATTTGCGATATCGCTATTTGCGAGATCGCAAAATCGCGAGATCGGGAAAACGGGAAGTCGCATTTCGAGCACAGTGATGACATCACAACCAGGAAGCAGCCAGTTCCCACCCCCATTCACCACAGTGAGGCAGACTCCGAGGGAGCAAGTGGGAGAGCTGCTGCTATTCTGGTGATTTGTACTCTGCAACTACATTGCTGCCATGTCAGAGGAACCTGTTCCTGGCACCAGCAACTCCACAGGGCGGAAGAGGAAGCTCAAATTTTCTGAGCAGGAGCTCGAAAATTTGATTGAAGGGGTGGTGGCCAACCACGACAAACTCTTTGGTAAAGACTCCAGGAGGGTCCCGGAGCAAGAAAAAAGGAGGATCTGGCAAGGAATTGCCTCCACCGTCAACTCCGTGGGTGTGGCCGATAGGTCATTAGAGGAACTGAAAAAAAGATGGTACGACCTCCGAGGTCGTGCCAAAGAGAAGGTGGCGGAGCGCCTTGGAGAGTCGTCGGGCACTGGAGGTGGCGGACCTACAGTCCCTCCTAACACACCCATGGAGGACCAGGTGGAAGAGACCCTTGAGAGGGAGGCGTGCATCGGCTTCACACGTCTGGACTCTTCCCGCACCACCCAAGACACCCAAGGTAAGTGGCATGCAACTGCGACCCTGTCCCCTCTGAATGTCCATGACCAAATAGGCTCCCATAATGTCCCATAGTCATGCCATTGTTGCACATCAGGGAATGCCCTGAAGCATTGTGGGAGATGTAGTGTGGCCACAATGTAGTAGTACCACAATGCAGCCAGACAGATTCCAAAGTACGCAAAGCCACAGCCATTCAGGGAATGTCACCCAGCATGCATGTAGCAACTGCACGTCTGACAGATACATGCAACTAATGATCGTCCACTTACCCTCACAGGTGGCGCTGAAAGCAGCGACAGTGAAAGGCTGCAAATTGATGAGGAGGCCCAGGAGGAGGAGGTGCCACCACCAACATAGGCACCAGCCCCTGCCGCTGCAACAACACCAGCAGCCAGGTCCACCAGCAGTGTTCCCCCTGCGTCTGGTGCACCACCTAGAGCCACAGCCAGGCCAGCGACTATTGTGCCCCCTGCATCTGGCGCACCACCTAGAGCCGCAGCCAGGCCAGTGACTATTGTGCCCCCTGAATCTGACGCACCACCTAGAGCTGCAGCCAGGCCAGCGACTATTGTGCCCCCTGCATCTGGCACACCACCTAGAGTCGCAGCCAGGCCCACGAGTAGTGTACCTCCAGTCCCTGCCGCACCAGCGCCGGCTGCTGTGACACCACCAGCAGCTGGTGCTACCACATGTGGGCCCGCGACAGTTGCAACACAGTGGCCAGCCACAGTGTCAGGCCAGCAGAGCAGGCGTGACAGGTCTCGCCAGCACACCACTGCAGCAAGCAGCAGGAGGGGCAATGGACAGGGGCTGGCGTGTATGAGCGTTGAAAGACGCATGTTGAGAATCCATCAGCGCCAGGCACGGCAGCAAGGTGCCATTCAGCTCCAGCTCCACAAGATCGGGTGCAATGTGGCCGGAGTCGCTGACCGCATGGACCGCATGACAGCGGCCATGGCAGGTATGGGGGACCGCATGGACAACATGACTGCAGCCATGGCAGGTGTGGGGGAGGGAATGGCCCGCATGACTGCAGCCATGGAGGCCAACACTGCTGCGATGACTACACAGCGCAGTGCAGCACGCCGGCGCCACCATCAGCTCATGAGCCGGCTGGCCTCCTACAGCAGGTCAAATTATGTTGCAGCCAATGCAACTTCACAGTTGTCGCGGCGGTCACTAGCACAGCAGCACCAACTCGTCCAGTGCTGTGAGGACATGACCAGGGTCCTGGAGCACCTGACCACGGCGGTTACGGCACTACACCCTCCTGCTCTACCTGCCACTGTTGGGGGTGATGATGTTAGTGAGGGGGCATCCAGCATCAGCAGCCACTCTGCCTCACAACTCCCGCCACTCAGGCGCAGCACCATGCCCATGCCAGGTCCAGATGCCCCGGAAGAGGATGCGCCTCAGAGGCGCTTGGGCTGAACGCGCAGGAGGCGCACTTGAGTACATTTGACAATAACAGGCACAGGCTGAATATAAGCCTGCCCTGTCCATCGACACTGCAGTATGCAGTAATACTGTTAGTGGAAGAAAGTTGAACTGGTTACCTTTTTTGTGATTGAAACAAATACATTTATTTTGCAGCACACATTAGCGTTGTGTCATTATTACATTTTGCATGCATTAGTGATTTGTGGGGTGAGGGAAGAGGGTGCACTAGAAACTGTTCACTGTGATGTGGTTGCGACGTCTGTGGCCTTCAGCTGGGTTCTCCCCGCGTGCATGGCGCGCATGTGCAGGTGGCCGGTTGTCCCCTTCAGATTCACTGCCAGAGATGTCGACAGGTATCCGGCGCTTGGTTGCAATGTTATGTAGTATTGCGCAGACAGCCACAATGCGGCAGCACACTGCAGGACTGTAATACATGGCCCCACCTGTCTTGTGCAGTATGCGGAACCTGCTCTTGAGCAGGCCAAATGTCCTTTCTATGCAATTCCTTGTCTGTATGTGTGCAATATTGTAGCGCCGTTGCTGTGGTGTAGCAGGGTTGAGGTATGGGGTCGGGAGGTATTCACGGAGGGCGTAGCCACTGTCACCTGAATGAGAGGAGCAGATGGTGATTGCATGTGCTGCGCTGTTACTTCATAGCAATGTGACATTGTCGACAAAGTGTACTTACCAAGTAGGTGTCCTTCCCCAAACTCTCCCCTGACCAGTCGTGTGTGGAGGCCGCTGTGCCGGAATATGAAGGAGTCATGGCTACTCCCTGGGTACTGTGCGACAATGTCAGTGATGTATGTCTTAGCATTGCAGACCATCTGGATGTTGAGGGAGTAGTAGGACTTTCTATTGCGGAACATATACTCCATGGCAGCTGGTGGGCAGATGGCGACGTGGGTACAGTCTATGCATCCGAGTACATGTGGAAAATGGGCTACATTGTAGAATTGTAGCTTGGTCAAGTCCAATTCCTGTTGGCTGGCGGGAAATTTGATGTGACGGTGTAGCTGGGTGAGCATGGCGTCAACAAAAGTGTGGAGGCAGCGTGACATGGTGGGCTGGGATATCCCCCCAGCAGCCGCTACTATCCCCTGGAAACTCCCGGAGGCCAGGAGGTGCAGGCTACACAATACCTGCACATGTGTAGGCACCGCATTGGTACGGCTTGTTGGGTGCTGCATCAGGGGGTCAAGGTCCTGTATTAGCTGCATTATCATTTCCCCATTCAGCCTGTATGTTGCATATATCTGCTCTCTGGTTTGGCCCAGGAAGGTGACCCGCTGGCGGAAAATCCTGTCCTGGATCCTGCGTCTCCTCCGTGCTAATCGCTGTAGCCTTCGACGCCTCACCACCATGTACATTCCTGGCATTGTGGTACTCCTAATGCTGCTGCTGCTGATTGTCCTTATGTGTGATTGGTCAGGCCTGTACCTGTTGGTGATTGGCCAACGGTTTTTTAAATGTAATTTTTGCATGGCTTTTGTGGTTACCACCTGCTTTGAGTTGTCCTTAATTTGCGCAGCGCAAACTGCGATTTCTGGTTTTTTCGCTATTTGCGATATTTCATGAATACCGATTGCGATTGTATAGCGAATTCGCTATTTATTTTGCAGAATCCGTGGTTTGTCGCTTTTTCCGATTCGCTACTGCTCTCCTACCGGGATTCTGCGAATATAATAGCGAATTCACAATTTTGATGTTGAATGCCGATTACGGAAATTGCGCCCGCAATTGCATTTTCGCAGCGATTGCGGGCGCAATTTTACTTCATGAATCAGGCTGTAAGTATAGACTTGAGATGTTTGAATGAAGCCATCTGTCTTTAAGAATTTCTGTTACCTAATTTACAGTAGCTAATGTTGTCCATTGATGATACTGCTGTTTTCTCAACAATTGATCTTACTAGTGCGTACCACCAAAAAGAATTGGATGATGAATCAATGCATTGAACAGCATTTATAACACTCAAAGGACTGTTACAGTATAATAGGATGCCTTTTAGTCTTGCAAGTACCCCTTCTGTCTTCCAGAGAGTAATGTCAAGGATTTTACAGAATGTAAAAGGAGCAAGGGTATTTCAGGATGACATTTTAATATCTGGGAAGGACAAAAGTGAGCATGATGGTAATTTATGACAAGAGTGAATGGTTCTCATTCAAAAGGATTTAAGTTTGAAGGGGAGAAATTAATTTTGGGAAACAGCAAGTAGAATGCCTGGATCATGTGATATTGAAAGATGGTATCTGTCCAAAAGTTAGCCAAGTCGAATCAATTATCAATGTCCCTGAACCTACATGTATGGAACAACTGATGTCCTTTTAAGGTCTAAATTAATTTTATTCACGCTATGTAGAAAATTATGCTACCAAAGTGGAGCATTTATGGTTCTACCTCAACAACCGCCTGACCTTCTACACTCCCACCCGCCAGCTTCGATCGACCAGCCACGCCCTCGCCGCCGTTCCACGCACCCGAAGAACCACCATGGGAGGAAGATCCTTCTCCTACCTGGCAGCCAAGACATGGAACTCCCTCCCCATCCACCTCCGCCAGACCCAAGACCACCTCTCCTTCAGGAAGCAACTCAAGACCTGGTTTTTCGAGCAGTAGCAGACCCCCCCCCCCCCCCCCCCAAGTGCCTTGAGACCCTCCGGGTGAGTAGCGCGCTATATAAATTTCTTGATTGATTGATTGATTGATTGATTGATTCTTATTGAGGAAAATATTTAAATATTGTTGGGGCCAGGAACAAGCAGAAAGTTTTACTGCAATCTGCAAAAAAATTATAGTGTGCTCCATTTTTTAAATAATTTCCTTTGGGAGTGGATTGCATAATATTGGTGGTTGCCAGTGTGAATGATGTTGGTGCACTTTTATCTCAAAGGAAGAATGGCACTGAATGGATTGTGGAGTATGCATTTTGAACTTTGACACAGGATGAAGGGAATTATTCCATGATTGAAAATGAGTTACTGGCAACCACATGGTCTGTGGAACAGTTTAGAATGTATGGATGGTGGAGGAAATGTAAAATCTGTACTGAGCACAAACTATTGGTAAATATTTTGAAACAATTGGTTGGAAAAATGTTACTCCACGATTGGCATGTTTGGTTTCGAAACTGCAAATATACCATTTTGACATTGTGTATGTCCCATGGAAGGACAACTGTGTTGCAGATGATTTATGGTGCGTATTGTTGAAAATCAGTAATGGCTCAGTGTTAAACCTGGCATCATTGGCATGGTTTCCCCTGACTTTTTGTCTTCTGACCTCCTGTTTTGATGACTTTATTTTTGCTGGCTTTTGTGCTCTGGGCACTTTACCACTGCAAAGCACTGCTAATGTGCAAGTGTTCTGTCTTTAAAAAATGGTAACATTGGCTTGTCCAAAATTGGCATATTTGATTTGCATACCAGTCCCTAGTAAAATGCACTACAAGTGCCCTGGGCCTGTAAATAAATGATATCAGTGGGCCTACAGCACTGATTGTGCCACGTGCTTAAGTAGCCTTCTAAATGGGTCTCAGGCCTGCCTTTGCCATGTCAACCTGGCAAGTTAACCCTCTTAGGCCCACACCTTCCCTTTTTAATACATATTAGTCACCCCTAAGGTTGGCCCGAGACAGCCCTAAGAGCAGGGCATAATGTATTTAAAAAGTATGACATGTACTCTTAGGTTTCACTTATTCCGGTAGTGAAAAACTCTTAAATTCACTTTTCACTCTTGCCAGGCCTGTCGCTCTCGTAGGTTAATATTGGCATTACCTTATTACATTTTATAAGTATAATTTCCAATTAGGAAAAGATAGATATTTCAAGCCTGGACTTACAATTTGAAATCACAATTTATGATGAAGTCGATTTTAAGTAGCAAATTGGAAAATGCCACTTTTAGAAAGTTATATTTTGCAAAGAACAAGAGAACTCAAGTAATCAGGGAGGGACCTAGGGTACAATTAATTATACAGGAACAATTGCGCCTTACAACATAGACAAAATACAAAGGTCAACAAAGTGATACAATAAATAGGAAATTAAATACTTTTATTCCCATCATGAATTTTAAAAAAGAACGTGGGACAGTATTCAAGACATAAAGAAGAAAAAATGATTCTAAGAACTCAGTAGTTATTTGAACAAATCAGTGTCAAGGTGCTAAAGACTTTAGCACCTTGACACTGATTTGTTTAAATAATTACTGTAAACTTGTGCAATGGTGCTGTCCATGTGCTTGTGGCCGAACTTTGGATTGTATTTTGACCACACATTTCTATGCCTGAGTTCTTCGAATCCCTTTTCTACTTTTGCCTCATTCCGGCACTGGTTATGGAATTGGGCCTTGACCATTGGTGCCAAGCCTTTCGATTCGCATTGTTAATTAACATCTTAGCTACCCTGAAGAAGTCCAATGTTTAAATTGACGAAGCAGGTTGGCTGATGGTTTTTTATGAATGGAATATAACATAATAATGGAAGAAACAATACCCATGAACTGTTTAGACACTCTTATTCATAAGAAAGTGTCCCATTGGATTGTGTTCCTTTGACTTTGTTTCTATTTTTTTGTGTGTCAGCTCCTATTGTGCATTGTTGTTCTATTCTCCCTTTGGAAGAGAGGCATCTTCGGGCACAGGGTTCATTTGGAAGATTTGCACACAAGAACGTACTTTTCGGTCACAAACAGTATAGGTGATCAACGGTTTGGATGCTGTTTTTGTTTTTGGTCCACTGCCCACATTCTGAGTTTCTGTGGCAGAAACATGTAGACCACATGAGATAGGGCATTTATAGAAAACCCTATCCTGTAATCTTAACTCTATCCAACTGGGGCATCAGAATAAAGGACAATTTTCATCCACCATGAGATAGTTTTAGATCAAACTTTTTCTTACTAGTCTCTCACGAGTCATGGACTCTGCTCCTCACTGCTATACATTGACATTGCTCATCTTTATAACAAACAAACCTCCACTCCTCCCCTAGGGAAGTCGTAGCCCACACTGGGTTCCTTGCAGTCCCACTGAGAGGAATGAATTCAATGATAAAGCATGCCACCTTCGGGTGAGTGATGGTTCACATCCTAAAAAGTGCATGGCTCCATCTTTGCTTGAGCAGTTCCTTCTTCTCACACCCATCCACTTACATAGGGTGTATTATAATAGCACAAAAACTTTACACATTGCCTCTTAGGTTAAGCCTGACTGCTCTGTTCCAAGCTACCTGAGTGTGAGCACTGGTTAATTTAGGGTGTGTATCTCATTCAGCCTGACCAAGATTGTGGTCCCTGCTTTTTCAGGGTGCATGCCTCTGACAACCAGAAATCCAATTTCTAAAACTGAGTAATTTATGAAGGTGAATGTGATACGGCCTTCACATATGATGATGTTGTTTTGGGTATGAGTGTGGAATCTGAATATGGACCGCAGTTATATGAAGTGGCGTTGATGCAGGAAATAGAGAAGGATGTGTTGCTTGCCATGGTGGACCAGTGGGTAAGGAGTTGGGATGCTTGTAGCACAAATGACAAAGAAGCTAAACCTGTGGTTGTGCCATTACAAACTATGCATGGCGGACATTAGCCAATGTATTTATTGGGCCCTTTCCCACCTTACCTTCTAGGGAAGAACATCTCATAGTCATCATTGACTATTATTCTAAATGGCCAATTTATGCAAATTAGATAACATTATCACCGAAGGGGTTACCGAATTCCTAGAAGATGTTTTGTCCAGGAAAGGCATTCCAGACGTTTTGGTTTCAGATAACGGAGTGCAACAGACATCAAGTAAAATTCAGTCATTCTTAAGGAACTGTGATGTTAAGCATCTGAGGGTGTTATATTACAATCCTGATGTTAATGGCCAGGTTGAGCTCTTCAATGGAGTCATAAAGGAATTCATTCAATTGGCATTAAAATCTGATTCACCTTGGAAAAAGTTTCTTCAGAAAATGTTGTTGTCTTTAAGGATCACCCCTCATTTAGTTACTGGCAGGATGCCATTTGAGCTTTTAGGGGGAAGGAAGTGTTCCTCTGAATTGGTTTCTTGGTGGTTGAGAAACAAGAAGGAGATGATATTTGGAATGGATGGTGATCATTAGATGAGAAGGAGAGTGGACGCTTATGAAACACAAACCAAACGTAGGCATATTACTAATAGGAAGAAGCACAACATATGTGTATGTCAGCATGTGCGAGTGAAGAAACTAGGCTTTGTGTAGAGAGGGGATCGCCTTGGTCAGAAACCTTGAATATTGTGAAGGTTTTGGGAGGGGCTGTTAAGAGTGAGGACAGGAAGGTGTGGAATCTACATTGCGTACATTGTGATAATGCTGGTATTAGTTGTGTGGCAAGAGTTGTGCAAGTGGTGACATGAATGGTTACACAAGGGTGATAATGCATTCCTAGAGGTCAAACGTGGGACTTTGGGACATGTAGCTGAGGTGTGCAGGAGAGGTATGGGGAGTGAAGTCATTGACTAAGAAGTAGCAGTTGAGAAAATCCAAGAAAACCTGGAGGTACAAGTTTGTCACAGTCCAAGGGAGTACATTTACTTGGTTATCTCCAGGGTTATATGGTGGGATGACATTTTCTCCATTCTGCATCAGTGGGATTGCATTATGTATAATTTGTATTTCCACCATGTGTACTATCAGGATTGTGTTAGCCAAATATTGTACTTTGTGAGTGTCTTAAGTGCTAAATCTTACATTTCCTTTTAATAACTTTAACCTCTTCTTATATGATATTTTAGAGGGAAGATGTGTGGGATGTTGGTATCAGTATTTTAGGAAGGTAAGAAAATGTTAGGGGAGAACCAGAATGTTGTGTGGATTCTTGGGTTTTCAGTTGGTTGTGAGCAGTTGAATAGCATCACTCCCTTAAACAGTGTACTTATTCCCTAAATAAAACACATATTGAAGGCTTACCTGTTGTGGATTGCTTCGTGAACCGCGTTCTTAACATGCTACTGTTGGTTAAAGATTGGATCTGAAACTAATGCACAAATGAGCATTCAGAAATAGCCCAAGGAAATACAATCAGAGAGTATGAAGAGATTCTTTAAGCCTGGGATAAGTATGGTTATGTGTACATGAATCATTATTATCAATAGATGTCAGGCTGGTGCTGTTTTGTGCCTATAATACAAAGCTTGTCCAACTGGTAACATATGCTGAGAAGTTACTGTGAAGAGTGGAAGTAGTGGACCGGAATGATTAAGGACCTGAGCAACAAGTCCTACCAGATGGGACTTCAGGCTGTAACTGCATCTATAAGGGCAAGAAGGAACTTACAGGGTAATGTAAGAAGCATTTAAGAGTATACTATCAAGGGCCTCCCAAGATAAGACACTGAAAAGGGGATTTAACCTCTTATTAGAAATAGCAAGAGCAAAAAGACCAGCCTTACCTTCAATAAGATGGGCAGAGAAAATGAGTAAAGTGGTGTAGTGTGGTTTGTGGGCCTCTTTCTGCGAGCATGTTAAGTTAGCATGGCTTATTAGAAGTTTAAACGCCATCTTTCCTTTTTGCTGCTTTTTGCACACGACACTGCTTAGCTGTTTTTGCAGCGTTAGCTTTCACGAAGGTCTATACATGAGAAAAGGTTTGTTTTTCGACATCTCTAGACATACACTGTGTCACCAGTCTGTATAGTGAGTGCTGAGAGGCCAAGGTTATCATAATGTGCGAGCCTGTTTATTGGCGTGTCCGTGTAACACATTCTAGACACAACAATTTGGCAGCTGCAAGCCGAGTAGATTTCTGGCGCCTTTATCGTAGCACACTTGCCAGAATTGAACACACTTAGAAGATTCCAGGCATGCAGAGAGAATAACCGATCCTGATGTAATTTACACTTACTGAGCAGACAGGTAAATGGGGGCCCCCTAAGAAAGCTCTAGAGACCTTCTATAGTTTGCATAATACATAGTTCCTAGATAGGGAGGGTGCTTTAAATAGGCACTTTCATCACCTGTTTGCACTATCATTGTAATATGATTCCTCCTTTTGTAGTCTATGTAATTATAGCCATGCTGACAGTATTATTCTTAATAATATGTATGCTTATGTTGATTAAAATACTGCGCTTGAGATCACGTTGTTAAAATAAACATTTTAACCTTACCGTGTCTGTATTTTACTCCTGCTGTGGACTGGTATGAACGTATAACAAAAGAGTGTTCTCACTTCCCGCCATTCCTGAGATGGTCCTAAGTCGCATGTTCTAGGTTGTCCTATCATTGGTTTCTTTGCTATAGGACGAAGAGCTAATGTGACACTGATTGCTAGTCTGGTAGGGGATTTTGGGTACTAAGGTGAGTTTTGGCACACCCTAATTCACTGAGGGCCTAAGTCTCAGTGCACAGTTCTGTGTTTGCACAGAATCCCTGTTACAGTGGAGATGAAATACAGAGGTGGAGGTCAAACTCAGCTCTGTCTGGATTACAATCACTGGGTGAATACACATGGAAAATGGGCTATCCTGTAATTAGCTTTTTAAAATTCGGTGATTCTGAACATTGTTTGTTTGTAATGTGTTATCAATGTGATTTGTTTAAAAGGACCCCTGAGATTTCTCATGCTTAGTTATAAACTAAAAGTAAAAATCTTTAGGCCCCATCAGCAAGAAGGGAATTACAAGTGGCTTTATTGGATTTCCTGCCCCAAAGGAGCACTACATTTTGGAAAAACAAGCAGGAAAGAGTGCAGTATTTTCACACCCTGTGTGACATTCCTCATCCAAGACCAACACTTCTAATGGTCCAATAAAGTTGCAAAATGACTGCCCATTAAAGGTAATACTACAGCCTTAAATGGGACAGAATTTCCCCATGGAGGCCAGATACCACAGATATCTTTAACTCCTGTGGTTCGCTCATTATCAGCTGCATCAAGAGGGAGCAATAAAAAATGAGGAGTTACCAAGGAATTAAGAGGCCATTTGTAATGAGGGTCGAGGTCTTCTATCAGCACGCTGTGGTTTCCAGCCTACTTTTAATGTTCCAAGATGTGTTGAAGTAGCAGTGTATGCTGTTAACTTGATGACACAGCATCTATCTTTAGATCCTTTTTTTAAAGTCTAAAGCTTAATCAGATAAAATCAAGATTTGAAGTTGCTACAACATTTATACTCTACGAAAAAAAAGCAGGTTTCCTGGTCATACTTACAGCTAACGGTGAGAGTGTATTGGCTGCTGCTGGAAATACCGACAGCTTTGGATGCCCTGCAGCTGAAGCTGGTTCCTGAGTCAGTCCTGGTGCAGGATGAAAGAGTGAGGGTCTTGCTGTTATTAGTGATAGTAATCCTTCCTCCAGAAGTAATCAATTTGTTATCATGGTTCCACTGATAGGTGATGTCTGTACCCAATGCATTGCAGACCAGAACCAGTGATCCATTCTCTACCGGGTTCTGAGTCACAGCTTCAATAACAGGGATAGGAACCCTTTCTGTAGAGAAGAAAAGGGTGCAAATATCAATTTCTCAGATGCATTTCTCCATACAGGATCTCTCCGTCCTGCCACAATATTCCACCAACCTTTTTCCAACTCCAGAGTATCTAGTTTTTTCAAACAACTTCTACTAAGGTTTGCACTCACCATTTGCATTCATTTGTATACAAATCTCTCTTCTTTACATCATAAATTAAATCACCTCTTAAAATTCAAATCACCAGGTGCAGTTGGACAATTATCTCAGAGGACCTCTCACAGCTTCAATAAATGACAATGTACAGTGTTGGAAATGGCTTGATTTGTTTATTTTGAGGAAAAGTAAAATAAAACAAAACAATTATCGAAGAAGGATCAAAGCCACAGACAGAAGCGTTTTACAAAAATAAATTCCAATATACACTCTGTCTCCTCGTCACCACTGCCATAGCATCCTCGTACAATACCAGCCTCAATCAATTGTCCAATAGAAACAAAGCAATGTGAAGGAGGTGGCACACTGCATCAATCCCCAGGGAGATATCCCATAATCAACCAGGTCATGCAAGACTAACCAATGTGAGAGGTTATGGCAATACATGTATATAGAGTAACACATTCCCAGAGGGGCCCAAATGCTGTAGGAAGAGTGAGGCCAGAGAAAGGGGAATGTAAGCAGCAAGAATCAGATAACCAAGAGGCGAAGAAAATTATCTGAAAAGGGGAGATTTATGATTATGCCTGTACTTTGAAGGACAGCTGATTGATTTAAGAGTGGGGGCGGATCATTCCAGAGTTTGGCTTCCAGATAGGAGTGGCCTTCAATTCAGGGGCTGACTAAATGATGATCAGCAGTCTCTCGGCAGAGGCAGACCAAAGAGCAGGGGCGTAACACATGTCCCTACAGCCCTTGAGGCATAAGGGGCCTGAACCCTTCAGCAGCCCCCCAATTATGCAGCCCCCAAGGAGACTACCCAAGGCCAATGTATGGATATCTGTAAGATATCAGAGACTCAGGATGGAGCCCTTCATCACATTCTGCAGCTGTGGCCCTTCATTTTACATTACGCCACTGCCAGAGCGGGTGAAAGAGAAGGTGTGGAGTGAACGTATGTCTCACCTAGCCTTGACCTGCAATGCTGATAACGTTGGGACCATATAAGAGCTTTGAAGCTTGTAAGCTTCTTAATTTAAAGCCAATTAAGTGCTTTGAGTTTGCAGTAGCAGGAGAGATATGACCGATTTCTAAGATGAGTTTAGGCCGAGTTCTAAATAACCTGAAATAGTCTGGAATCAATAAATAGACAGGATTTCAGCAATCAAGTTTGGAGATGAATAATCCATGATTCATAGTTTTATGGGAGGTAAGTAGAAGGAGCAAACATATGTGCTCAGCATTTTCGAGATACCGGATTAATTTGTTTCCCAAAAGTAAGTTGGTTATTAATGGTGAAGCCTAGGTCTTTGACCAAGACCAAAAGAGGATGGAGGCAAGACTAACCTCAACAGCCACCCAGAAGCGGTCCAAGCATGAGATTTGTTGCAGAAATTGAGAATCTCCATTTTGTCTCTGTTGAACTTGAGACATATTCTGCATCCAACTGGCAAGTGATTAGAAGATGGTTAGAAAATGGTTGTGGTCCTCTAGAATAGAGATCAGAATTTGAGTATTATCCACATAGGACAAGAAGTTGAAACCAAAGAAGTGGACAAGCACGTCTGAAGGAGATGGATAGAGGTTGAAAAGGGTGGACTTAACAAGGACCCCTGTGGGACTCCTGATTGATTCAAGCTGAAGGACTCTGAAAGGACTCTTGTGACCATGCTTCCTGTGCTATTGTTATATTTCATATCGGTACCCTGATATAGGTACAGGGAACATCGTACACTTTCCCTACATCATCTCCCCGTCATTTCATATGAGAGTTATAGGGACATAACTCCAAATAAGGACAGACTGCCTTGTATGGACATAACGGCTTATAACCTTTTCACCTGGGTATACTCCCCAGGATGTACACTTCACATCTACCATCGACGCACAAGGTTTAATTCCCGATGTCATCCTCATACTGAACAATGGGCAACACATGCACATAGACTGTATATATAAAGCACCTCATGCTATCAGAAAGCTGGAGGGAACCGAGACTTCATGGCTGACACACTGACCAGAGACGCTGCAGCTCCGGCATGCCATCGCTCCAGCTGACAGTGGTCTGCCGATCCCTTGCGGGATATCCAGCTCAAGTCCAGGACGAAGTCCCACACTCTCACTATTCAGGTATGGGGGTTTAACTAAATCCTAATGGGATTCTTGGCTCTTAGACTTAGGCTCTTAGACTTAGGTTTTTAGGCTTAGGCTCTTTCGCACCTACCCCCATGCTAGGTACACTTAGGTACATCTAGACAGGCATCTTAGGAGGACACACTTTATTTTTATAAATGCATTTCATATTCATGTATGTGTTCATGACTATTGTAAAAATGTAGAACAATACTATTCCTTTTTATTCAAATTCAAAAGTCTTTATTTCGATTTAGAAATCACAAAAGACAACATTATAAAAAAACAATTGACAGCTTTAAAACCAATGGGGTAACTTATCATGTAGCAAATTTCATAGTACGAAATAACATCAGGGCGATATATCAAATTGTCATCCATCGGACTACTAATTAAAAAAATAAGTTAAGCACATTAAACAACATTTTACATACTTTTTGACATTAATTTAATACACATTAAATTTCATATTTTTTTTATAACATGATGAAAAATTCAGAAGGTTATGAACAGTGTATATCTATATATGATATTAGGGTAGCATGATCATAGTGTATTTTTTTTTCCTTTTTTTTTTAAATAGTACACAAATAATCATTGTAAACATGATTTACGAGCTCGGATTATCCACATCCAGTGCAGAAACTTCGCAACAGCTATAACCACAGGCTGGGAGCTATTAGTTTTTAAAATCCTTAGAGACTCACAACCTGTTTTAAGGCCTAACTGCAGGCAAATAGGTTTTAGCCATGCTTGCCTTGGAACTTTATATTCGGGACAGATATATAGGATATGACCAATACTTTCCCGTTGAGTGGGCAAAAAGGACAACTGGGGTTATATCCTCCACTCCATTTGGCAGTAAAAGAGTTGATAGGTAAAGTTCCCACCCTAAACTGGTGGTATCTCTTCCTGTCCTCAGGAGCGGTAATACAATCCCAATACCCCTCTAGACAATTGAATGTTTTAGTTCCAAAAAGTCTGCAGTTAATGACGGACCATTACAACGACCAAATCTTTTAATTGAAACCATGCTCCAATAAAGTTCTCTAAAAAAATTCTAGGTGGGAACGTATTGGCTATTGGATCATCCCACAGACTGGATAGACCCATAGCGGTATATGTTGCCCTTGCCTCCCTCATCCAAGGGATTTTGTTTGCACTGTCAGCAACTCTGACTTCAAGGAATGCCCGTGCGTACTGGGAGAGTTCCGGGGTAACCCACAATCTCCTCCAGTACGCAACCGGTCAATACCGTGCCATGTCTTCCAAACGTTGAGATCCCAAGTCATAAAAAAGGGGAATCTGGGAGGTAGACATTGGAAGACCTGTGATTCCACGTAAAAATGTGTTTTGGGCGCTAGTCAATCGGGTAAGATTACTATACCCCCACAATTCTGCCCCATAAAGAACTGCTGCGGCATCCTTCGCATCATAGATTTTGAGTACTGGAGTAATTGGTCTAGTGTGGGCGAGGAGAAACTCTTTTGTTAATGCTCCTGCTAGCTGTGCGCGCTTCGTGACCAACTGATTGGTATGATATTTCCAATCTAATTTAGAGGCGAGGGTTATGCCCAGATATGAAAAAACCTGAGTCTGTTCAAGTTGAACCCCATTCATGGCCACCTTCCCTCTCACAAACTTGGACTTGTGGAGGACCATGAGCTTAGTCTTGCTTACATTTATGGAAAGTCCATGGTCTTTGCAGAATACCTCAAAAACATTGATAGCCTTTTGCAGGCCTTGTTGTGTTTTCAAAATTAATAAAGTGTCATCTGCAAACATCAACAGGGGGATCAACTTACCATCCAACTTGGGAGCATCTGTTGGTTGATGCTCGTAGTAATTGATCACCCTGTTGATGTACAGTGAAAAGAGAGTCGGCGCCAGTACGCACCCTTGGCGTACTCCCCTAACAATTGGAAATTTGACTGTTACGCTCCCCAGTTGATTCCAACAAACTTGGGCAAAATTGTCCTCATGTAGTTTCATTAAAAAGGACAAAATATCCAGTGGCACGCCCTGTGGCATGCTCTGGTCTGCAAAGACAGCCCACATTTTTGCTCGTGGCACCAAGTCGAACGCTGATTTAAGGTCGACAAATGCCGCGAAGAGTGTGCCCCCCCAACACTACCACCCGCCAATATATTAAAACAAATCTAAAAACTTGGTCAATTGTGCTTGTATGACTGCGGAACCCAGCCTGGAGAGGTGACAGTACTTCTTCCGCTACTCTGATCTTTATCCCTTATGCCAATGGCCATAAGGTGTAACTAGTGTCCGTTTTTCTATTTTTGATAATTGTTAACTAACCTTGGGGAACGAAACGGAGACTCTGATCCCTTATCCCTCCTCTGATTAATCACTATATAGGCAGCGCACAGCTGCGGGATTACATTTACTCTTACATATTTTACCAAATATATTAAGAAGTAATGGAAGGCATCCCTGGATTGAGTTTTGATGCAAAAGAAATAGACGAAATACTGGCAGGACAATCACTGTTACAAAATACTGAACTCATAGAAACCCTAACACAAACCAATGATTGGGACAATCTAACAGATAAAAAACGAGAACAGATTCGGACTTCCATCCATGGAATAATAATGACGGAATATTTAAGAGTAAAAACAGCACCTAAAGGCCTTTGGGTCAATAATGCACCCAGAATCTTTTTACATGACCTGGCCTTTAGGATGGACTGGTCATCCATCTCTTGGAAGTGTACCCTGGACTACCTCGTTTTAATTGTCAAGACGGCAAAAAGATTATCGGATGCCCTACTAAAGGAAATTGAAGAATGTGAAAATGAATTAAAGAAAGGCATAAATCCTGCTATCGTCAAAAAGAGATTAGAAGAAATAAATAAGGAAATGGACGAGACCCGTGAATTCATCATGCAGAGCAAATTACAGAAACTCAGCAAGGAATTAAAGAGATTCAGCCGAGAAAAAATGCACCCGTACATATCAGATGAATACACAACACGGGACACTGGATCTGATAATGAATCCACAGGGACCAATTCCTCCAACAATTCCGTCACAAGTGTGGATGAATATACCACAAAAAGAGGACGTAATAATTACAGGAACCAACGCCCGAGAAGGGGAAACAGATGGCAAAGACCTTTCTACCCGGGTTTCAACATGCCTTTCTATCCGCCTTTTGTACCACAATACGGAGGATGGATGGATCCATACAATCGAGGCATACAACAGATGCCACAACTGGATGAACAACAAATGGCCACAAATTCCAACTTACATCAACAAGAGCCACCTTTTTTATCCAGGGGCCAAAACCAAACAAGAGGCCGAAAAAAGACAATAAGATGGCAGGACCAACAGAGGAATGTCCAGACCAGGAGCATGGCTGCAACACAACCATCAACCAGCAAGACCAAACCCTCGTAGTGAATCTCTCCGAGTTGCAACTGACCCAAGATCAAATAGGAGTCCTGAATAAAGGTTTAAGCTTTGTGCCAACTCCTCGACTGGACACTTTCAAACTAAAAAGCGAGTTGGCAGAATTTTGCAGAACCCTCAAATTGAAAGCATTTTTTCACAATACCACCAACAACCAAATAGAAGGTGATACTTCCTTACGCAAAAAATCCACTTTCAATCCACCTTATGCTAGCGTCCCGCCTGAACTCCATACCTTTGAACAATCTTTAATGAAAGGCGTGGACCTTCTAGACAAGAATAAAAAAACTTTCCAAAACCTATCCAAAAAAGAGCGAGAAGCCTTGGACTCACTAAGGCAGAATGAGAATATAGTGGTCAAACCTGCTGACAAAGGGGGGGGCATTGTAATCCTGAGTAAAGATGGCTACAATGACCAATGCCTTACCCTTTTGGCAGATACAAGATTCTACAGAAAACTAACTACTGATCCAACAGTAAGATTGCAAAATATAATATCCAGCATGGTCCACGAAGCAGAGATTAAAAATTGGGTAACCAAAAAGGAAGCTGAATACCTCATCACCTCAGACCCAAAAATCCCCTACTTTTACTCACTCCCAAAAACACACAAAAATAGGTCCCCCCCTCCAGGGAGACCTATAGTGTCTGGAATAGGGTCAGTCCTCGAGCCGCTCTCGAAGTTTGCGGACGAATTCTTAAAACCTTTTGTACAGCAAACACCATCGTATCTAAAAGATACTCGAGACTTGTTAGTACAGATCCAAGCAAAAACATTTGATCCGGACACAATGATTCTAGTGGGTTTGGATGTGGAGTCATTGTTTACTAGTCTGCCACAAGATGACACACTACAAGTATTAGAAGACATACTCTACTCAGAAGACTGGCAATACACAACACCGAGACACTTTATTCTTGAATGTTGCAAATTAGCCCTTAAAGAAAACTTTTTTGCCTACGAGGAAGACCTTTACCTCCAGACCCATGGAACATCGATGGGCAGTGCCTTCGCTCCTTCGGTGGCAGGGCTGTATGTGAGTAACTTCGAGAGCAAGTTCATCCATAATGCAGCCAATGAGTTCTCTTCCAGCATCCTCTACTGGAAGAGATACATAGATGATGTGATCCTAATTTGGGACACATCAGTCGACCTGGAACAATTTATCCACTGGCTCAACCACCTTGATCCATGGCTGAAGTTCACCTACACCTCCAGCAATAACAGTTTGGACTTTTTGGATCTTACAATCTTTGTGGAAGACAACATTCTACAAACCAAAACGTACACAAAGCCCACTGCCAAAAACAGTTTGCTCTCATATCAGAGCTACCACCCCAAGCCACTTAAAGACAATCTTCCTTTCAGCCAGTTTCTCAGGTTAAAACGTAACTGCAGTAAGAAAGAAGATTATTTGATCCAAGCGCAAGAGCTGAGCCAAAAACTGTCAAAAAGAAACTACAATGCAAAAACAATAAAGTATTGTAAAAAGAGAGCAAGCAATCAACCGAGGGAGTGCCTTTTACAAAGCTACCCCAAGGCACAAACACAGGACTTGACTACCTGTGTCACAACCTTCTGCCCATCAACATATGAAGTAAACAAATTGATAAACAAAAACTGGCATATCCTGAACACTGGAATCTTCAACTGGCCGAAGCCAAGGTTTGCCAATCGCAGAACAAAGAACATCAAAGACGTTCTGGTCCATACCCGCCCTCTAAAAAAACAACAACAAGCCATCACGAGGGATGTCAGTATGAATCCAGTAACCGGCCACTACCCCTGTGGCTCTTGTGTAGCCTGTAAAACTACCACAGTATCAAAAACACTACAGCTAACCGAAAAATTGTTATGGACACAACGTCAGCATACGAATTGCAACTCGTCACATGTCATATACATGATCACTTGCAAATGCAATAAGAGATACATTGGTATGACCTGCCGCAAAATCAAACTGAGGATTGGCGAGCATAAAAGTAACATCCGTTTGAAGAAAAACACCACCAAACTATGTGCCCATTTTGTTGAGATGGGTCACTCATGTGAAGAACTCCAATGGACAGTGCTTGAAATGCTTACCGACAAAAATACAAACTGTGAGCGCCGTCTGTTCGAAAAAGAACAAAGGTGGGTGGACCGCCTAAAAACCTGTGAACAAGGGTTGAATGATGCCATCCCTTGGCACCGATTCGCAAATTGATAAAAGTCCTAAAAAACCAACACGATTGCGCTTGAAGATGAAATTATGTCAAAAATATAGACTTTGACCATTTGTAAACCTAGCCTCGTTGGACCAATAAAGCTACCAGAATCGCGATACAAAAAAAACCGAATGAAACTAACACGCCCTTTTGACCCGACATGCACCTTTAAAAATCGTAGTGCTTTCAATCTAAGCCACACCCCGGGGCAGAGTCAGCACAAGGCGAAATTCTCCATACACGCGGGTAATGGCGCCGACCTCCAGATACACCGGTAAGACGAGCAATCTTTTTTAAATACTAACGAAGTGCTCTTTATAACAGCTCTGAGCTTCATGCTGCTACAAAAGCGGCACCCCGGTGAAGCAGAGTAACATTTGTTAAAGGTAGGATAACATGCCCCATTTTATTAGCTTTACACTGTTTACAGGGCTTGTTCCCTCCCGCATTGTTTGCTTGACAAGGCTTTGTTTCCCACCAAATTGCAGGGTCTGAATGTTTATATCATACCTACAGCTTTCCCGCGCCCTTTAGACAAGGCTTGGGGAACATAGATACCTACGTATCACACCAGTATTTCGTCCATATATATTAATATCAGCATCTTTACTCTCCACTATTTGCCTTTGTAAAGTTAAGAAGTTTTGTTGTTGATAATGTCACTTAACTAAACTTTGATAATGAAATTCATTACTTAAGCAACGAAATTAGGTGTATGTGTGTATGCAATATATGTACATTATTTCCGTTTCATTACAGATTATGAAGGAAAATTTCCTAACTGTATATAATCAAAACAAGAGTGCTTGTACACCAAATACGACTACACTAATTGTGTAAGTACAATACCTTTATGTTTGTGAGTCCTGACGAAAGCTCCGCAGACCCTTCCAGGCCCCAGGAGCTGAAACATGTCGACGTACCTTTTTAACTATACCATCAGACCTAGTAACTCGGTCTAAGATTGTACCACCCCAATTTTTAATTGTGGTAAAAAACAACCCTCATTAAAGAACTTTCGGGCTGTTTACCTTTTTAAACTTTGTTCCTTTTTTCGCACATTTTACTTTACACCTTTTTTCACTCAAAATCTCTGGACACTGCACCCTAGACCAGAGGCGCCTCGGGTGAGGCTGGCACTTTTTACTACTTCGGAGTAGCCAATGATAACTGCCATAACTCTAATGTGGGGCGGACGAACCAAATATACCGCACCTCCTTCCAACCATAACATAGAGTTTTTTGAGGCTACTCTGATCTTTATCCCTTATGCCAATGGCCATAAGGTGTAACTAGTGTCCGTTTTTCTATTTTTGATAATTGTTAACTAACCTTGGGGAACGAAACGGAGACTCTGATCCCTTATCCCTCCTCTGATTAATCACAGTACTTCTTCCTCCTCAATCCACCCTTGGATTCTCTGCAGAACAAGTCTTGCTACCACCTTCTGTATGCAGTTAATTACATTTTTAATGCCTGTAATTTCCTGGATCTGAGCGCTCCCCCTTTTTAAAGATCGGAATGATCTAGGCACCCTTCCAGGTATCAGGTATGGGTGAGCCTAAGGCAATGCCATTGGCTAGAGATTGGATGTACAGAGCCCAGACCTCCTTGTCGTGCATAAATAAATCGAATGGGACTAGGTCCAAACCTGGTGCTCTACCTTTAGGGATAATATTCAATATCTTATCAACCTCGGTTCTCTCAAAGCGTAGCAGGATAATTTCCTTGTTAGAGAGGATAGAATCTTCACTCGCTTCACCATCTGTTTCTATAGATGCAAATTGGGACCCATAATGAGAGACCCAGAGGTTAGGTGGAACATGGTTTGTTGGTTCTCCCCTTTCAATCCCCCTACCCCACTTAACCATATCCCAAAAGGTGCACATAGATCGTTCTTTACTAGTGCAATGCAACTCCCGCCAATAATCCTCGTCCCATGCTTGTTTGGCATCATACTGGGCTTTTTTGTAGAGGGCAAGGGCATTCTTAATTCTATCTCTATCTTTTGATTTGACTGCTTCTGCCAGGGCTTTGTATGCGGCCCTGCAGGACTTCCCATACCATTGATCTTCCTTTTTAACAGGCCTTTGCTGTCTATTTGACACCTTTCTTATAAAAAATGCCTTAATTGATTGAAAAGTTTATTATGGATCGGATTGACATTTGCTATAACCTCCTCCTGTGTGGTACATTTTTGGAGTTCCATCGTTGCCTGAATAGTCAATTCCCTAATTTCCCCAATCTTGTCTTCTTTCACTAGACAATTTGCCCATTTAATCAGTCTAGTATCATTAGAGAGGACAATATCCACACAGTCCAAAGGGACCTCCTGGTGATAAGATTTAAATAACTTAAATGATAGAATTAAGGGATTGTGATCACTCTCGGCCCTTTCAACTACCATCATGTCCTTAACCTCATGCGCGCTAGAGGAATTCCGCTCGCACGCTGAGATTTTTTAAATCGCACTTTACGTGACGAGCTGGGCTTGTCATCAGCGTGCGAGGAGGCTACGCCATGACGAGCCCAGCTCGTCATCAGCCTGGAAGGGATTAATATTGGGCCAATTCTCTTTATTAGTGGGTATATAATCAATGCGGCTCTTACGTAGACCATTATTAAAAGTAAATCCTCCATGTTTGTCAGAAGCTGATCTACCATTTATTCCACGTAGCCCTTGTCCTAAACATAGAACGTTGAGCTGAAGAGCAGCCTCTGTCCACTTTTTAATTGGCACTACAGTCAGCTGAGGAATATTCCATGAGGAATCTTCTTCCAGGGTAAGATCTATATCATTGCAGTCCAATGGTTCAAAACAACAATTTAAGTCACCAGCTACTATGATATTACCTTTATTACGACAAGACTCAAGGAGAACATCCAACTGTTCCATGGTGTCTGACGGTTTCCCCCCTGGCATACCCCTTGAGTATATATTAAAAATGAAAAGATCCTTAGAGTCAGGGCACTGAACTTGGATTAGTAGAATATCACGACTTTTAGAATCCAATGATGGATTGTATATCTACTGTCTTGTTTGACCCATGTTAGTAAGCCCCCCTTCGGTCTCCTTCGCAGACTCGGGATTGCTGGTACACAGAAATTAAGATATCCGTGTCAATGCTCTGGTGCAACCAACCAAGTTTCCTGTAGCAATATTAGATCTTTGCTGTCTAAAAAAGACAACCAATCTAGTGATGTCACCTTGCTTCTAAGCCCCGACACATTCCACAAGACCATTGAAGTTGCATCAGGGTAAGTATCAATTTTATATTGACCATGAGGTCCTCTATCAACTGACCCCCCATGTCCTTTATTCCCAATTTGAAGAACATCTTTAAACAGGCTGTTACCATTGTCAGATCTACTCAAAAACCCATTTACTACCCAGGCAGAAGAATTCTCTTCCTGTGGGCAGGCGCCTAAGGGTGGACACTCTCTATGGGTGTTAGCTGGATTGACATCCAATTGAATCTTGCTCGGTTCACATTGCAGTCAATCGTTAATGTCTAGTGAACTAAAGAGCTCAAATCTGTTACTTAATGGAACAAAACTAGTGGGGGGGATCTGCCTGATTTGCGTAATCGCTACTAGCATAGGCACCTGGGTATGCGTTGGGTGATAGAAGCAACCCAATGGTAAAACATTATTACAATCGTGATGGATCTTAAATGTTCCTGCCTGCCTCAGGATATGCCCTACCAACTCTGGAGAACTCAAGTTCACAACAACACAATCTCCCTCCATACCCTTCCTTGAGTGTCCCACCCAGGCAACTCTTCTTACCATCTTGATATTTTTATAGAGATGTTCACCTAACACTGTTTTCTTACTTAGGAAGTGGAGAGCCTTATTTTTGAGCGCAGACCAATGCTCCTCCTCACTGTCCGAGATTTTTGGGACATTTGCCAAAATAATAGAATATGGACATGCCTCTGGAGGGAGGTGAAGGAAAACATCCTTAGTAGAGCCGCTACCCTTGGGATACAATCTCCCAACAGGACCCTTAGGGTGAGACATCGCTCCATGATTTGTATTAGTAACGGGAGCCGGTGTCTTTGGAGCTAAGTCCACTGGGGCCACAGGAGGGCCGCTAAATCCAGTAGTCTTGGATGTAGAAGCACTATCAGGACACACTGCTTTAGGTAGAGTCCCTTTAGTGGGAGCTTGCTCGTTTGAAAGGTGCTTTTCAAGGATGTTAAGTCTACGATCTATTAACCCCTTCGATGCTGATGACGGAGCGGTTCCGTCATCAGCATCGGTTGGGCTGTGCTGATGACGGAACCGCTCCGTCATCAGTACAGCCCTGGGGGGGAGCGCTGGCGCTCCCCCCCTTGTGCAGGGATCACATTTGTTTTTGCAGGGGTGGCAGCGGAAGACCTTCCGCTGCCACCCCCTGGCCCCCCCACGCTTCCTGGTGACGTCAGCGCGCACAGCGCGCGCCAACGTCATCAGGAAGCGCTGGACGCGCTGGAAGCCATTTGTTTCCAGCGCGTCCAGGAGCAAGGTGAGTGTTTGGTGCTCCGGTGGGGCGGGGGGGCCGGTTTTCGGTGCCTTGAGGCATCGGGGGGGAGGAAACTGTGTTTCCTCTCCCCTGATGTCCCAATGCAGGGCATTCCTGGTGCACGATCGCGCACAGCGTCGCGATCGTGCACCAGGAATGCCCCACTAGACACCAGGGAGTGATTTTGGGCATATGTTTTTGTGCAGGAAGCGACCCCTTGGGCAAGGGTCGCTTCCTTTGGCGGCCATAATATTATTCAGACTTTTCTGCCCCCCCTGGGGCAGATCGGCCGTTTTTTTGGCCGATCTACACCCAGGGTGGGCAGAAAAGCCCACTAGAGCCAGGGATTACTTTTTTTTTGAAATCGGAAGCGACCCCTTGGGCAAGGGTCGCTTCCTTTTGGGGGAAAATCATTTTTCAGACTTTTCTGCCCCCCCCTGGGGCAGATCGGCCGTTTTTTGGGCCGCATCTGGACCCAGGGGGGGCAGAAAAGCCCACTAGACACCAGGGATTGATTTTTATTTATAAAGGAAGCGACCCCTTGGGCAAGGGTCGCTTCTTTAGGGGCATAGAATATTTTTCAGACTTTTCTGCCCCCCCTGGGGCAGATCGGCCGTTTTTTCGGCCGATCTGCACCCAGGGGGAGCAGAAAAGCCCACTAGTCACCAGGGATTTGTTTTTATATGAAAAGGAAGCGACCCCTTGGGGAAGGGTCGCTTCCTAGTGGCCATAATATTTTTTTTAGACTTTTCTGCCCCCCCTGGGGGCAGATTGGCCGTTTTTTGGGCCGCATCTGGACCCAGGGGGGGCAGAAAAGCCCACTAGACACCAGGGAATAATGTATATTTATAAAGGAAGCGACCCCTTGGGCAAGGGTCGCTTCCTTAGGGGGATAAATAATTTTTCAGACTTTTCTGCCCCCCCTGGGGCAGATTGGCCATTTTTTGGCCGATCTGCACCCAGGGGGGGGGGGCAGAAAAGCCCACTAGTCACCAGGGATTTGTTTGTATTTTGAAAAGGAAGCGACCCCTTGGGGAAGGGTCGCTTCCAGGGGGCATTATAAATATTGTAGACTGTTCTGCCCCCCCCCTCAACTTTTTTTACCGTTTATGGATCCAGGGGGGGTAGAAAAGCCCACTAGACTTCAGGGTTTTTTTTTTTATAGGGAGCGACCACTTGGCCAAGGGTTGCTTCCTTGTGCCCATTTCAAAAGTATGTTCTGCCGTGTCTTTATTTGGGCTCTCTGCCCTCCGTAGAGTTGCTTCCAGGGGGCCCACGTTTATAATGATTTATAATCTCCCCCCCTTGGGGACAGACCCCCCATTTGTGACATAGCCTGTTGTAATGTGTGTTGTTTTTGTTTCTTCTAATGTGTATTGTTTTTTTTTCTCTTTAGAGTGTTGCAGTGTGCGGTTCCGTTACTGGTGGTTCTGTTGTTCTGCTGTTTCTGTAGTTGTATGTGTTTGGTAAGAGACCTCTTTTTTGTTCAATTGTACTGTGATTGTATTTTTTTGCAAAGTGTGTAGTAAAATATGAGTATGTTTGGTTTCTGTTTGTTGTGATTGTAAAACATGTTTTGCATTTGTTTTTGATGTGTCCTTCTGTAGATGTAAGTTTTTTTTCTTCTTCTTTCTAGTGGGATATCGTTGCCTCTTTGCTGTGTCTTTGCAGAGTAGGTGCTGGTGAGTGTAGTTGTGTCTTGTAAGTGAATTGTATATATTTTCAAAATTAGTTTTTTTTGAAAAAGGCTTACATTTTTTATCTTACTTTGCGCAGTGTTGGGGTTGTTGAGTTGTTTGTGCAGACTCCTTTATTTGTAAGGATAATGGCTAGCCGCCGGATTACTGCTCAGCAAGTTGTTGGATTGCTTTTTGATTCTTCCTCTGACCATGGTCCAGAGTCTGACTCTGATTCTGAACCAGAGGTGGGAGGTGAAGATTCAGGTAGTGAGTTTTCTCTACGCATGGCTTCATCTGATGATGAAGACACTCTGAGTGCTGATGAAGCTACTTTTGGTGTGGATGATGTGCCTGTGGTTGCGGAGGACGTTGCTGCGCCTGTGGTTGCAGAGGACATTGTTGTGTCTGTGGTTGCGGAGGACATTCCTGTGCCAATAGTGCGGCAAGAGACATCTGGGCTGCAGCCTGGGGTTGCTAGTATTCCAGTTGGTGCAGTGAGACGAGAGGCAGCTGGGCGGCAGCCTGCGGCTGCAAGACTTGATGTTGAAAGTTCTGACCTCTGGGTTGCACCAGGCATGGTGCAGCCGGCATTGCCTGAATTTACTGGTGTTCCAGGGTGTAGGGTGAACACAGAAAACTTTTTGCCTATTGATTTTTTCAAGTTGTTTATGGATGATGTGTTTGTGGCAGAGATTGTAGAGCAGACTAATTTGTATGCTGAAAATTTTTTGAGGGTGAACAGTGCCAGCCTTAAGCCCCACGCTAGAGCTACCCGGTGGACTCCCACAAATTTGGAGGAGATGAAAAAGTTTTTGGGTTTAACTTTTTTGATGGGCTTGCTTAGGAAACCATCAATGGCTTCATATTGGTCTACTAGTCCCTTGATGGCTACAGCTATATTTCCGGCAGTCATGAGTCGTGATCGGTATTTGCTTCTGCTTCGGATGATGCATTTTGTTGACAATAGTCTTGCTTTGCCACGAGATCACCCTGATTGTGACCGTCTTTTCAAGATTCGGCCTGTCATTGATCATTTCGTTGATCGATTTTCTGAGATCTTTTATCCTGGGAAAGAAATTGCAGTGGACGAGTCTTTGCTGTTGTTCAAAGGCCGCTTGGTATTTCGGCAATACATTCCTAGTAAGAGGGCACGCTATGGAATCAAGCTGTATATGCTGTGTGACAGTGAGACTGGATATGTCTCTAATTTCAGGGTGTACACTGGTAAGGAATCCAGGATTAACCCCCCTGGTTGTCCGTCGACTTTTGGAGTGACTGAGAAAATTGTGTGGGAACTTGGTCGTGGATTTTTTAACAAAGGCCATCATTTGTATGTCGATAACTTCTACACTGGTGTGCGGTTGTTCAGGGAATTGGGCAAAGTGGACACTGTTGCTTGTGGCACAATCCGCTCAAACCGTAAAGGTTTCCCAAAAGAACTTGTGTGTCAGAAGCTTGCTCGGGGACAGTGTAGTGCATTGCGTTGTGAGGAGCTTCTAGCTGTGAAGTTTTCAGACAGGAGAGATGTCTACATGTTGACTACAATACATGATGAAAGCACTGAACCGGTGACTGTTTGGGGTCAGGTTGCAGAAGTGCGCAAACCTGTGTGCATAATGCACTACAATAAGTACATGGGTGGTGTTGACAGAGTAGATCAGAGGTTGGAACCGTATGCTGCTCTTCGTAAGGCTTACATTTGGTACAAGAAGTTGGCTATCCATCTTTTCCACTTGGCAACCTTTAATGCTTTTGTTGTATTCCAGAAATCTTGTCCCCAGTCAAAGATTACTTTTGAAAAGTTTCAGGAGTCTGTAATAGGCAGCCTTGTTTTAGTTGAACAGGCAAGTGTTCCTAGAGTTGGAGTGGTGGAGGATATTGCCAGATTGAAAGATCGCCATTTTCCTGGTCAAATTCCTCCTACAACCTCAAAAGACTTTCCCAGTCGGAGATGTAGAGTCTGTTGGCGAAGAGGTTTGCGGAAGGAGGTTCGTATGTACTGCCCTGACTGCCCTTCAAACCCCGGGCTGTGTGTACCTGCTTGTTATAGATTGTACCACACGCAAAAGAATTTTTGGGAGTATCAATGAGTGGTAAAGTGAACTGGTTGGTCTTATTGTTCAGTTTCAAAGTTTGCATTTGTGTAGTCTTTTTAGTGTAGTTGTTGAGTTAGTAGATTTGTATCAATTTGCAATTTGTTTTTGTTTTTCTTTTATTTTCAAAAAAAACTAAAGTATGATGTTGGTTTGCGTGTAGTGTCCATTGTCTGACGGTGTGCATGGTTTGGCGCTTGGCTGCCGGTGTCTGTGGACTGGTGCTTGTCTGGCGGTGTGCGTGGTCTGGTGTTTTGTTGGCCGTGTGCGTGCTCTTGCGCTTGCCTGGTGTTGTGTTTGGATTTGTCCTTGGCTGGTGGTGTGCGTGGAGTGGCGCTTGGCTGGTGGTGTGCGTGGAGTGGCGCTTGGCTGGTGGTGTGCGTGGAGTGATACTTGGCTGTCTGTGCACGAAGTGGTGCTTGGCTGGCGGTGTGTGTGGAGTTGCGCTTGGCTGGTGGTGTGTGTGGAGTGGTGCTTGGCTGGTGGTGTGTGTGGAGTGGCGCTTGGCTGGTGGTGTGCATGGAGTGCTACTTGGCTGGCGGTGTGCATGGTCCGGTGCTTGGATGGTGGTGCGCGTGGAGTGGCGCTTGGCTGGCGGTGTGTGTGGAGTGGTACTTGGCTGTCTGTGCACGGAGGGGTGCTTGGCTGGCGTTGTGTGTGGAGTGCCGCTTGGCTTGCAGTGTGCGTGGTGTGTTGCTTGGCTGGTGGTGTGTGTGGAGTGGTACTTGGCTGTCGGTGTGCGCTGAGTGGTGTTTGGCTAGTGGTGTGCATGGTCTGGTGCTTGGGTGGTGGTGTCGGTGGACTGGCGCTCGGCTGGCGGTGTGTGAGTAGTTACTTTGGTCACTACACACACTGCTAGGTGAGTGACACTCCACGCAGTCCATCATTTTGTGTTGTTGAAATGTCAGAAATGTGGGCGTGTGAAAGTGATGGGCCCTTGAATGGCGCTGTCTGCTGGTGTGAGTGTTGAAATGTGATGGGTCCGCGGCTGGCGGTGTGAATGTTTTGTATGTGTCACACGTACGAAAGGTGTATGAATGGCCTGTAAAGAGGTTGGTGCCTTGACGTGGCTTTACAGCTCACGAGCTGTGAGTCAGTGGTTCAGTTTATCATACTTTCAATTATACGCAGTGTATTTCATTTTTTTGAAATTACTTGCAAATACAATTGTATGTACAGAATCATCACTCACCCTCGTGCCAAATCCAACCAGAATGTGTGTGTGCTTGCGGATTTGATGGCTGTGCAGTAATGTTTGTCTTTTATCTCTTTCTGAAGTAGGGTGTACCTTGTCCCTTATTGTGATTGTTGTAATGTGTTGCTGTTCTTTCCGGATGGTGTCAATGGTCTGGTTTGTATCAGGTATGAAAGGCGCGTGAATGGCCTGTAAAACGGTTGGTGCCTTGTCGTGGCTTTACAGCTCACGAGTCGCGAGTCACTGGTTCGGTTTTTATGCATTTATTTATTGACAGAGCATTTCATTTTTTGAAATATCTTGTTAATTAAATTTTATGTACTGAACCATCACTCGCCCTCGTGCCAAATCCAACCTGTATGTGTGTGTCTTTGAGGAATAGTTAGCCGTGCCTTGAATGTTTGACTTTTGAGTAACTCTGTTACGGTGTACATTATAGCCATAAATAACTTACTAAAATTAGTTATTATTGTTAAACCATGGAAGTATATGGTCATGTCTTTCTGGTGAATTCTATTGTTGATTTTTATCCAGAATCTCCTGCAAACTTGAAATTGTCTGTCACAATTTCCTTGAATCACACGCTCTCACATTGAAAACTTAATTCTCCACCGTACAATTTGAACCGTTTCCTGTTGCAGCCACTATGCCTACCCACGCAAGTGAGGTACCATTTTTATCGGGAGACCTGGGGGAACGCTGGGTGGGAGGAAATTTGTGTGAGCCCAGTGATGCCACGCTTTCCCATGCAAAAAAGTTTGACAAAAAAGGATTTTTTTAAGCTAAAATTGAGGTTTGCAAGGGATTCTGGGTAAAGGAACGTTGGAGGATCCACGCAAGCCATACCTCCTTGGAAGCCCCCGGGTGTCTACTTTTCAGAAATGTGTGGGTTTGGTAGGTTTCCCTAAATGGCCGTCTCGCACGGGGCCAAAAACCCAGGTAACCCCTCTTGCAAAAGCTGGTGGGATTGACATTCAATACCACCAGCTTTTGAAAGAGGGGTTACCTGGGTTTTTGGCCCCTTGCGAGACGGCCATGTAGGAAAACCTACCAAACCCACACATTTCTGAAAAGTAGACACCCGGGGGCTTCCAAGGAGGTATGGCTTGCGTGGATCCTCCAACGTTCCTTTACCCAGAATCCCTTGCAAACCTCAATTTTTGATGGAAAAATCAGTTTTGACACACTTTTTTTGTGTGGGAAAGCGTGGCATCACTGGGCTCACACAAATTTCCTCCCACCCAGCGTTCCCCCAGGTCTCCCGATAAAAATGGTACCTCACTTGCGTGGGTAGGCATAGTGGCTGCAACAGGAAAAGGTCCAAATCGTACGGTGGAGACATTACAATAACCAATAGCAAGATTACCTTCTTTTTTGGGGGGGGGGGGGCTGAGTTTTTGGACCGGGGCTCGGCGGGCATCTTTGGAAACTACCAAACCCAAACAGTTCTGAAAACTAGACACCCGGGGGAGTCCAGGGAGGTATGGAATGCGTGGGTCCCCCAATGTTTTCCTACCCAGAAATCCCTGCAAACCACAAATTTAGGTTAAAAAAACAGTTTTCCATACATTTTTGCGTGGGATCGCCGTGTCGGCACAAATGTCCTACCACCCTGCGTTCCCCTTGTTCTCCCGAGTAAAATGATACCTCACTTGTGTGGGTGGGCCAAAGGCCTGTGACTAAGGCAGGGGGGCTTAATTTGTTACACTGAAATACTACTTTTTTCAACATTCGTTTTTGGCCTGTTCTGCTTTGGGGCACCCATACAAGTGAGGTATCCTTTTACTCGGGAGAACAAGGGGAGCGCTGGGTGGTAGGACATTTTTGCCGGCACGGTGATTCCACGCAAAAAAGTTTGAAAAAGTGATTATTTTACCTAATTTTAAGGTTTGCAAGGTGTTCTTGGTAGGAAAACGTTTGGGGACCCACGCATGCCATACCTCCCTGGACTCCCCCGGGGGTCTACTTTTCATAACTGTTTGGGTTTTGTACTTTCCAAAGAATACCACCGAGCCCCGGGCCAAAAACTCAGGTGCCCCCCCCCCAAAATCAAGGTTGTTTTGCAATTTGGTATTGTAAATTCACCACCGTACAATTTGAACCATTTCCTTTCGCAGCCACTATGCCTACCCAGGCAAGTGAGGTACCATTTTTCTCGGGAGACCTGGGGGAACGCTGGGTGGGTGGAAATTTGTTGATCCACGCAGATTCCGGAACTTTCCACCACAGAAATGTGAGGAAAATGCGTTTTTTTTTCCAATTTCTTAGCTTTGCAAGGGATTCTGGGTAAGAGAACCTGGGGGTAGGCAGTCGAGTGACCCCATCCTGAATTCCCCTGGGTGTCTACTTTTCAAAAATGTATAGGTTTGCTAGGTTTCCCTAGGTGCCGGCAGAGCTAGGGTTCAAAAACAAAAGGTAGTCTCTTTGCCCAAAACGTGCACAATTTCACTGAAAAATTGAGTTGTGACCACGTTGCGTTTTGCACTGTTTCCTGTCGCAGCCACTATGCCTACCCAGGCAAGTGAGGTACCATTTTTCTCGGGAGACCTGGGGGAACGCTGGGTGGGTGGACATTTGTTGATGCACGCAGATTCCGGAACTTTCCACCACAGAAATGTGAGGAAAATGCATTTTTTTTTCCAATTTCTTAGCTTTGCAAGGGATTCTGGGTAAGAGAACCTGGGGGTAGGCAGTCGAGTGACCCCATCCTGAATTCCCCTGGGTGTCTACTTTTCAAAAATGTATAGGTTTGCTAGGTTTCCCTAGGTGCCGGCAGAGCTAGGGTTCAAAAACAAAAGGTAGTCTCTTTGCCCAAAACGTGCACAATTTCACTGAAAAATTGAGTTGTGACCACGTTGCGTTTTGCACTGTTTCCTGTCGCAGCCACTATGCCTACCCAGGCAAGTGAGGTACCATTTTTCTCGGGAGACCTGGGGGAACGCTGGGTGGGTGGAAATTTGTTGATCCACGCAGATTCCGGAACTTTCCACCACAGAAATGTGAGGAAAATGCGTTTTTTTTTCCAATTTCTTAGCTTTGCAAGGGATTCTGGGTAAGAGAACCTGGGGGTAGGCAGTCGAGTGACCCCATCCTGAATTCCCCTGGGTGTCTACTTTTCAAAAATGTATAGGTTTGCTAGGTTTCCCTAGGTGCCGGCAGAGCTAGGGTTCAAAAACAAAAGGTAGTCTCTTTGCCCAAAACGTGCACAATTTCACTGAAAAATTGAGTTGTGACCACGTTGCGTTTTGCACTGTTTCCTGTCGCAGCCACTATGCCTACCCAGGCAAGTGAGGTACCATTTTTCTCGGGAGACCTGGGGGAACGCTGGGTGGGTGGAAATTTGTTGATCCACGCAGATTCCGGAACTTTCCACCACAGAAATGTGAGGAAAATGCGTTTTTTTTTCCAATTTCTTAGCTTTGCAAGGGATTCTGGGTAAGAGAACCTGGGGGTAGGCAGTCGAGTGACCCCATACTGAATTTCCCTGGGTGTCTACTTTTCAAAAATGTATAGGTTTGCTAGGTTTCCCTAGGTGCCGGCAGAGCTAGGGTTCAAAAACAAAAGGTAGTCTCTTTGCCCAAAACGTGCACAATTTCACTGAAAAATTGAGTTGTGACCACGTTGCGTTTTGCACTGTTTCCTGTCGCAGCCACTATGCCTACCCAGGCAAGTGAGGTACCATTTTTCTCGGGAGACCTGGGGAAACGCTGGGTGGGTGGAAATTTGTTGATGCACGCAGATTCCGGAACTTTCCACCACAGAAATGTGAGGAAAATGCGTTTTTTTTTCCAATTTCTTAGCTTTGCAAGGGATTCTGGGTAAGAGAACCTGGGGGTAGGCAGTCGAGTGACCCCATCCTGAATTCCCCTGGGTGTCTACTTTTCAAAAATGTATAGGTTTGCTAGGTTTCCCTAGGTGCCGGCAGAGCTAGGGTTCAAAAACAAAAGGTAGTCTCTTTGCCCAAAACGTGCACAATTTCACTGAAAAATTGAGTTGTGACCACGTTGCGTTTTGCACTGTTTCCTGTCGCAGCCACTATGCCTACCCAGGCAAGTGAGGTACCATTTTTCTCGGGAGACCTGGGGGAACGCTGGGTGGGTGGAAATTTGTTGATGCACGCAGATTCCGGAACTTTCCACCACAGAAATGTGAGGAAAATGCGTTTTTTTTTCAAATTTCTTAGCTTTGCAAGGGATTCTGGGTAAGAGAACCTGGGGGTAGGCAGTCGAGTGACCCCATCCTGAATTCCCCTGGGTGTCTACTTTTCAAAAATGTATAGGTTTGCTAGGTTTCCCTAGGTGCCGGCAGAGCTAGGGTTCAAAAACAAAAGGTAGTCTCTTTGCCCAAAACGTGCACAATTTCACTGAAAAATTGAGTTGTGACCACGTTGCGTTTTGCACTGTTTCCTGTCGCAGCCACTATGCCTACCCAGGCAAGTGAGGTACCATTTTTCTCGGGAGACCTGGGGGAACGCTGGGTGGGTGGAAATTTGTTGATCCACGCAGATTCCGGAACTTTCCACCACAGAAATGTGAGGAAAATGCGTTTTTTTTCCAATTTCTTAGCTTTGCAAGGGATTCTGGGTAAGAGAACCTGGGGGTAGGCAGTCGAGTGACCCCATCCTGAATTCCCCTTGGTGTCTACTTTTCAAAAATGTATAGGTTTGCTAGGTTTCCCTAAGTGCTGGCAGAGCTAGGGCTCAAAAACAAAAGGTAGTCTCTTTGTCCAAAGAGCGCAAGATTTCACTGGGAAATTGAGGTGCGACCACGTTGCGTTTTGCGCTGTTTCGTGTCGCAGCCACTATGCCTACCCACGCAAGTGAGGTACCATTGTTTTCGGGAGACCTGGGGGAACACTGGGTGGGTGGAAATTTGTTGATCCAAGCAGATTCCAGAACTTTCCTCCACAGAAATGTGAGGAAAATGTGTTTTTTTTGTCAAATTCGTAGGTTTGCAAGGGATTCTGGGTAACAAGACCTGGTGGTAGGCAGTCAAGTCACCCCATCCTGAATTCCCCTGGGTGTCTACTTTTCAAAAATGTATAGGTTTGCTAGGTTTCCCTAGGTGCCGGCAGAGCCAGGGTGCAAAAACTACAGGTAGGCACTTTGCTAAAAAAGGGTCAATTTGTAACTGCAAAATTTAGGTGTCACCACTTTGCATTTTGCGCCGTTTCCTGTCGCAGGCACAAGGGCGACCCACACAAGTGAGGTACCGTTTTTATCGGGAGACTTGGGGTAATTCAGATTTGTAAATCAACTGTTATTACCAATTGAGCTTTTGCGCATTTCTCCATTTCAATGAAAGACATTGTGTAAAAAAAAAATAATTTTGAAAAATGACCAATAATTCTCATGCTAGTATGAGTATTCCCAATTTTGAAAATTAGCAATAATATACTGTTTCTGAACTCTATATTTTGTACCCAATTCAGAAATACATAGGTGTCTTTCATACAGATTTTTCCATGTATACATTTTCCAAGACAAAGTGCTCTATACCCAGTAAATGAAAAAATACCATTGCAAGTTGCTGCTCAGTTTTTGGATCTGGGTTCGTCTGGTTCTTGGTGAAACTACAAGTCCTATATATCCCCACAACCAGGAAGGTCTAACGGATGTAACGGTATATTGCCTTCTAAGAGCTGTCAAAACTAGAAAAAGTTATAGGTGAAAACGTTGAGACAAAAGGCTGTTTTTTTCAACAAATTTTCAATTATTCCAATATTTAACTGTTAGTTTCTATAAAGAAACCTTCATGGATTTAGACAAATGACCCCTTTCTGAATTCAGAATTTTGTCTACTTTTTGAAAATGTACAGCTTTCTAGGATCCATTATTGCTTTCAAACTCATTTCTACCATTAACTGGAAGGAGGTGGAAAGCTCTAAAAATAGCAAAAATAGGCTATGTCCCAGAAAAATGCCAAAACTGTGTGAAAAATGTCGGTTCTCTGACAAAAGACTGTAATTTCCTAAAAGCTGAGAAAATGGAGATTTCAGCCCCACAAACCCTTTTTTGATAACATTTTCAGGGAAAAACCCAGAGGCTTTCATTTGCAGGCCGTTTTTCCCATTTTTCTGAAAAAAACAAAAAAATCACTATATTTTGGTTAATTTCTGGGACCCCTCCAAGGTAATCCACAAACCCTGGGCACCTTTAGAATCCACATGATGTTGGAAGAAAAGGACGCAAATTTGGCGTGGATACCTTATGTGGTCAAAAAGTTACAAGGGCCTAAGCGCGCACTACCCCAAATCGCCAAAAAAGGGCTTAGCACAGGAGGGGAAAAGGCCTAGCAGCGAAGGGGTTAAGTCAAGTTTCGCCATTACTGGATGTATGACTGCCCTAAGCCTTTCCTCCATATACTTAATTAACTTTGGCATATTGCCCTCAACAATAGAGTCTGGTACAGATATCGTGGACTTACTCCCTCCTGATATTATAGGGTGAGTTCCCTGAATCATAGATTTTTCTGTTTGGATTCCCAACCCAGATCCAGAAGTTTTATTCCTAGCATATTTTGCATTTTGGCGGCTTCCTTTAGGAGTACTTTTTGCTTTTCTTTTCCCAGATTGGTCTTTGGCTCTAACAACTGGTGGGGCTCATAGCTGCCTTGTACGTGTGTTTGGGGGAGAGGGAAGGGAACTAGATGAAGACAAACATAAAGAATTTGACATGTGTGTACCCAACACCCGATCACCCTGGGAAGGAGAAATCAACACTTGCGGGGAATTGGGGCAGAGAAGTCTTCTTCCAATTGACTCTGTTCCTGGTGCCTGGTTTAAAATCTGGTTAAGAGGATCAAGCGAAAACCTCCTCTCCGTGAGCTCTTTCTCCTTGGTCAATACTGATTCAGCCCGTTGGAGGAAGGCATCCAGCGTCCCCACTCCCCCAACCCCCACCCCCCTTTGCAGCTGGATTTACTCATACTTAGAGGCAAATTGCGATTGCTGACAATAATGCCCTGTCAAACTTAATCATACAATATCATGCAGGTATGACAATTCCGTAAATGTCAGTTAGCTCACTTAGCTGATCTTGAGTCCCGTACAGTGGAGGAGGTGTTAGGGGGCTGGCCCAGCCCGGCCTCTTCTGGCCCCGGATGGACACAGATGGCCCGCCCTTTGTCCGGGCTTAGTCCGGCACTGCCCGCGCGCTGTCCCGCGACGCAGGGATTGATCGGAATTTAAAGCGCCTCCTGACGCGGGATTCACGGTAGTGGCTTCCTGCCGCAAGGGCACTTGGGAGTGGTAGTCCCTTCCCTCACTGCAGCTGCGCTCAGGTATTAAAGCGCTGCGTCGGCAGGGGGAGACCACAGGGCGATCAGCAGCGTCACAGCATAATCCCCCAGGTAGGTCCTGCAATGCCCGTAATGTACTTTCAAACACTGTACTGCTGCTTCTATATCTCTGCTACTGTGTATCAGTTGTAGCAGGGCACTTATATTGCATGAGAAGAACAACGGTACAATAAATTCTTATTGTAAATACGCTCAAGTATTTCTTCTGTGTATCTCACGGAGAGTAAAACAAGCAAGCACTAGTGACTGGGTGAAAAGTAGTATATTGTTTCCACGAGTCTGTGAATAATATATTCTGAGATTGCCAAAAACTAATCTCTCTGATAAAAGAAGATTCTAGTGGTACTGCGAGCTAGCTAATGTGAAAACATAGGCCGACATATTTGGTGGGGTCTACAGACTCAGTTTGCCACCAAGTCCACAGTATATGTTATCCGTAAACAGCATAGATCCTGCATGAAAGAGAACTATCGGAACTACACTACACTATGAGATTGTCTAAAACCCTGTTCTCCACTAAATACAAAGACAAAGACAACTGAGAATGAATTTCATAGAGAGTAGGTGGAAGTGAAATAGAATAACACATGGAGACGCAATTTTAACGACTGGTAATGGCTATAGAAAAAAGGAGCATGCCTGGTTCTTTCATTAGTAAATAAACAAAGGAAGAGTGTCCTTAGAATAAGCGTTCAGATTGATTATAGCACATGAGATTGAGGCCAGTTGTAAGTAGTCGTATGGAAAGACCAATTTCAAGAAAAAATGCAAGATTTTTTCAGGAAACCCTCACTCGCCCTAGTGGTGACATGCTTCATCATCGGGTCCACCGGGAGAGATCGAATATCTCCCCGGTGTGCTGCGATGCCAGGGGACTGCGGAGCAGGTTTTCGTGAGGGTAGGGAGTGAAAAAAGTAGTGAATTTAAAAATGTCCAAGGTTGTACCAAAAAATCATTTATTGGTTGGTCAACCTGACATATTAAAAGCTTACTATGTGTGGGGAAAACTAACCAAATAAAGTATACTGGTGTTTCCCTTTTAAAGAGAGGTCAACATGTTTCTGCCCGTGTTATGTGTGACTTTACAGGGCTTTCTTCAGGACCAGTTTGCGAGTGTCACCTTGACAGGTCTGGGCACGCTAAGGCCCACCCTGCCAAAGGCAGTGAAAGTTAAAAATAGCACTATGTGTGAAAAGGTGCATGAAAAATAAAAACATACAAACTTGTAAGTAAGGGGTTTTACCTCTATTACTAGGAACCTAGAAGTCTGTGGACAAATAATGAGACAGACAGACAAATAAACAAACAAAGAACACAAAATCAATCGTTGTTGTTCATATTTTGATGGCAATTATGCAACTCGGTGGCGTGACACGTGCTGGCATTCCTATCAAAGGCCGTGGCCGAGATGAATGGGATGCGAAGGAAAGTTGTGCCACAAACCGGGGTGGTGGGCCTCAACTAGCGCTGCGAGGTGTTGTCCAGCGCGCTCTGTCGCACGTTTATCTGAGGCAACAGACTGACACAAATGGAGGCTTACAGTGTTAAGTCCATCCGTGCGGGAGGCCAGAAGTGGCTCCCCGTTGTTACATGTCTACCTATAGTCGGGAGACGAGGAATTGGTCCCCGAAGTGGTGAGCGTGGAGGCAAAGCTACCGAGTACGTGCCGGTAACTCTGCTGGCCGTGACTTGTAACTATGATCAAGCACACATACACATGAGCGTGAAAAGAAAAATTATCCTCACTTGTAAACAAATGAACCACGCCCCATAGAACTCAGGAGGGGGGTGGGAGCGAAAATGGCACACCCTGTTTGGGAAGGAAAAAACACACAAAAAGGAACCTGGCAGAGTCTCGTGCAATAGACTTATCTTAGTGGAAGATGTCCGGAGAAAGTTTCTTACGCCCGCAACGCTCTGCACCCTCTCGGTACCTAGCTGCTCCCTCACTGGATCTCGTGGATCCTGAGTGAAGGGCGAGCCCGGTATTATGAGGGAGGTGACAGGGCTGGGGCCAATGGGAGCCGCTATTCAGGGCGAGGCTTGAAGGACAAGTCCCGTACTCCCGCGAGAGGTTTCATCAAACGGGGCTTGAATTCAAGATGAAAGCGAGGCTTGGGAAGCAAGCCACAGGTGGCCTTGCAATAGGGAGCGCTCTTGCCTGCTGGAAAAACGTGGTCAAAGCGAGGCTAGCATTTTAGTGAGAACGAGGCTTGAGAAGCAGGCCTAGCAATTTGGAAGCGCTTTCGCCTGCTGTATAATAATATTCAAAGCAGGAGTGCATTGATCAGAGGTGGTACATGTAGTGGAAGAATTCATGGCATTACACCTGAAGACATTACAGGTGCAAAAAGTTATTCAGAGATTTTGTATTTGCAAAAGGGTATTGTCGCAACAGGTGTTTGTGTCTCAGCTTAGTGTCTCAGCTTTAGATGGGTGAAAAACTTTTTGCACCTGTAATGTCTTCAGGTGTAATGCCATGAATTCTTCCACTACATGTACCACCTCTGATCAATGCACTCCTGCTTTGAATATTATTATACAGCAGGCAAAAGCGCTTCCAAATTGCTAGGCCTGCTTCTCAAGCCTCGTTCTCACAAAAATGCTAGCCTCGCTTTGACCACGTTTTTCCAGCAGGCAAGAGCGCTCCCTATTGCAAGGCCGCCTGTGGCTTGCTTCCCAAGCCTTGCTTTCATCTTGAATTCAAGCCCCGTTTGATCAAACCTCTCGCGGGAGTACGGGACTTGTCCTTCAAGCCTCGCCCTGAATAGCGGCTCCCATTGGCCCCAGCCCTGTCACCTCCCTCATAATACCGGGCTCGCCCTTCACTCAGGATCCACGAGATCCAGTGAGGGAGCAGCTAGGTACCGAGAGGGTGCAGAGCGTTGCGGGCATAAGAAACTTTCTCCGGACATCTTCCACTAAGATAAGTCTATTGCACGAGACTCTGCAAGGTCTCTTATTCCTTTTTGTGTGTTTTTTCCTTCCCAAACAGGGTGTGCCATTTTTGCTCCCACCCCCCTCCTGAGTTCTATGGGGCGTGGTTCATTTGTTTACAAGTGAGGATAATTTTTCTTTTCACGCTCATGTGTATGTGTGCTTGATCATAGTTACAAGTCACGGCCAGCAGAGTTACCGGCACGTACTCGGTAGCTTTGCCTCCACGCTCACCACTTCGGAACCAATTCCTCGTCTCCCGACTATAGGTAGCCATGTAACAACGGGGAGCCACTTCTGGCCTCCCGCACGGATGGACTTAACACTGTAAGCCTCCATTTGTGTCAGTCTGTTGCCTCAGATAAACGTGCGACAGAGCGCGTTGGACTACACCTCGCAGCGCTAGTTGAGGCCCACCACCCCGGTTTGTGGCACAACTTTCCTTCGCATCCCATTCATCTCGGCCACGGCCTTTGATAGGAATGCCAGCACGTGTCACGCCACCGAGTTGCATAATTGCCATCAGAATATGAACAACAACGATTGATTTTGTGTTCTTTGTTTGTTTATTTGTCTGTCTGTCTCATTATTTGTCCACAGACTTCTAGGTTCCTCGTAATAGAGGTAAAACCCCTTACTTACAAGTTTGTATGTTTTTATTTTTCATGCACCTTTTCACACATAGTGCTATTTTTAACTTTCACTGCCTTTGGCAGGGTGGGCCTTAGCGTGCCCAGACCTGTCAAGGTGACACTCGCAAACTGGTCCTGAAGAAAGCCCTGTAAAGTCACACATAACACGGGCAAAAACATGTTGACCTCTCTTTAAAAGGGAAACACCAGTATACTTTACTAGCAGCCCGCCCCGGCGTTGCCCGGGGCAGAAGGGGCTGGGGGCAGCATCACAGCAGGAGAGACGCAGCAGAGCGGCCGTTTTGTTGGTCCTGTCCGCTTCTGCCCATGCTTTGTTTTCCCCGACGTCCCGACTTTGTGGAAAAGGCTTTCTGAGCACTCAGTGTTCATGGCCCCCGCCCGTCGTAGGTCCTGGCCGCCTCTGCCCACGCTTTGTTTCCCCCGACGTCCCGACTTTGTGGAAAAGGCTTTCTGAGCACTCAGTGTTTATGGCCCCCGCCCGTCGTAGGTCCTGGCCGCTTCTGCCCACGCTTTGTTTCCCCCGACGTCCCGACTTTGAGGAAAATGCTTTTTGAGCACTCAGTGTTCATGGCCCCCGCCCGTCCCTTGGTGCGCACCCGCGGCTGCTTCACTTACCTCATCCGCGGCTCCTCCCCGCGCTGCTGAGTTAACCGCTCCACTGCTCCTCCGCTTCTCGCCGCTCCTCACCGCTTGTTCGCTCGCCGCTCCTCCCCACCTGTCGGCAGCTCCTCCCCGCGCTCATGTCGGCCGCTCTTCCTCTTGCTCCTGAACGCCGCTCCTCCCTGCGCTCCCGATGTCATCACGCACGTCGAGGCCGGCGCTACTTCCAAGGGACTACTTTTTTTTTTATTCGTAAATTTTTTAAAGAACGTATATTTTTTATTTTTATATAGCCTATGTCCTTCTGCTTGCCATGACGTTTTCAAAGATGTCCTGGGTGTTTGAATTGGTGGTGTACTTTTCGAGTTTACCTGGCTCAAAGGACACAGTTCTCTCTTTATAATAGTAGTATAGATATAGATATAGATATGCTTGTGTTTATCCCTCGGAGTAAACAAAGGATTTACATTTTCGTTTCCAGGACCGAGCAAAGGTTTATTATTCAGTCCTGCACGAGTGATTTTGCGCAGCAGAAGCCCTTAATTTTGAAAGACCATAAGTAATCCTCCAATAAAAGTGTTGATTCTTAGGCTTTCATTTCTTCCACATTCACGTGGTTACCAATGCCTCTCAAGAATCACAAAAGTATAAAAGTACACTGGTAACAGTATCAAACGAAATAAACTGACAGTTCTATTGGGCCGTTCTGTGTACTGAGCACATTTTAATGTTGGCTTTTTCAAAAAGAATCGACTTGTACTTCTACAGGTTTCATAGTGCATAAGAAATTCACGCTTGACATGTAACAACCATCTAAAGTATGTGGGTATGAACTACAAAGGTAACGTACATTCTTCCTATAATAAATCTCTGGAGAAGTACTGAAGCAATTGTGCCAATGGAGTAACTAATACAACATATCAAACACAAATACGAATTTATCATAGATGTTAACACACTTCTTCTGGCATGACCCAAAGAAATGAAGCTGACACTAAATCAACGGCCCAGGCAAGCTATTTGATATTACAACATTGCACCACCTGTTGCAAGCACTAAACAACTGTGTCAATAGTTCATCAGTACTGGGTTATAATTGAGTTATACTTTTTGAAATTCAGAATTAAATACCCAAACACGTTCTATTTTAAATTCGCTTTAAATAGATAAAGATACGTCCACAGTAAGACCATGCCTGCTTGATATTATGCAAGGGAATCTGTGCTCAAGCAGTACAAGTGCATTTCACATCAGACAGTGTGCATATGGCTTTAAAAAGCTCAGTCAATCTATTCCTTCTAACTAACAAAGGGCTGATGTGGTGCTAGCTGGGTCACACTGCAGATGCTGCGTCTGCAATCCAGTCTGATCTTTGATCTGTGCTGGAGGTACCAGCATATTACGAAAAAGGTGGCCCATGCTACATGCGAGGGCGTGCAGCTGTTCAGGACTGTGAGACCTGTCCTCATTGAGAGCGCCCCCCCCCCTGCAAACACTGCGAATGCTCACATATTCACACGGGCAGACGGTGGTAACCTCCTTGTTTTGCACCGCTCATGCAGTGATAAAGCGCTGATATATTGTCGACGCCTCTTTAATGGTGCTTTTTCGTGTTCCAAGAGGTGTCCCGATGTCATTTTAGAACATTACGTTTTGGTTTTTCACCCTCACAAAACCTGCCGATGTGTGCTGAGCTGCCTTTTACAGGGTGAACATGGTAAAAATCATTTAACACAGGGGCACCATCGTGGTGGATTACAGACTACACTGGCACTGCAAAGAGGGCACTATGAAAAAATCAGAAGAGATCAAATCTTTCCTTCTCTCCATACTGAAAAATGTTTCACTGCCCTTTGGATTCTGGACCCAAATCTTCTCACGACATACAGCTGTTGTCCGGACCCCACCCGACTTGCGATCCCTCGCTTGCTATGAGCAACAGAATCGAGAATACTGTTCTGCTAATAGGGTGTGCCAAGGCCAGCTTCCAGGTTGTGAAGTTAAATTGTGAAGCCTAATTTGGCCTCGATGTGGGTTAGACCTCCGCATCCTGGGACTATGAGTCCCAGAATGCACAGGAAATTCCTAAACTGGAGAAGCAAGTCATACGTGGGCTTTAGAAAACAGACCAGCAGCAGTTAATGGGGTTAAATGTAATGTTACCTTTTTGATATGGGGCTAAAAGCCCCAGCATGCTTGAATAAATTCGGACTGAAAATACAATAGCGCCAACAGAAGTGCCCTCACGGACTGAAAATAGAATAGCGCCAACAGAAGTGTCCTCACGAAGTGGGATCTTTTGAATCACAGGGCGGAGGGAGGGAGGGGTGTAGTGTCAGACAGAGCGGGTGAGCGAGAGAAATGGGGACCTGACAGGAGGACCGAGTGTAGACAGCAAGAAACACGAATGGGGGGTTGGAGGGGGGGAGGCGTGGAAAGTTAGAGCAACAGGAGGAGGGGGAGAGGGTGGGAGGAAGAGTTGTGGAGGACTATCCCAGGCCCCTCTAGCTGCGTTGCAAGTGGGCAGTGTTTGGCGGGGGAGCAGCCGTGGCTGGGCACAGATGATAGTCTAACCTGGCCTGGGCTCCGGGAGCACCTTGGACCCTCTTGTCTGTGAGCCACATTCGGGCAGTGACGAACCGGACCAGAGGCAGCGCGTGGCAGAGAGGGAGAGCCCACGCCGCCCCTCCCCATGCTCCCGATGTCATCACGCACGTCGCGGCCGGCGCTACTTCCAAGGGCCTACTTTTTTTTATTGTACATTTTTTAAAGAACGTATATTTTTTATTTTTATATAGCCTATGTCCTTCTGCTTGCCATGACGTTTTCAAAGATGTCTTGGGTGTTTGAATTGGTGGTGTACTTTTTGAGTTTACCTGGCTCAAAGGACACACTTCTCTCTTTATAATAGTAGTATAGATTTGGTTAGTTTTCCCCACACATAGTAAGCTTTTAATATGTCAGGTTGACCAAACAATAAATGATTTTTTGGTACAACCTTGGACATTTTTAAATTCACTACTTTTTTCACTCCCTACCCTCACGAAAACCTGCTCCACAGTCCCCTGGCGTCGCAGCACACCGGGGAGGTATTTGATCTCTCCCGGTGGACCCGATGATGAAGCATGTCACCACTAGGGTGAGTGAGGGTTTCCTGAAAAAATCTTGCATTTTTTCTTGAAATTGGTCTTTCCATACGACCACTTACAACTGGCCTCAATCTCACGTGCTATAATCATTCTGAACGCTTATTCTACGGACACTCTTCCTTTGTTTATTTACTAATTGACTGGGGACCAAGAGTGCCCGAATCCCTTTCTCTCTTTTTGTTGACTGACTGGTTCTTTAATTGCCTGCAGCGTACGCATACGCACCTTTAACGACCCGGGGCATGTCTATTTTCAGACTCATATCAGCCCCATGTTAAATACATTTTAAAACGAACAAACTGTGCCTTATTTAACATTAACATATCGGTATCGTATCTCGAATACTTCCAATAAAATACATTTTTCTTTCCTATGGTCTCATTGTTTTCAAGATAATAAATAATAATAATATTAATATAACTTTGTCTCAATCGGATTTTCTTTATTAGGTAATCATCCTTCGCTCACATGAAATCATACTCAGAGGAGTCCTGCTAATTCTGTGAAATCCACTTTTCCTAAGTAAGTTATATGAAGGGACACTCAATTTTGAAAATGGATTGACAGTAAGAGAATACTAAAAATGGGTTTAGTATTCATAGGATACAATGAAGGATATTCATTGAAGATAGTATCCCCTTTAAAAGGTGCACAGTATTTTAAAAGGTTTGCATGTTGGAAATTTCTCCGCTAAAGCTTGTCTAGGTGAGATTCCATTTATAATTTTAAATTGTATAAAGATACATACTTTGACTAAGGTCTCCTAGTTTAAAATGATCCCAATCTATTTGTCATAACTAAAATGATATTTACATTTAAAATAATTATTTGACTGAGAGTGTGCACTGAACCAACAGAGATAATGTTTGATAGAAGAAAAAAAATGGAATTTTAACTTTTTTACTTTTAGATTTAATGTCTGTTTTTTATTACTTTCATGAAAACGATGTGAATTTTGAATAAGTCCTGAAAAAGGTGAAGAGAAAAAAAAACATCAGCCGAAACGCTGCGTCAACACAATGTTCTATGACACAATTTTTCTATGTTAATGAAATGGTCGTTGCAATAAGAAAATTGCACATTTTTGAAGAAAAGTTCTGAAATAAATAGTTTTTGAATAGGACTCTGGATATAGACAAGTAGATTTGTTTACAAATGTGAAATGTGGATAATTTGATGAACGGTTTCATTATATTTTAGACATATTTTTAACACATTTTTAATAATACAATTGTCTGGAATTGTTCATGTGCTGCATGAAATAAATACATTTTGCTAGAAGAGAACTGTTAGATACGTATCATTTGATTGAGTGGACTTGAATCAGTGTATTCTTCTTTTGGTCATTAGCACATAAGGGAAATGTTGTTGTTCTAAGTTCCATAAAGAAAATTCCCTTCATCTTCTAAACATGGATCGACTGCAGGTCCACCTTCCCTGGGTTTCTATTTAAGGGACATAAAAGATGTCAGCATGATATAGACTTCTGCTAAAGTCTTGGAAAAGGAAATAATTGTTCAGCCTGTAACTTCACACTTGCAAGAATATAAACAGGCAATGAGGTCTGTCTCTCTACAAGTCTAAAGGGAAGCTGCCTTCTAACTGTGAGAACACCCATTAAAATAACAGAAGATTTAGAAACTTCCTAATCTCCTTTCACTCTAGGAACCAAATAAATTGTTGCTCGAGAGGAGCATCCTTTAGGTTTCCCATTTCATTGAAACTTGGACAGTAATTCACAGCCTTGACCATTTCTCCGTCCTGGTACAAGTTGAACAGAAGGCATCTTTCGTCCATTTGTTCTCTACGATTACTGCCAAGTTCTTCCCTCCAGGCCTCACTATCGGCAATCTAATGCAAACAATACATTTTTCTCTAACTAAATAGAAGCATGATAAGTGTCAGTACACTCCTTGGAATAGCTGTGCACTGTATAACTTCCTCATTCATTCATAATGCACCGGCGAAAATAATAATATGCTGCAAGGTGAAAATGCACTTTACTTGAGGCCTGTAGTTTTCTGTAGTTAATATGACATTTGAATACATGGTTATACATACACAAGTATAACTTTAAGAATAAGTGTAAAATTTGAGTAAAAGAGTACATGATTACATGATTCAGATGAACATTAGTACACTTCAATATAAATCTCTAATCCCTACAAGGATTACCGTTTGTTAAAACATTTAAGTGCTTCACACATGGTAATGAAGTTAAGGAACACAGTGAGTATAATGTCAGTCATAATAATAATAATAATAATAATAATAAGGGAAATTTGTATAGCGCCTGGTTACGCGCAACGGCGTGTCCCCGCGCTGTAGTGAGTGGAATCAACAGAGTCACAACCGCCGAAGTCGGCCTGGCTTACTGCGTGTAGAGGTGAGTCTTTAACTTCTTCCTGAAGCCAAGTTCAGAGGTCTCCAGGCGAAGTTCCAGTGGTAGGGCATTCCAGCTTTTCGCAGCCAGATATCTAAAGGACCTCGCCCCACATGCGTGCCTTTTTTATCCTGGGGACCTTCAATAGCCCTGTACATGAGGAACGCAGAGCGCCTAGGCGTGTACCTGGTGACCAGGCCCTGGAGCGTAGCTGGTGCCTTACCGCACAAAATGCGGTGGCACGTACAGAGAGTCTTAAACTCAACCCTGCTCCTTACTGGGAGCCAGTGAAAGGCCTGGAGGGCTGCCTTTGACGCCGATCTTTTAGGAAGCTTCAGGACCAGGCGGGCCGCTGCATTTTGCAGCATCTGGAGGCGGTTGATGGACTTTCCAGGGGCCCCCAGATAAAGCAAATTGCCATAGTCCAAACGTGATATGACGAGGGCGTGCACCAGCGTACTTCTGGCTGTCGTTGGAAGAAGATTGAGAAATTTCCGCAGGCTTTTCAGGACACCGAAGCATACCCCCACCACAAGGCCTCTCAGGTCCAAAAGACAGATCGGCGACACGCCACACCCCAAGATTTTTCGCTTCCTGGCAGGGTGTGGGAGCATCCCCCAGACAGGGTGGCCACCATGCCGATGACCAAACAGACGGCGCCCCCACCACGAGCACCTCAGTCTTGCTGCCGTTTAACTTCAGGCAAATGGCGGACATCCAGGTAGCCAGCTCCTGCATACAGGCCCTGAATCTGTCCGCCGCAAGACTGGGCGCGCGCGATATGGAGATGACCAGCTGCGTGTCATCGGCATAGGACACTATGTGCAGGCCGTGGCTTTGGACAATGGACGCCACGGGGGAGACATACAGATTGAATAAGGTTGGGCTCAGGGACGAGCCCTGAGGCACGCCCTGGCCCAAGCCAATCTCCCTTGAGTAGCAGTCTCCCTGGCGAACCTGGAAGCCTCTCCCTGTCAAAAATGACTGGATCCATTCAAGCGCAGCCCCAGATAACCCTTCATCACTCAGACACTGTAGCAAGGTGGTATGAGCTACAGTGTTGAATGTTGCACTAAGGTCCAAAAGGATGAGAGCCATAGTCTGGCCCTCATGCACCCCCTGGCGTAGAGTCTCCACCGCCATCAGTAGAGCCGATTCAGTAGAGTGGCGGGGACGGAAACCAAACTGGGTCTCGTGCAAGAGGGTGGCCTCTTCCAAAAAGTCCATCAGTTGGGTATTAACCATTTTTTCCCCCACCTTAGCCATGTAGGGTAAAAGGGAAATAGGCCGGAGGTTCTCCAGTTTTTCGAAGCTGATGTTAGGCTTCTTTTGGGGAGGAAGCACCACCGCCTGTTTCCAGTCTCTGGGCACAGTCTTGGTCCTGAAGGAGATGCCCAAAAGATATCTGATGTAAGGCTCCAGAACCGGCAGGCTGCTGACCAGCCGTTTTGGCGTGGTTGGATACTGAGGGGAACCTGACTTTACTGACCCACAGATCTGCATGAGAATCTCCGGGGATGGGGTAACAAAACTGGTCAACATGTATTGGTCCCCCCTTTCCCCAGGAGATTCTACAAACTCAGACCCTGTTGTCGGATGGCTAGGGAAGGCAGAGTATATTTTTGTTACTTTTTCGGTGAATAAGTCCGCAATCCGATTGCAAGACTCCACTGAGCAGTCATCTGACACAGTGGAAGACTTCCCACCCGAAAGAGTTTTGTATATTAAAAACAATTCTTTCATGGAATTCTCCACTTCACTGATCCTTTTGGCATAGTATGCCGCCTTGGCCTTCCTGATTAACCCATGATAAGCACGCCTCCCAGTTGAATATTCCTCCTTGGCTTGTGTGGCAAATGCCACCAGCCACTGCCTTTCAGCGCGCTTAAGTACGGCTTTAGCCACCCGAAGATCATCACTATACCACGGGCCGTTTTTTGAGTACGGCAACCCAATTTTGCCAGGGAGAGTGGGGCAGTACAGTCTAGCGCCTCGGTAATGCGCTTACATAGGTTAGTGTTAGCTGTTTCCACATCATCCCCCCCCTGGACTCCCCCCTCTAATAAGGGCCGCATTGAACTTAGCTTGGGAGAAAGTGGCCCATCTCCGCCTCGGGTGGCTCAAAAGAGCTGGCTCTGGTAATCTAACCCCTGGGATCCGTATGGTAAAAGGTAGTTCAATAAAGTTCAAGTTCAATATTTGTATAGTGCACTACTCACCCAGAGGGTCTCAAGGCACTTGAGGGAGGGTGGTACTTTACTTATCGAATATCCAAGTTTTTAGTTGTTTTCTGAAGGAGAGGTGGTTCTGTGTAAGGCGGAGGTGGGTGGGGAGAGAATTCCAGGTTTTGGCCGCTAAGTAGGAGAAGGATCTTCCCCCCATGGTGGATCTATGGATGCGCGGAATTGCGGCGAGGGCTTGATTGGACGATCGTAGTTGGCGGGTGGGGGTGTAAAAGGACAGGCGCGTGTTGAGGCATTCGGGTCCTAGGTCGTTGAGGGCTTTGTGTGCGTGGGTGAGGAGACGGAACGTTATTCTCTTGTTGACGGGGAGCCAGTGGAGGTCTTTCAGGTGACCGGAAATGTGAGCTTGGCGGGGGATGTCGAGTATGAGTCTGGCTGAGGCGTTTTGGATGCGTTGGAGTTTTTCTGTAGTTTGGCTGTGGTTCCGGCGTAAAGGGTGTTTCCGTAATCCAGTCGGCTTGTGACCAGTGCGTGGGTGACCGTCTTTCTTGTTTTGGTGGGGATCCAACAGAAGATTTTTTTGAGCATGCGTAGGATGTTGAAGCATGATGATGAGACGGCGTTGACTTGTCTGGTCATCGAGAGGGAGGAGTCCAGGATGAAGCCCAGGTTACGTGCGTGGTCCGTAGGTATGGGTGCGGTTCCCAGGGCCGGTGGCCACCATGAGTCGTCCCAGGCAGAGGGGGATGAACCTAAGATGAGGACTTCCGTTTTTTTCCGAGTTTAGTTTTAAACAGCTGTTCTTCATCCACTCGGCTACTTCTTTCATTCCTTCGTGTAAGTTGGTTTTGGCGGTGTTTGGGTCATTGGTGAGGGAGAGGATCAGCTGGGTGTCGTCTGCGTAGGAGATGATGTTGAGGTTGTGTTGGCGCGCGATGGAAGCGAGGGGACTCATGTACACGTTGAAGAGGGTGGGACTGAGTGATGATCCTTGTGGTACACCGCAGATGACTTCGGTGGCCTCTGATCTAAAAGGGGGGAGGCGGACTCTCTGGGTTCTTCCGGCGAGGAACGAGATGATCCAGTCCAATGCTTTTCCATGTATTACGACGTTGCTGAGGCGTTGTATGAGGGTGCTATGACAGACTGTGTCGAAGGCTGCGGAGAGGTCAAGTAGGATGAGGGAAACTGTTTCTCCGTTAACCAGTAGTGTTCGAATGTCGTCTGTTGTTGCGATGAGGGCGGTTTCGGTGCTGTGTTTGGCTCGGAAGCCGGACTGTGAGGAGTCGAGGGATTTGTTGGATTAGAGGAAGGCGGCGAGCTGACTGTTGACCGCTTTCTCTATGACTTTGGCAGGGAATGGGAGGAGCGAGATGGGGCGGTAGTTCTTAAGTTCAGTGGGGTCTGCTGTGGGTTTCTTCAGAAGGGCGCTGAGTTCGGCATGTTTCCAGCTTTCCGGGAAGGTAGCGGAGTTGAGGGAGCAGTTGATGACGTCTCGGAGATGGGGTGCGATAATGAAGTCTGCTTTGATGAAAATGTGGTGGGGACATGGGTCGGTTGGCGATCCTGAGTGGATGGAGTTCATCAGGCGGATGGTGTCTTCAGTGGTGATTGGGTTCCAGGCGCAAAGGTTGTTAGAGGGGGTTTTTGGTTCGGAGGTGGGTGGAGTGGATTAGTCTCCGGAATGGTTTTCAAAGCTGTTATGTATGTCGGCGATTTTGTTGTGGAAGAATGAGTCTAGGGAGTCGCAGAGTTCTTGGGAGGGAGTGATGTCGTTGGTGCCGGCGGTGGGGTTGGTAAATTCTTTGATGATGTTGAATAGTTCCTTGCTGTTGTGGGCGTTGTTGTCAAGTCGATCCTTGAATGCTGATTTCTTGGTGGATCGCATCAGTTGGTGGTGTTTGCGGGTGGCGTTCTTGAAGGTGGCCAGGTTGTCAGTGGTTGGGTTTTTTTCTCCAGGCTTTCTCGAGGGTGCGACAGAACTTCTTGGATTTCTTAAGGTCATCGTTGAACCAGGGGGCTTTTTTTCTACCTTGCTTGATTTGATGGTTTTTCAAGGGTGCTAGAACGTCGGCGCTGTGGGTGATCCATTGTGCGAGGTTGGTGGCTGCTTGGTTTGGGTCCGATGATTTGACAGGAGGGTTTTGGTGAAGCGATGTGAAGAGCTGCTCGGTGGTAATTTTGTTCCAATTTCTTCGGGGAATTGGTTGTGGGTGGTTGTGGGTCGTGGTCTTTTTGTAGTTGAAGTGAACGCAGCTGTGGTCCGTCCAATGGAGAGCTGTGGTGTGATTGAAGGAGATGTGCTTGCTGGAGGTGAAGATTGGGTCGAGCGTGTGCCCGGCATAGTGGGTGGGGGTATCAACAAGTTGTTCGAGTCCGAGGTTGGCCAGGTTGTCCAGAAGGGTGGTGGTGTTGATGTCGTTTTTCTTTTCCAGGTGGAAGTTGAGGTCTCCCAGTAGAATGTAGTCCTCTGAGGGGAGGGCGTGTGGGCTGATGAAATCAGTGATGTCTTCGCTGAATTGTGTTCGAGGTCCTGATGGCCTGTAGATGAGGGTGCCTCTGAGTGTGGTCTTGGGGTCGGTGTGGATCTGGAAGTGAAGGTGTTCGGCGGTAGTGAGGTTATCGTCGGAACTGGTTGTGATGCGGATGGTGTTCTTATGGACGATGGCGATACCTCCTCCTGTTTGGTTGGTGCGGTCCTTTCGGATGATCTTGTAGCCGTCCGGGATGGCTATGGCGATGTCGGGAGCTGATGAGGCGTTCATCCAGGTTTCTGTAAGGAAGGCGACATCCGGCGATGTGGTGTCGAGTAGGTTCCAAAGGTCAATGGCGTGTCTGTGGACAGAGCGGGTGTTGAGCAGTATACATTTCAGGTGGGTAGTGTCGGAGCTCTGTTTGGAGTTTGTGGATTTGGTGTGGGTCCTGATGCAGTCGAACTTGCAGGAGTGGCAGGTGAAGGGTCCATGGGAGTGTCCTGGGGCAGCTTGGTAGCAGTTTGGTGGTCGGCCGGGGTTAAGGGCTGAGAGGGTTGTGGCGTTGTACGTTATGCGGGCGGAGTGGGTTTTGCGGGGGCCAGGGGGTCTGGCGCTGGGCGCAGTGATGGTCCGACCAGGGAATAGGGATAGGAATCAGGGCATCTACTTCCCCCCAGTTGGCAAATATGGGGTCCAGTAAGTGACCTCGCTGGTGGGTGGGATCTTTTACTTTCTGATCCAACTGAAGGGCACGTAATTCTTGGCAGAGATCCATGGCGGCTTTATCCGTGAGGTCGTCCAAGTGCATGTTCAGATCCCCTAGCACCAGGAACTTATCCCTGCGCAGCCTCTATGATGCCTTCTACTAGGCTGTCCCCAAACCTGGCCAGAGGGCCAGGGGGTCTATAAATCAGGAGGCCCTTTATAGTGTAGCCATCATTCACCTTAATGGTAAAAATACCTGCCTCGCTATCCATAATGGCGATGTACTCTAAATGGCATCGTAAGAGTTGCTTGGCTATGATAGCTATCCCCCCTCCTCTGCCGGTAGGTCTATCGTGCCTAATCATAGTGTAGCCTTCCGGTAACGCCTCCATAACATCCGGGGCCGAGCAATCATCAAGCCAAGTCTCTGTGAGAAACACGAGATCCCATCGCTTCTTATTGAGCAAATTGTAAACATCCAGCTTATGTTTCCGCAAACAGCGTACATTCAGCAAGCCGCAGGCCAGGTCGGTGTACTCACTCTTAGCCTCCATTTCCAAGTTCTAGGCAAAATGACAGTGCTCACAGCCCGCATTCCCCTCCACCCTCATACTGTGCAGGCAGGAGCTTGGGATGGCATTACGGAGGGACAGCAGCTGCGACCTACTCCAATGTAAGTGCCTTCCCGCTGGGGCAGGGATTATGGCCCTGGCCCACGCTCGACCACGGACGGCCGCAGATGGGCTTGACTTAGGCGCGACTTCGGCGTGCCTCCGTTGCGCCCGCTGCACTCGCCCGCTGCGCTGTCGAGTAGACATCCGCCTTTTATCCCCCCCAGCGTCCTAACAACTAGAGCGCTGCCCGTCCTCCTCTGCACACGGGAAGTGGCTGGCTCGGACCTTCCACGCCCTCTGCTCAAACGATGCTAATCACCAGTGTAAGAATGAGGCGGGAAGGAGGGACGAGCCCAGCCCTTCTGCGTGCCGTGATTGCAACTGCCTTCAGGTAGGAGACCTCGGCCGTGCAAAATGCCCCCAATACAAGTTATTAAAATTAAAGTGCAGAGAATAGCAGCACACGGAGGGAGCCTAATCGCTCTCCTCCTGATGCCCCACACTTATTTAAAATGAGCTCAGTCAGCTTAAAATACCATCACCCGTGAATCACAGAATGCGCTTGTGCTCGCGCCGTAAAAGCAGCAGGGACACTGCCACTGTCCACTCACCACTCATGAGTAAATAATTGCATATTTGTGACAGATAAAGGGCAGAACCTAAATTTCTCTGATCCAATATCATCCCTTGCATACACAGAACCAGGTCAGGAGGATGAGCATTGTCGTACATCGCTTACAAGCGGGTAACGATCTCCCTCTCCACATCAGAAACTCTTCATCTCTTCGTGGACTCTAGAAGAAGCGGAAAACTTGTCTTATTAATTAACCGGCCTACCACAGGCAAGGTAGGTACAAGCACCTGGGTAGTACCAGGATACTCTCGTCGGCCTTAGTGCTCTTTACAGATACACATAACATAACATAAAACAAGGGGAAATATACTGGATTTCATAATTTTCCTAATTTATTTGAACAATTTGTAACTCTTTCACTGATTTAGTATGGTGTATTATCCAGCATATCTTGTTCAGCAAAAAGAAAAGGTTGTTTTTTGTAGAGATGCTGCTCTGTATTTTCAAACCTGTGCAGTGAATGAATGAATGAATGAAATGAAATGAAGTGAGCTTATAAAGCACACAGCTACTCAACAAGAGTGTCCCGTGCTGGGCATTCACACATGACAGCACTCTGAGGCACTACTAGCTCTTAAAGAGCCAGGTTTTCAGATGTTTCTTAAAGGACGTCAAATCAGTTGTGACTCTCAGTGTGGCAGGTAGTTGGTTCCATGCTTGAGCACCAAAGAAACTGAAAGATCTGCCACCCATGTGTACCTAGCGTACTTTGGGGATGCATGCAAGGTCTGAGGAGGATGATCTTAAGGGTCTGATGGGCGCATAGTGGCTAGCACACCTTTTGAGGTATCCCGCCCCCTTGCCATGGAGGGCTTTGAAGAATATCACCAGGGCATTAAACTTTAACCTTTCCTTCACTGGAAGCCATTGTAAAGCCTTGAGATGAGGGGCTGTGTGTGACCTGGGTTTCAGTCTAAGGATCGCGCTGGCTGCTGAGTTTTGCACCACCTGGAGGCACTGGAGGAGGTAGCCCAGCAGGCTCAAGGATAAGAAATTAGCATAGTCTAATCTAGATGTCACCAGAGCCTAAACCACTATCTTATTGGAATCAGGTGGAAGGAACAGGAGGAATCTTTTAAGCATTGAAAGCATGCCAAAACAGGTACCCAGCAGAGCCTGGACTTGGGATCTCATAGAGAGGACATCATCAAATTAGATACCAAGGTTCTTAACTGTGGTTTGGGCTGAGATTAGGGGGCAGCTCCTCCGGCCACCAATGACTCCAATTGCAAAAGGCAGTCCAAAAAATACAATCTCTGATTTGCCAGGGTTGCATTTAAGCTGGTTTGCCTTGATTCATTTAAAAACCTTCATGAGACAAGATCCAATTGCATCCCCATCAAAGTCTGCCCCCTTCTCACAGGAAAAGATCAGCTGTGAATGATCATCAAAAGGTATTATCTTAGCACCGTTGGCCTCCACCAGGGATGCAAGGGGAGACATATACAAGCTAAAAATAGCTGGGCTCAGGTTGGAGCCCTGAGGGACTCCTACATTCATTTTGGGCATGGGGGCTGAAAAAATGGGCATCCTTATTTTTTACAGGCTAGTGAAAACCACAATGCATATGTTCCTTAGTCTATTGAGGAGTATCTTGTGTGGGACAGTGTCAAACCCAGTCGAAAGATCAAGTAACAGGAGAATAGCTCTGCCCCCCAGGTCAAGCTTTTCCTTAACATGCTTCGTCACTTCCAACAGAGCTGTCTTGGTGCTGTAATTTGCCCTAAAGCCCGATTGAGTCAAATGATTGTGACTTTCTGTGTAATCCTAGATCACTCTGTTGACATGTTTCTCAAGTACCTTGGAGAAAGCCGGGAGGAGAGAAATCGGCCTATAGTTTGCGGAAACTTTCGGGTCCCCAGTTGATTTTTTAAGGAGTGGCAGAATATTTGCCTGCTTCCAAATGGATGGCACAGTGCCAGTGGAAAGTGATGAGTTTAGCACCTTATTCACTGTGGGATTTCTAGAAGGGGCTAGGGAGGGTAATAATTTTGCTGGGCATGCATCCACCGAGGAGCCCGACATAAGGTCCTTCAGGTATATAAGAGATTTGTCCAGTTTTATATCCGGGAATTGTAATAGTGCCAGGGGAGACTGGGACCTGGCTTTTCCATCAGAAATGTAATGAAAGGGCAGGTCCCCCTTTGTCTCCCTGGAGAAAGACTGATGGATCGTAACAATCTTGTTACGGAGGGATAGGGCCAGATGGCTTGTCCATTTGGCCAAGTGCAGGGCTTCCTTCCTAGCCGCCTTAGGAGAAGTGAAAGACTTTACAATGCTAAAGATCTATTATTAGAGAACACAATTTCGGTCTGCAGATGGCTTTTCTTGGCCTCTTTCACATGCAGATAGTGAGATTTTAGAGCAGCCTCATAGATCATCTTATGTCCTGGTGTATAGTGTTTACGCCACTTTCTTTCTGGACATTTGCATTCACTTTTGCTAGTGCTCAGGGATTCGTTGAACCAGGGGGCAGAGCACTACTCTTTCTGGAGGTGCGCGGGGTCAGAGGGGCTACTGCGTCAACATTCATCCTGAGCCAGGATTCTAGAGCACATGCATCTACTTCAGGATTTTCAGATAGTAAACAGGCGGAAGAATCTAAAACAACCACCAGAACGGGCAGGGGTATTTTGTTGAATGCTCTTTAGTTATGTTCTGTTGTTTTCACCTTGGGTGGGATATCAATCCCTATGCTGAAGGTAATGAGGATGTGATCTGATCAAGTGGCGGGGGTCAGAGGATCGGTTTCAAACTCCACATTACAAAAGATATGATCCAGAGTATGGCCCAAGTTATTTGTGGGAGAGGAAATGAAAGGGACAAAGTTGCATGCTGCCGTTATTTCAGACAAAGCTGTAACATGAGTATCCAAAGGTTTATCTATGTGTAAGTTGAGGTCCCCCAAGATGAGAAGATGGTTCTATCTGAGGTTGAGAGAGGTTATGTTTTCATTTTGAGACTTGAGGAAATTGCCAGGTGTCCCTGGGGTTCTCTAAATCAGGATCCCAGCAATGCATTGACGGGGTGATAAAATACAGCGGAAACTCAGACATTCTGCACCCTCTACAAGGTCTGGTGTGAAAGAGGTGTAGTCCAGCTCCTGTTTAAAAACAATGGTGATGCTGCCTCCATTCCCAACCGGACGGTCTTTCCTCTGTGTGAATATTTGTGTCCAGCTTGATGCCAGCATGGTACGGCCCCCCTGGCTAATCCTCTGTCCCCACATTCCTGTTACCACCAGCACCCTCCTCTTCCCTTCCAGTAAATGCAAAGCATTTGTTTCACTCCAGGAATTAGGTGCATACTGTGGGCTAATGTAACAGTCAGAAAAATGGGGGCATTCTATTCGTCAATAGGAATTAAATACCCAGCTGCTGGTGAAATGGCTACCTCGGCTTCTGCTTGCAGTTTCTCGCTACATTCTGTCGTTAACAAGGCCTCATAGCACTCTTTTGAATCTAAACAGCTGAAACGAAACCCGCCCTCATCTGACTATTCTGGATTCCCTATCTAGCTGTTGCTAGAGGAAATTCAAGCATTACCCCCATTCTTGGAAGAAACTAATAATAGAATACAGCACCTGTTGACAAATGGTCATCAATAGAAAATCATGTATTTGTGATGGAGCAAAAACTTCTGGTGGTCCAGAATGAAACTTATAAAACTCACTCCTTGGAAAAAGAGGTGTGCAAACTTTCGTCAACATACAGAGGATTTGGAAAACAGGTCTATGCATTTATGACCTACCGGAAGCTTTGGATGCAGATGACCCTGTCTCCTTTTTCACCGCTTTGCTGCCTAAACTACTGGATATGCCTCCATCAAGCTCGCTCAATATCCAGAGAGCCCATAGGCTTGGACCTCGTCCTCCGCTTTCTATGTCTTTGGTTAAACCCATAGGGGTTATCATTCTCTTACTCAAGTTTACTAACGTGTTGGTTCGTTCTGCAGCCAAGGTTAAGCATCAATTCTCCTGGCTAAGTCAAAGGTTGTTCATCTCTCAAGATGTTTCTAATGCCACTGCAACCAGAAGAAAAGAGTGTCTCAATCTGCGAGCACCCCTTTGTTCACTTGGGACAAGATATGGTCTTTTTCACCCCTGCCTTTTTAAAGTAACTTTCCAAAATAACACTGAAGTTTTAAGATCCAGCAGCACTTAAGAAGTTTATTCAATCCCATACTTTGAGTAGTATGGATACAGCTGGCCCATCTAATGGTTGATTTTTCTGTCCCTGCTTCTTATTGCTCTCATTGTTGGCTTTTTCAAAGAAATTGAATTGCATTTTTTGTGCCTCCTTAATATATCTCAGACTGTAATTCTTTGGATGTTTTATTGTATATGATATGTCTTATGCTGGTTTTTAATCTCCTTGCAGGTTTGTCTTATGTAGTTCAGTATGTTTGGTTCATTTTCCAAAGTTTTCTTGATCCTGGTGTGGCTTTTCCTTCCCTTCCCTTAGAAGTGTCATTGTTTTTTGTGTTGTCACCACCCCTGTTATATTTTGTTTTATCAGGTATGTTCTTTCAGTCATCCTTTATGGATATGTACTATCTCCTCTTTTGGCTTTTTTCCCTTTTCCCTTCTACCTTTCCTTTTCCTGTGTTTCCTTTCATCCTTTCCCTCCCTCCTCTCCTTCTTGTCTCACTTCTACATTGCTCTTTCTCTTTATTGTATTATATGCTGTAATTTTTATATATGCCTCATTGTTATCCTATACTATTTTTTCTGTTGTATATAATTCAGAGTAATCACATGGAACACTAAAGGATCGCTTAATCTGATCAAACAACAGAGAGTGTTATCCCATCTAAGTAAATCTAATTCTGACCTGGTTTTTCTCCAGGACACTCAACTTACACATTCTGAAGCTTGAAAATTGAAGCGAGCCTGGGTTGGTTATGTGTTTGTTTCCCCATAGGTAAATAAGAAGAATGGGGTTATGGTACTGGGTAAAAAATCCATTAATGTTAATTTGGTTTCTCAACAAATAGATGATATGGGTAGGTGGTTTATCATAGACTCATTATAGATAATGTCCCCCTTACTAATATGAATGTTTATGCCCCAATGCAACCTGATACATCTTGTTGGTCCTCCATTGCACAGAAATGTACACAATTTCATGACTCTTACTTTATTCTAGGAGGAGACTGTAATCAAATAATGGACCCATTTTTAGATAGATAATTCTCAGTCCATTTCTCATCCCATAAAATACATAAGCAATTTCACTATGTTATTCATAAGGGAGCCTTGGTGGACTCTTGGAGATTGTCTAACCCAACTGCCCAAGAGTTTACTTTTTACTCTGCTTCTCATGGTTCACTTTCATGACTGGAATATATATATTTATTTCTATGTCCCTTGCACAGTTTATCATACAGTCGCATATTTCTCCAATTGTGCTTCCCGACCACACTATGGTTATCACAGACTTGGAATTGGTTTCTCCCCGTCCCCCTTTGCATCGTTGAAAATTCAACAATTATTTATTACACCTGGCTCAATTCTCTAGTTCATTTATAGCTTTTGTTACAGACTTTATTTCCTTTAATGATAATACAGATGTTTCAATCCTTACTTCTGGGATACAGTCAAGGCCTCGGCAAGTGAATTCATTTTAAACTATGTCTCTAGAATAAAATAAGACGCAGTTAAAAGAGCATACTGGACATCTCTCATCGATTAAATCTCTAGAAAGGACGTATTTCCCCACTAAACTGCCCTCCGACCTTAATGCCCTGCTTAAAGCCAAATTGGAATTTAGTTCTATTTCTTCGGATAAATGCCTGTTACTATGGCGGGAGAAATAAAGCTGGCAAGTTATTAGCAAAATATCTCAGGGGAAGAAAAGAGCGGCACATTATTGGTTCAATTTCCACATTGACTTGCAAGTCTATTCACTAGTCATCAGGCTATTTTAGAAGAATGTTTTATGTTTTACAAATCTCTTTATACATCTGAATCAATTCCTCCTTCTGCCACAATTGTGGAGTATTTACTGTGGAGAAGTGTGGCTCAAGTGGTTGGAGCGGCAGACCCTGATGCAGAGGTCTGGCCCGGACCAGGGTTCAATTCCCCGCCTCGGCGGGTCTTGGGCTCAAATTTCCCCGGACCTGACAATTCTCGCCTCGGTGCCTATTCCAATCATGGAGTCCCACTCTGTAACTCTGGGCAGTAGCTTACTTAATCTCCACAAGGGCCCCTCGTGGCGGGATGCCTGACTTTCACCTTGGGGATGCCCAGAAATGGGTTATCGCGCAGGGGAATACCAGGACTGGTTCCCTAAGCAAGCGCTGGGAAACCCACTGCGGGTAGCTGTGCGCTATATAAGCTCAACTACATTTACATTTACCCCTCATTCTGTTGCCCCATATTTAGGCTTTGATTCTTTAGAGATCGACCTCTACTACTGAAGAAATTGCTCAGCCTTAGGAGCGCTTAAATTAGGGAAAACGCCTGGTCCAGACGGTTTCACATTGGAATTCTATCTTCACTTCTCCAAAATTAGTCTTCCGTATCTGTATTGTTTATTTAATCACTTTACTGAATGTTCTTCTACTTCTGGCACTCTGCAAGAAGCTATATATTCATAAGGATGGTAAAGACCCTCGTGAATGTAAAACTTATATGCCTATCTCTTTATTGAACGTTGATTATGAAATCTTTGCTAAGCTCTTAGCTCTTTGGTTAGAATCTTTTCTTCCCCACCTTATAGGTAAAGAACAATCAGGGTTTATCAAGGGAAGGCTTATATCAGATAAATCGAGATTCCTTTTGAATGTTCTCAGTAAAGCCCCTTCTTTTTAATTTTTCTCTAGTAGCCATAACGATTGATGCTGAGAAGGCATTTGATAGAGGAAACTGAGATTTTTTCATTTCATTCTTTAAAATAGTATGGGTTTGGGTCTAAAATTATAGCTCTCATCTCTTTCATATATCATGCACCCCAGACATCAGTAATGGTTAATGGCATATTTTCCTCTTAATAGGGAAGTCAGACAAGGTTGCCCACTTTCTCCTTTACTATTTGTTTTAGTTCTTAAGCCCTTTCTTTCTCCATCTTAATCCTTCTATTTTTGGCTTTCCATATGGAGACCAGCATTTAACACGTTGGCTGCACAGCTGATTTTCCGGAAGTGCGGCACTTCCGCAAAACGGTTGGGGGCTGCGTCGGCCATTGGCTGACGTCAGTGCCAGCGAGGTAGTGCTGCCGTCGGCCAATGGCCGCCGGCAGCATGGTAGGGGTTAAAATGTCCTGTTTTTCATCATTTCTTCTCCTGAATATTCACTCCCTTCTCCATTACAAGAAATGTCTCTATTGTCCACTACCTCTGGATATAAAATAAGGATAAAACGGAAATTCTCCTGCATGCACATTCAGTAATTGTTATTCTCTTACTGGTTATCAGTGGCCTACTTCTGCAAAAATTAAACATTTAGGTGTATTATTCACAAATTCTATCCCTGACATAGTTAATATCAATTTTATGGAACTTAGTATCAGAATTGATAAGATTCTCTCCTTTTGGAATCCTCTATTCTTATTATGGTGGGGCCATTTGGACTCTAATAAAATGATGATTTCTCCCTTCCTGTTATTCCTTCTATTTTGCCAGTTCACATTCTCAAACAGTTAAAAAAATATATCAACACGCTACTAGTTAAATTTCTCTGGAATCAGAAAAAAATCAAGTGTAGCAATAGGCACTTTACAAAAACCGAAATTGGCGGGGGGTAATGTTCCACATTTATATGATTATCATAAAGCTTTTGCTTTCTTTGCGCCAAGCGGCTCTTTGGACTCATGATTTACCTTCGTCCTTTTCTCCATAATAGCTAGATATTGAGCTTATTTCTCTTCTCCCCTCTAGCTTTAGAGAGGTCCTATCTCTTACTGCTAGTACGTCGCTTCTTCATTCCGCTTGATTACGTAACACAGTATCAACGCTCAAATCCACTTTTCCTCCAATTACTCTAGAAACAGCCTTGCTTTTGAAAATGCCCATATGGTATAACTCTTACTCAAGATAAACAATAGGCCTTTTTTGGCATACTTGGAAGGATAAAGGCTTAATTTGGGTATCCTGCTATACAAAGTACTTATTTGCAAAATCCACAACTGTTATGGCTACATCTTTGTTCATATCATAATCAAGTTGATAGTTGTGTATCATGTACTGTTTCTGTATTTACAGAACATTTCCATCCTCCATGAATTTCTCTCTCTGTTCTTTTATATTATAGTAACTTTTATGATATGCTTATAGATATAATGTTTACCTTATAAGGTTTACATTTGAGTCAATTTGTAGTTGTTTCTATAAAACACCTATGATTTGTTCTAAGATCTCCATTTGACCCTCCCTCCCCTTCCCTACCTGCCCTTTTCTTCCTCTATCACTTATAATTATAAAGACTTTTATGGCTTTCTTGATAGTTTTTAATACCGTATATGCACTTCTGATCATTATTGTTGATCTAATTCTGTTATTGTTATGCAGTATATATTGAATTTAATAAAGTCTTTTAAACAGAACATGGGAGCATTCTTTGAAGTGTTGTATGTAAATTTAAAGGCATGCACATATATTCTACTTAAGAAGAGAAAGCGAAGCAGGAATAGTTAAATAGCCTGTAGTATGTCAATGTTGAGCTCCTCCATTCAAAGGTTAGAGAAAATAACCCCCCCTCCAACTCCACACCCCAGCAAGCTACTGGTATAACACATAGATGATTACTGTACACATGATTTGCATGTTCTCAGTTATAGACTACTGGTGCAGTGTGTTTAAAATTCTTATTTGGGACTAGACTGTTATGGGGTCTTCTTTGTTGAGATTGAGCTCATGCAACATTATTAACATTCAAAGTTGTTGTATAGATATCTGAGGGACTTGCAGGGCATTTTTTGGCATTTAATCTTGTTCCCCATTTCAGAATATCAGTAATGCAAAAAATGATGTAATGGGAGAGGATCATGTAGGATGTTGATGATCCAATAAACAGTTCAACCTAACCACAACTTATATAAACCAAGATAAAATGTTACATGTAAACCTCCCCTCAGAGGAAGAGGAAACATCGGCTTCCATGGCAGAGATCATGCACTTACCATAGACTCTCAGCTCTCTGGTGGCTATCCTGACGATATGAGAGTTTAGTGAAACCATCACAGTGTAATGTCCGGTGAAGTTTATCAGCAGGTCTCTGATCTGCAAAGACCCATCGAGGCTGCCAGTCTCCCGACCTGTGTATTTGGAGCCATTGATCTGTTCTGGTGGTGGTGACACGATGTAAGTGAAGATCTGTTGTAGATCATCCACTTTTCTTCCTCTGTACCAGGAAAACGCCAGTATATTCCGAGTGACAGGGGAAGTGAGGGTGGCCGTCTGTCCCTCTTGGGCATTTATCACTTCAGCAGCCACCCCCTGACCAGAGGCCGGCTGAACACAGACACAGGGACAGACTGAAAGAAATGAGAGTTGACACTGGGTTTAAAAATATAGTTTTGTAAAAAAACGCAACTCAGACAATAGTCTTGCCTCTCTACCAATGGCAAAGGAGCCCATTTTTTGCAGTGAGTGTGATTCGTCCAGAGGAAGAAGAGGCACAAAGATAGTAGGAGGTAGACAACATGGTAGTAGGAGACACTAGAATTATAGAAAGGATGGAGCTAGCCTTCAGTATATAGGGCCTTATTTATGAAAAGTGACGCATCGCTGCGTAAAAACAGCGATGCGTCACTTTTCATTGCGCCCTCCTTGCGACATGCTGGATGCGTCATATTTATAATATGACGCATTATGTCGCATGGAGCTACAGATACGTCAGTATTTCTGGCGTATCTTTATGGCGCAAAAGTGACGGATTGCTGGAGTGTTTCACAAAAGTGACGCAACTCCAGCAATGTGTCCTTTCACATGGGGCAAGCCCGATGTGAAAGGGCCTGCATCAGTCTTACGCCTGCTGTGAGGCAGGCGTAAGAAATTTACGCATTTGTGTTCTAGAAGTGGCGCAGGTAAAATGTGGCGCAGGGGTTTACATAGTGACGCATCTACTTAGATGCGTCACTTTGTAAATATGGCGCAACAAGGCACATTTTTTACACCACGGGTGCGTCACAAAAAGTGACGCACCGGCTGCGTAAAAGTGACGCACAGGCTCATAAATGAGGCCCATAGTAGTTAAGTAGAACTAAAGAATTGAGTACCCCTTAGTCAGCAGATTTAACCATGTGAACTACGGCATGAATGCACCCTCATTTCACTGAGTTTAGAGCATTTCAAGAAAAAATATCTGACTTTAGCAACCTTTCCTTTTTATGATCTCTTCTCTGAGAGCTGACACTAGGGGACAAATAGAGGTCACTGTGAGGGGAAACAACCATTACAACACAGTCATTACAACATACTACCTTTACAACGCAGCTTTTATATTGCAACTGCCTTTACAGTGCATGCCATTACAACACATGTTACTACAACAGATACCTTCACAACGCATCCCATAACATCACATGCCATTACAACACATTATGGGGTAAGTAATAGAGATTTTTTTGTTTTTGGGTGGGTATGTGTTTTGGGGTACATGGGAATAGTAAATGTAACCCCTACACTATCCAACACTTTCCCTACTGTTGCACTCAGTGGAGTAGGAATAGTAATATTTCCCATACACTATCCAACAATTACCCTACTGTTGCACTCACTGGTGTGGGAATAGTAGTTTTTACCTAGTTTTTACCCCGCCCACTGCTACCCTAAAGGTAATATGCGTTGTAATGGTATGCATTGTAATGGTATGCGTTGTAATGATAGTTTTAAAAAATGTGCTGTAATGGTATGCGTTGTAAAATCATGCCTCTCTCCCTATGAGTTGTTAATGCCAAGACACAGCTTTCCACACTGAATGTGTAGATTATGGTTAAAATGTACGGAGCCATGGGTCTGTAGTTGTCCAGTGGCTCCGCGTCATCACTCAGTGCCTACATTCTAGACCACAGTATTGTGCATTCTCGAGTTCGGAGTTTCATGTTTCCTATTTTAAGTGATGACAAGGGAGAGCAATGATTATAAGGGTTTCATCTGCTTCTTTTTTAATATTGTAGTTCTGTAAAACAAAACACAGTGACTACAAAATCAGCATTTTTGTCAATTATTTCCTGTTTCATTATAGCAGTATATTCCTGTTTCCCCTTCCCCTTAAGTTCAGTTCAATACAATTTTATTTAGATCGATGGTCCTTAAACGTTTTAAAAACTACATTAATAAAACTTCTAAAATCAAAGTTCATTATTTCACCTCATAAAAAATTCATATATACACTTAGCTTTCCTTTCAACATTTCATATATCATTGGCGACATAAAACTATAAAATAAACATATCAATTCTAATCACATTTGAGAAATACTTTGACTTTTAGGTGAACTTCCCCATGGCACAAGCTATGTCTAAATTACTCATTTCTGTTAGACGATTTCCTGCCGGAGCCCTGTTTTTAATATTCTCCTTATTAAAAATTGGACATAAAAACTCTCTTCATATCTCTAAGACCTTCTGACATTCCAATGGTATATGTAAAATATCACATGTTGTTCCCAAAGTGCAGGTGCATTTTCCCTTACTGTCTATCATAGATCTTTTTACCCCAATATTCGCATTACATAGGCTAACCCCAATTCTTAGCCTTAGCAATTCTCTTCTTAACAGACAGCTAGGTAGCCTATCAATATATATATATATATATATATTTTGCCACTCCGAAGCCATGAAACGTACAGAGCTTTTCCTCAAGAGGTAATCTTGGTCCTGTGCTCTAGAGATTTCTTTACCCAGAGCCCTAAGTTCCCTCTTATTGATCTCGATTTGGAGAGTCCAGGGGCGCAGCCTGACCTTCATCATGCAACAGGCTTTAGTGATGGTAGGTCTGATCCCTTTTGCGCACATTAGCTCACTCTTTAAAATCTCATTTTTGCACCATTGTGAGATTTTATAATCTTATCCCAGGCACTGCCAGAATCGTAATCGGGCCATACAAGCTGTTATACCCCATGAGGTGATTCCCAATTCTAATCTCACTGCCTGGACTATTGACGACTTGGGCAATGAAAATAGATTTTTCAGAGTGTTTATTTCCTCAATGTCCCATCCGTTTTTGCCACTCAAATAAAGCAAATCTGCACAGTACAAAAATTGCGGTGGTACCACTGCTGAGTAAGCTTTTAGGACCGGCCTGCCGGACATTTCACCACAAGCACAGTTGAATCTTTTTAATCCCCTGACCGATGCTACTGCCCTCAGCGTTAGTGCGTCGAGGTGAGTATGCCATTGCAGACTTCTCTCAAACTACATTTCAGGGTACCTATATTCTGCTACCATTTCCAAATTTCCGAGCCCAGAAACCAAGTGAACCCTATTTTCCTTCAGCCAAAATAAAAGATCTTTGTCTTATCCATTTTGACAACAAGTTATTTTAAATGGCAGCATTCATTGAACCTGTTTAGCTTTCTTTGCAGGCCAATCTCTATTTGATCCATAATTACAAGATCGTCCGCATATAGTAGACATAAGATATGTTTCCTGTCTTGCTTCGGGCTTGCCCCAATTACATTGCCTAGGGTTAATGGCAAGTCTGCAATGAACAAGGAAAAAAGCAGGGGGGCAAATATGCACCCCTGTCTCAGCCCGTTGCCATTCTGGATTTTCTGAGATAAGCCCCCTCTACATCTAAAATTATCTGGGCCCAATTATCTGTATGAAGTGCTTGAACCAGCCCTAACAAATCTGTTGGGATGTTATATCCAGTCAAAGTCTCCCACAGCTGCTCCGCGTCCACCAGATAAAATGCTGGCCGGAAGTCCACGAAGCAGCAGAACAGACTTCCCCTCTGCTCAATTGACTTCCGCGCAATGGACCAGAGCGCAAAACAGTGGTCAACCATTAAATGTCTCTCTTTGAACCCCCTGGGGCACAATCCGATTTACTTCTGCCCAGTCTTTAAGTATTCCCAAAATTACTTCGACAAAGAGTTTTTCTCCTATATCAAGGAGATGTATTAATCTAAAATTATTTGGGGCTTGTAAACCTCCTTTTTTATGGATTGGCCTTATGATATCTCCTCTCCAGTTTCCTGCCACAATGCCTGTGTTAAGCATTTTTGCAAAAAACTCTGCCCACCACTCAGGCTACTTTTTTATAATCACTGCCGGCAGATTATCTGGGCCTGCTTAGGCTAGATATTATTTTTCTAATATAACTGAAGGTAAATTGCTCCTTTACATCCTCCCTCACTCCTATGCATAATATTGTACTTACTTTCTCTAGCATAGGCCATTTCCCATAAATTTCTCCAAAGTAACCCACCCAGTTATCTTCGGGGACCATACAGTGCAAAGACCCTAATATTTTACCGGAGCTTTCTTGGCCCAGCTTCCAAAAACATTTCACATCCTTGGACTCAATTACGACTATCCTGCTTGCCCAGCAACTATCTTTATTGGTTCTTTTTTTATTCCTAATAATCATTTTATATTTTATCCTTAGTTTATGGAGGGTAATAGTTCAGCATTATCCCTTACCCTAAGTCTTCTTTCCCTTTCTACTGCATATGTTGCAGGACAACTCATTCTCCCCCTACTGTATACTCTTGCAAGACTAGGAACCTCAAACTTCACCCTCTACTGCATACCTTGCATGACAACTCATTCACCCCCTACTGCACACTCTTGCAGGACATGGAAACTCAACACAGACCCTCTACTGTATACCTTGCAGAACAAGGAACACTATACATTCACCCTCTACTGCATACGTTGCAGGACATCTCATTCACCCCATACTGCACACTCTTGCAGGAGAGGGGAACTCAACACCCACCCTCTACTGCATACCTTGCAGAACCAGGAACACTACACACACTCACCCTCTACTGCATACCTTGAAGTACCAGGAGCACTACACACTCTCACCTTCTAATGTATACCTAGAAGGACCAGTGGAATTAGCCCTCACCCTCTACAACATTCCTTGAAGGACAACTCATTTCCCCGTCCTGCATACTCTTGTAGGACCAGGGACCCAACACGCATCCTTTACTGCATACCTTGAAGGACAACTCATTCATCCTCTACTGCATACTCTTGTAGGACCAGGGACCTCAACACGCACACTCTACGGCATACCTTGCAGAACAAGGGACACTGCACACACTCACCCTCTACTGCATACCTTGAAGGACTAGGATCACTACACACTCTCGCCCTCTACTGCATACCTTGTAGGTCCAGGGATACAATGTATTGAGTGTTACTCATACATAACTACATTTCCCTCAAACTGGAACACATGAAACAATACTCTCTGCCAGATTCCCCACATTGTGGAAAAGGTGAGTAAAGCTAGGCACTCAACTAGACGGTATGGCCCAACCCTTGTCCCAAACTTGATAACATCTCCCGGAAGTTTCAAATCCATCCTTATGTTGTTCTTTTCTAGGCACAGATCGACCCCTAAACAACTTCGGTCCCCATCACACCACCTAGATCTTCCAAAAATTGGTAAGCCGCTGTGGGGACGCTCAAGACGCTTGGCAACGCCTCCTGTTTTTGTCCCAAACTAAACTGCTGTCCATTCGTTGTCATTTATTTCCTTTCTCTCATTGTTTTTCCAACAGATATTCCATCAGGCCCTGAAGAGAATCCCCTACAACTCCAGCGGGATTCGAAACGCGTAGGCCCCGCCATATTTTGGTCTGCAAGAGCTACCGGGGATCTAATGAATTTACCCTGCAGCTCTTTGTTGTACATTATCAAGTAGTAATAATCCCTTTTTTTTTTAAAAAATTTTTTTATTGAGAATTAATAATATATGAAAACACCACCAGACAGACATATAATTATGATGCATCAATAGAAATTTACAAAATTCATATACCAAAACATCCCGTTAATACGTCAATACAGCCTTTAAATTCGGATTTGTTGTTGCCTAGCTTTATAAAGGTATATAAAATTATTAATCCATATAAAAAGGTAAAAAGATCGATTAATACCTATTTACATATATATATACCACTGTTTAAAAAGATTGGCAGTATTCAAACTAAGTAGTAATAAATTACATAAAAGCACTGTTAATAGACATACCCTCCCTCCATACCTTCACAGGTGCCCACATTTCAAGGCCGAAATCCTGCAATTTTTTACCTTTATGAGAATACAGAGAGTATTCTATGTTATGTATAGTGAGAAATCTGGCCAACCACATCGAGAAAGTGGGGGGAGAGGAATCCTTCCTATCAGCTGAGATCAAGTAGTAGTAATCCCAATGAGTTTAGATCATCTTGTTTGATATACAGGAATGTACCACGTAAAAAAACTGGGCACCTTAATACCATTGTAAAATATCTCCAGACCTTGGCTATTTTTCCGGTAATTGTCCCTTATTTTTCTGTATATATATTGCATTATATTCTTTGTCCCTTGCTTATGATTGTTTGATTGCGATATGGTTGATTGTGATATGAGTGCAGTTTTGAATGAATGATTGATGTACTGTGATATTCAAATGTCTTATGTGTCTTTTTAAGAAAATTCTCTGTTGTACTATGAATTAAAACTTTGAAACTTTTCTTTGAAAAATTTGCTAAAATAAAAAGCTATTTACTAGAAATTCCCGCTCTAGAATTTTTCTTCTATCTTTGGATGATCATTTGTTTATTTTAAATCATTCACATCAGTATTGGCATCTTGTTTTGTTTGATAACGATTTCAAAAGGGCATTAAAAAATAATCACAAACAATAACACAAAATTCTCCACCTGGTGAGCGACCTCTCACCTAAACACATCACCACAGTACTTTCCCTCACATTTTAATGGATGCCATTATTTTATCCTCGTGCGGAAGGCTGGCACTCTCGTTGTCACTGCCCTCAAACTGTTCCCCTTTGCCATGTCCGCCCTCTAGCTTTCCTCCCCGACTAGTTTCCTGCACAAATTGGCCATCCAATGACTCTCTTGTAGAATAAGGGGCTTAGCAACAGCAGCAAACCAACAACTCCATGATTCATGTTGAAGGGAAAACTGTTCTACATAATGTAAAGTTGTTCTCACTCCTTGTTATTTTTTCCCCAAATGTCACACTGGGTTGTGTCTGTAATAACTTTTCTCATATTGTTGGTCTCTAATGAGTCATTAGATTCTCCAAAGGTGTACAACTTACTCACCCCTCTGAATGCAGCTATGTAGTTTTTACACTCGTGTTTGCCTTAAGTGCAGCAGAAAAATGTATGATGTTCAAGAACAATGATGATGTTGTCCCCAAACTGATTTTCTCATTTCCTATAGGTATTGTATTCATCTTCACCATCCTCGTCATCCTGTGTTAATTCTGGTTTGGTGAATGATTCATAAATGTTCCTGCCGTGAGAGCCTAAATTATGGAGTAAAATATGCTGCTTTCTTACAGGGCTAAATTTCTCACCGTGAAGAGTTGTCAAGTATGATTAAAAAAACTTCACTTATTCTTTGCATGGAATGTTAGATTCACCAATCTCACGATGAATTGAGAGTAACTAGGAATGAAGTATAGTATAGGAAATATATGAAATACTAGCTTTCGAAATGTGTAACCTGGGAAATTGAATGGCTGTTTCATTAGTCCGTTTGTATTCATCAATATATATGTATACATTGTATTATTACTTAATGTATAATTCCTTATTTCATATTCCTTTCTTTGCAAACTACTGCAAAGCGCTCTGTCGCCCGGATTGGGTCTTGTTCACACTATATAAAACTCCAAATAAATAAATAAATAAAATTAGAGACCAACTGGTATGCTCTACCAACGGGGGGGGCTCCTCCATTAGAGCGGAGAAGCGTCGCCCCACTGCTTTCTTGCAGTGCTTGAAGCAGACACATAAAATGGTATTTTAAATACCATTTTATGTTCCTGCTTCTCGCGTTGCGAGAAAGCAGAATGGTATGCCTGGTTGGGGGCGGGCGGATGGGCGGATCAGGGAGGAGTGGCTTGCCCAATGTTACAGGCCCTGACCATTTGGTCATGTGCACTCTGGATTTTCTCTATGTAGGTTGCATGCTGCCTACATAATAGAAAATGGCCTACCAATAGGAGCCCGCCCTCATCGATCACAATGCTGCCATTGCAGTGTTGTGATTGGCTTATGGGAGGGGAGGGAGGCTGCTTTCTTCCTGTTCCTGGAAAGCAGCAGGGTAACGCAGGACCGGACAGGAGCCAGGAGCGGAGGCGGCACGGACCCGATAAGGTAAGGTAAGTTTTTATTTTTAAATACCCCCCGCGTGAACCCAGGCGCGATTTCCTACCCACACCTCCCCCCACCAGCGAGTCATGCCGGCTGCGACTGTGTGCCAATAAAATTAGAATACAAGATAGGCTATCACAGAAATAACCAGAAGTAGATGTATATCAAGATAAAAAAAATACTAATATTCCCTACAATAGAACTAATGCAGAGAATAACAAATTAAAATGCTACAGTTTTTGAGTTGGTGTGTTTATCATTTTCTTGAAAGTGATCTGTAGACCTAGATCTTACAGCGTGTTAAGGTAAATCTAATAAAGGCTTTCCATTTGTGACGGGAACGAAATTTTTATGAGCCAGTCATCTAAGTGGGGGTAGACGAATATTCTCCTCCTCCTTAAGAATGCTGCCACTAAGGCTATGCATTTCGAGACTGTGCAAATTGTTGATTTCAGGACAAAAAGTGGTACTTTGTACTGTTAGTGTTTTGGTGCCATTTTGATGCGTAGAAACACTTCACCGACAGAATATCGACACCTAAAATATTGCATATATATGTATATATATATATAGGTAGTTATAGTTAGGACCTACTATGCATAGGAAATCCTCAACATTCTATTCCCAATACCTTTAGGGCGGATTGATGAATCTTTGCGAAATTTTTCAAACTTTTGGCCAGCTCTAGTACGTTCCTATCCTTAAAGTTTCACCGTGATTCGTCAAGTGGGGGCCGAGAAAGAGGGGGGTCCCAAAACCTGTTTTCCCCATCCAATTTCCAATAGGAAAGAGGTAGTCCTCAGGTAGTCCTCAGATCAGACTTGTGCCTTTTGCTTAAAGGGTGTCAATCTGTTCAGTAGTTCCTAAGAAAATGACAGTTAAAGTCATATTATATATCCATGGGCGCGGTGGATCCACAGAGTCTGCGCGTATTGAAGGACTGGGTTTCTTTAAGACCCAGCGGTGTCAGGGATAACACCTAAAACCTTCGTGGGTAACCTGTTCCGGCGTACAAATTACAGAGACACGGGACACTTCCTTCGGCGTCAAAGATTCGAGGTTTATTACTGCAGGGAACACAGAAGTCACGAGAAGTACATAGCATGTAAGTTCACGGAGACTGCTTCAAATTGTATCTGTGGATCGCTCTTCTTATACCGTTTTTGAGCATTGGATAACATGGTGCACAAAGGATTACAACCTGGTTCACATCGTAAAGATCATAAGGGGTCGCTTTCATGTATTCAGAGCCCGGAACATAATTACAGTAGCATTTGGCAGTTCCCAACTGTAAAAGTACATCTTCCCACCATTAGTACATTCCATTCGGCAGTAAACGAATCGAGGAAGAGACAGAAGCAGGTGCAGAGGAAGATGAGGAAAGTGAACAGATCGAAAAGGGTGTAAAAGGGGTGGTATCAGGAAACACGAGTTGCAGGCATCAAAGGGACGTGCCTAATGAATGCACAACTGAGACAATAGACCGACACGGCAAGATGAGCCTCGAGCGGGGCCATCTGCCTTACAGTGTCATCCCCCTCATCATAAAGACACCTTCAAAGGAACACGTGTCTTCCGCAGGAGTTTTGGGAATCCCAGGGTCGCGAAGCGGACAGCGTCCGTTTGCTGGCTACTTGAGGGCAAGAAACAAAATGGATGCCATATCTAAGATGGAACCCGTGGGTTCAGATGAAGAAACCCACGAAACAAACGAACGGTTTAGGCTAGCACAGCGAAAACGCGTACACCCACTAAACTCGTCATTTGCGGTTCATAGATACCAGACTCGACCATATTCGTGCGAGTCAAAAACACCACTTACAATTGTCACGGAACCTCAGACGCTCCTTTTGCCCTCATGTAGGCAAGCACTAGTCGGAATCATAATCAATCTCGATATTCATCAGACCATCTAGATGCTGATGCAACATAATTCTATCCATCAGGGTTCCTTTAGTAACAGGCGGCCACCTTATACACGTCGTAGCACAGAGGCCACATAAGGCAGGACCACACTGCACACAAAGACAACACGTGAACAGGAATGCTACAACAACCCCAACGATCATCAGAATCTTCCAACCCCAAGTCGACATTAGGCCCCAAAACCACCCGAGTAGCGTCCAATCCCCTACGTCCACGTGTATGGACTCGGAGATCTTATGCAACTTCGAGATGGCCTGATAGACAGTCGGAGCGTTGTCTGGAATGAATATACAACAACTCGAATGGATCACCTTACATACTCCACCTCGATCTGCTAAGACAACGTCTAAAGCCATACGATTTTGTAACGTCATAAGCCTATCCGCCTGAAGCTCTGCTGTGATATTGCCAAGGGCACTGGCAGTGATATTAGCAGTCGATTCCACCACTCGAGTCAATTGTCTCAGGTTCCTACTATTGACCATAGGTCCCCAAAACGGCAAGAAACCCTTGAAAAAGTCTCCTGCCTCTTGACGGGCGGTGTCTTCTTTGCTAATCACGCCCCTCACAACTCTAGTCTTGTGATAATCTGAGGCAACCGTAAAAGTCGGTGGCAACAAGTTTGCAATATAACAGGTGCCCGCAAAGTCAAAGGGCAACCATGTATATGCACGGTCGTAACAGACAAAGTAGGTACCCTTGGCAGTCAGGAGAACAGGGGAAGAGAGCATTGGTAAAACATAAGTCTCAGAGCAAGCACTCTCCCCAAGGTGAGCTCTCGGGCTGTGGCCACGGCCTTTCAGACGGAAATTATTAAGGTGGGGTACGATCCATATTGGAGACGAACTTCTAAGCTGTCTATCGCCCACGAGCACACTATATTCAGCCTCACTCAGATCCCTATAGGCTCGCACCTCCTCCTCTGGGATGAGCGATGGTTCATAGATATCCCTATCTAAATCAGCAATCACTATTGCCAAAGACTTATGGTACGGACCGGGACCAAAGTGTGGAGAACGTGGCTCTCGATTGGGGTAAGAATCTAGTGCGCTTCGAAACATTGTTTGGAATGCTCGAGCTGAACCCTGGGAACTGTAAGGAAGGACCAAGTACGGAATTCCCTTATCGGTGGTATGTGGCACTAACCCACACACCCAACAATTGGTGGTGTTCACCACCAACTGATGCTGGTGAAGGAGCTGAACGAAGGAATTGTTCATAAATTCCGCACGTCTAACCTGTTCGTGTTGGGGTAGGATGTGGAAGGAATGAGGAGAAACAGTGGAGGTAAGTTTAGGTTCAGAAGAAGGGGTAGGTGAGGCAGAAGGCAACGATGACTGTACCATGTAATACACCCCACCCACCAATAACGAGGAAACAGTTAAAAACAGAAGGAACACCTGAAACATGAAGCATTTTGTACGTGCAATTCTGCGCAATTCGAATCTTTGGGCCTGAGCCTTTTCCAATTCCGACAGCTTCGAGAAAGTCATCCTCTAAAACCGTCCGCTACGTTCTTGACGCACTTCGTTCTGTGTAGCAGTAGTCAATCCCCAGGAGTTCCTAGGAATCGACGGTCTCTGACCTAGTGTCAAGACCTACTAACCAGAAGGAAGTACCTGCGCGGCCCTACGGTCCACCCGGATGCAAGGTATTTTTAATCAACAATATATACAAAATCTCCTAGCTGTGGAAACAAAAACACATGCGTGGAAAAAGACTCAAAATTTACAAAATCACAATTATGCAAGTGTGTTCAAACTGGATAGTGATAATGGGGTTACGTGGATGTCAGGGGAGAAAGCAAAGATATTTATTTATTAGTTTCTGGTGTTGGAGCGGAGAAAATATCGGCTTCTCCCAGGACGAGTCTGTTCGTCAAACAATTGGTCCGATGGTGTCACAGAGTTCTGTTGACCAATCAATTGTTCAGATCTTGAGTTCTGTGATGACAAATGTTTAACAATATTGTTCTGCTGCACTGAGGTATCTCCGACAGGCTGAGCGTCGCTGAATGGGAAAAAGTTCGGTACAGTTTCAGCTTCAGACGAGGCGATGCCCTTCCTCACCCATGAGTCTGCTGGTAAAGGTATAGGTACCTTTTTGGTATGGGTGGCGTGCACCCAGTTCTTACGCCCTTCCAAACGAACAGCAGTCCTCGTGGCAAGGAGCACCTGGTAGGGTCCGGTGAAACGAGGCTCAAGGTTGCGCTTTCGGCCAAAGTTCCTCGTCACAACCCAGTCTCCAGGCTGGAGCTGGTGGCCTGGACCCTCCGTCTGCGTCGGCAGTGCTTCAAAAACCTGTTGGTGAATTAACCTCAGTTTAGCAGTCAGATCATGAAGATAATCGATCAACATTGGGTACTCAAGATCAGAGAACACACTGGGTCTAGGGACCCCCCAAACATTGGCAGGGCGGCCAAACACAATCTTATAGGGACTGAGTCCTACTCGGGAGTGTACAGTCGCCCTGGTTGACAGAAGAGCTAAGGGCAAAGCGTCAGGCCACGAGAGACCAGTCGTAGCCTGAATCTTTGCTAGTTTCAATTTAAGGGTGCCATTATACCCTTCAACCAAACCTGCTGACTGGGGATGATTGGCGCTGTGGAATTTCTGTGTAACTCCAAGGCCCTTACACACATTCTTCATCACACTCCCCACAAACTCACTTCCGTTATCGGACCATACAATCCGTGGCATTCCATACCGAGGAAAGTATTCCCTCAGTAGGATTTTTGCAGTGGACAGGGCAGTGTTATCTTTAAGAGGGTAGGCTTCAATCCATCGGGAGAATGCGCAAACCACAACTAAAACGTACTTCAAGTTATTGCATCGCTCCATATGGATGAAGTCTAACTGAATCACCTCAAATGGACATGAAGGGGGAGCAAAATGGCCAGGGGGTGTAGGAGTTCCCTTACCAGGATTGTACATCATACATATCATACAATTCTTAACCAATCTCTCAGCACACTTAGTGATACCATCATTCTTCCATACAGGGGACAACAACTTACAAATGCCTTTCGCACTAATATGTGCCAAGCCGTGCGCCATTGTCACAACAGCTAGCACATACGCATCCGGCAACATCCACCTCTTATTCTCCGAAAAATCAATCCAGCAGCCATTCACATCCAACTTTCCCGTACTCTCTTTCCACTTCGTCTTTTCAGACTCAGTGGCCTCGTTCTGAATTGCTTTCACACTCTCGATAGTGTCTTCACACATACCAGTTTCTGCAGGCCACCTTACCGAACTCGTCACATACATTCTAGTGCTAAGATTCCTGGCAGTCTCCTTAGCAACTTCATCAGCGAACGCATTGCCACGACCAACATCATCCGTCACCTTACGGTGTGCACTACATTTAATAATCGCCACCTGCTCGGGCAATGTAAGTGTATCCAAAAGATCATTCACAAGTTGTCCATGCTGAATCTTCGTACCATGTGACGTCATGAAGCCTCTCTCTCTCCACAATCGCCCAAAGCTGTGAGCAACACCAAACGCATACTGGCTGTCCGTAAACACATTCACCCGTTTCCCTTTCGACAACACACACGCTCTAGTCAAGGCAATCAGCTCTGCCGCCTGTGCAGAATTCTGATTCAATGTCGCAGTCTCCACAACCGTACTCAACGTTACCAGAGCATAAGCAGTCGTCACATCACCATTCGGCAACTTAAAACACGAACCATCCACATACAAGGTACCATCAGGGTCTTCCAAAGGAGTGTTTTTTAGGTCCACACGACCTTTTGTTTCCTCCTCAGTTCGTAAGTAACAGTCGTGTGCAGCTACCTCATCTGATTCCATACTAATTGGCAACAAAGTCGCCGGGTTCAGGACATTACAGCGTTTTATTTGAATGTGACTTGCCAAAAGCGTCAACTCATACCCAGACAACCTTGCACTCGTCAGGTGTTGGGTTTTCGTACGATTCAAGAGAGTGTCAACTGCGTGCGGAACCATCACCGTAAGCATATTATCCATGACCAATCCTGCAGATTGTCTGATGGACACCGCAGTTGCCGCTGTTGCTCTCAAACAACTCGGCAATGCTCTAGCTACGGGGTCCAAGGTCGAGGAAAAATATGCACATGGACGCATCTTACCACCAAATTGTTGCGTTAAGACACTCAACGCACAACCTTCCCTCTCGTGAACGTATAGTGTAAACAGCTTACTGTAGTCAGGGGTACCTAACACAGGGGCCGAACACAACGCGTCACGTAGTTCAGAAAAACTTTTCTGACATTCTTCCGTCCATGGTAAAGGAGTTGGAACATCCTTGCACGTAAGAGCCACCAATGGTTTTGCTAGCAATGAAAAATTTGGAATCCATTGCCTGCAGTATGACGTGATACCTAAAAAGGCACGCACATCTCTCTGAGTTGTTGGCACAGTCATTCGAGCAATCGCTGCAATTCTCTCTGGGGTCAACCTTCTTCCCTCCTTTGACAATAAGTGACCTAGATAGGTTACTTCTTGGCAACAATATTGCAGTTTAGAAGGTGACACCTTGTGATGTAAGTCACAGAGATGCTGTAACAACGACACCGTAGCAAGTTTCCAGATGTCCTGAGTATCCGCAGCCACCAATAAGTCATCGACATATTGGATCAAGGCCGAACCGGCCGGCAACACAAACGCATCAAGTTGGCTTTTCAGGGCTTGACTGTATATCGATGGACTCTCACAGTAGCCCTGAGGAGCGCGTTTAAACCTAAAGCTGCGGCCACCAAGAGAGAAACCGAAAAGGTCCCTACTCTCCTCAGCAATCGGAATACTGAAGAAAGCATTCTTCAGATCGATCACTGAGAACCAAGATGCAGAGGCTGGAATCAGAGTCAGTAGAGCCGTTATGTCGGGCACCACAGGGAACTGAGGAATCACAATTTTATTCACCTACCGTAAATCGATGACAAAACGATAAACAGGAGGTTTAGATGGATCAGTGCGTTTCAGAATGGGCAGCACAGGGCTATTGCACACGTTTCCCCGAGTCTCCTCGATAACATCTTTCTCAATCAAATCGTAAATGATCGCTAACAACGCTCGCTCGCCATCAAGGGAGATACGATACTGGGGAATACGTGGCAAACGCACATTAGATTTCAGGTGAACAACATAAGGGGAGATGTAAAGCAGGCCCACGTCATTGGGACCTGTTGCCCACAAAGATGCAGGAAGAGAACTCAATTCCGGTGGAAGCTTATCGAGAGACAAGTACATATGAGAGATAACTCGCTCACCCAAAGTAAGCTTTACTCCCGCAGGAGAACAATACAAAGTCGCATATAGTCGTTTCAGCAAATCCAAGCCCAAAAGATTTTCACCACAACCAGTAGTCAAAATCAAAGGAGCTTGCAGCTCACGAGGCCCAATTGAAAGGGGCAATAGGCGTGAAACCGGATTGCTAACAGGGGCGCCAGAGAATCCAACGGAAACATTTGTTAAGCCAGACAAAGGTGCGCCAGGGAGTTTCGAATGCATGATGGAACTTTTCGCTGCACCAGTGTCCAACAGAAAAGGCTCAACGACGCCCGAAGTGGCAACTGCGACGTAAGGCCCTCTCTGATCAACCGGAACTGATATTACTCCCTCTCCTTGTCTATGGCTGTCCTAGTAATTACCGTCGTCAGTGCCTTGATCGACGTAATAATCATCCACATTATACTGTGCAGATCTGCCTTGCGACGATCCACGCTGATCAAAACAATTATTAGAATCGGAAGAATTATTAGAACGATCATTTTGAGTACCACGGCCTCTACCACGTGATGCCTGCTGAGGACCACTACGACCTCCTCTAGATGAATTACCACTATTTCGATCACGCAAGACTGGACAATCGAATTTCAAATGACCCTCTCCCCTACAATAGGCACACTGATTGTACCCCAACGTAGATCTCTGCGAAGGGGAGTCATTTCGTGATTGCGACCTATTCGACTGAGACTGCGATCGATTCCGCTGTTGCAAATCATTCTGATTCGAACGTGGAGGATACGCTTGTTGCAACAACACTTTAGTTTTGAGCTCTTTCGTCTTTTTATCGGCACGATCATTTTCCTCTTTCTCTCTATTCTCATAATATTGGGCCGTAGCCAATATCTGAGCCGAAGTGGAAACAGCCCACGCACTCTCTGAATTTCTCAATTTGTTGCTTAAGTCCGGCAACAAATTTGACACAAACTTGTCCACGAACAATCTCTGACCTCCCTCAGTACCCATATCTTGACCACTATGATCAATGAATGCCTCTTCAAATCTTGTAAAGAAATCAGAGACACTCTCATCCTTCTTTTGCTTGCAAGCGGACAACTTATCCCAATTCACTTTCATAGCTGGCATAAGCGTTTTCATAAGAGTAATTATTCTCTGAGGGAGATTAGCAATCAAATGTTCGGGCTTAGCCCCACCAACTTGCAAGGCATCCGCAGCAAGAAGTGCAGTCCAGTCACCGCCTAATTCTGCCGCATGATCTTCCTGACGAATCTTTGCCCATACCGGTTGCGGTACGACATTGCCAAACAACATATCAATGTCGGCAAGATTCATTATCGTAGCATCCACTAGCTGCGACAATTCTTTATAGTACCCTGCAGGGTTTTTGCGAGGGTCAGGCAAAGATTGCTTTACCTGCAAAACTTCTGACCGTTTCCACGGAAGATGTATCCACACCCTCTGGAAATACGGCGGAATAATGGGATTAGCATTAGGATCGCCAGGCATCCACACCGGTGGAACTTCGCACATGGGATACTGACCAGGCGCTGCTGGCGGTTCCTCAATGTCTTCTAAAAACAATGCCCGAGGCATTATAGAAGGACGAAAAGATAGCAACTGCTCGACAGCTCGTCGAACATTGCTACCCACCATTATTCCGCTCGCAAACTGGAGCTGAAGATTAGTTAGAGCAGCCAATACATCATCGGACGCATCAGCCGATATTTGATCACGTAAAAGCTTGCACTTTTCCTCAAACACAAACCTCTGTGTCGGTTCGTTGAATTGGGAGAACGTATCAAGCACCACACATGGAGGATTCCTAAGGGGGTATCTAATCCAACCCATCGCCATATTATATAGCGAGTCACGTTCCCTACTACCAGGAAGCTGACTTCGCCTTTGGGGACCATCAGAACCAGCGGACTCAAGAATCGGTCCAAGAGAAGTGAAGAAGTTAGCAGCAACAGAAGGGACACGACGTCGAGCAGATGGGGTAGTAGAGTAACACAACGGGGTAACAAGAGAAGTGTCAGGAACAGAAGGGACAGCAGGAGTAACCAGAACAGTAGAAGCAGCGGGAGCAGGAGTATGAGGAAGTACAAGCGGGGGAGCAGTAGGGACAGGAGCAGGTAAGGGAGCAGGAAAATGTTGAGGAACGGGAACAGGTTGGGGAACAGGAACAGGGGGAACGACAGGAACTGCGGTACCCTGTGCATACGGAGGTGGTGACTTCAAGAGATAGGACAACAAGGGGTCCTCTACTACGTCCTCCTTATTGTCCGTACCCGTCGGTAAAGCGGGGTAACACTTATCGACAGTCATGCGCTGCAATCTATCAAAAACTTCCTTTTCCTTTTCCTCCTTATCTCGCTGGAACTGCTCTGTGTTTCTTACCGTTGTAACAATTCCTTCTCTCTTATTACGTTTATTCTGCTTGATTTCTTTCTGCTTGGCTTCTTTACGCCACAACCGAAAGGAATCAAACATGCTTTTCTTTGAAACAATTTAGCTTCAAGATTATCTAAAATCGGGGCCTCAAAACTACCATGAGGTGGCCAACTAAGGACACCGTCTTTTTTAGTGTAACGAACCCAACACTCATTGAATGTAATTGGACCCAAACCATGTCGGCTGTACAACTCGTAAGTTGGAGTTCCAACCGGAGGTATCAGACACGAGTCCTCCAGTCGGGAATCCGCACCACAACTTCTAAAGCAACTGAACAAAGTACTACGGCCAGGCATCGTGCACACTAACCGAGTATCACAAACGTCAAGGTTATAGGATTACAATGTCCCTGCAAAGAGCAAAAAACCCTCGGTTTTTGGCGACTGCAGACGTCAAATATCACAACAAAGAGCAAAATACCAAGAACCACAAATGCAATGGAACCATGCAACAACTAAGCACCCACAACAAAGGACTCTGGGAGCGACCCACAAATACTTAACTCAAAGATCAGTGGCGTCACCAGGAAGGCCCGTCAATCGTCTCGCTGTACCAAGGTCTACACCAGGCGCCAAAGCAGGTCTACAGTCAGGGCAGCAGTCCATCGCAGCCGTCAGGAGGCGAGGATCTTCGTGGGAAAAGTCGTCGGGCCACTTGTTTCGACAACAGGATCGATGAAGCGGGGTGCACCCTCCCTCGGAGATTTCACACGAAGTTCCTCACGATCGTCGGGCTTTGGACCGGTACCGCTGATGCAGCCCCACGTGGGGCGCCAACTGAAGGACTGGGTTTCTCTAAGACCCAGCGGTGCCAGGGATAACACCTAAAACCTTCGTGGGTAACCTGTTCCGGCGTACAAATGACAGAGACACGGGACACTTCCTTCGGCGTCAAAGATTCGAGGTTTATTACTGCAGGGAACACAGAAGTCACGAGAAGTACATAGCATGTAAGTTCACGGAGACTGCTTCAAATTGTATCTGTGGATCGCTCTTCTTATACCGTTTTTGAGCATTGGATAACATGGTGCACAAAGGATTACAACCTGGTTCACATCGTAAAGATCATAAGGGGTCGCTTTCATGTATTCAGAGCCCGGAACATAATTACAGTAGCATTTGGCAGTTCCCAACTGTAAAAGTACATCTTCCCACCATTAGTACATTCCATTCGGCAGTAAACGAATCGAGGAAGAGACAGAAGCAGGTGCAGAGGAAGATGAGGAAAGTGAACAGATCGAAAAGGGTGTAAAAGGGGTGGTATCAGGAAACACGAGTTGCAGGCATCAAAGGGACGTGCCTAATGAATGCACAACTGAGACAATAGACCGACACGGCAAGATGAGCCTCGAGCGGGGCCATCTGCCTTACAGTGTCATCCCCCTCATCATAAAGACACCTTCAAAGGAACACGTGTCTTCCGCAGGAGTTTTGGGAATCCCAGGGTCGCGAAGCGGACAGCGTCCGTTTGCTGGCTACTTGAGGGCAAGAAACAAAATGGATGCCATATCTAAGATGGAACCCGTGGGTTCAGATGAAGAAACCCACGAAACAAACGAACGGTTTAGGCTAGCACAGCGAAAACGCGTACACCCACTAAACTCGTCATTTGCGGTTCATAGATACCAGACTCGACCATATTCGTGCGAGTCAAAAACACCACTTACAATTGTCACGGAACCTCAGACGCTCCTTTTGCCCTCATGTAGGCAAGCACTAGTCGGAATCATAATCAATCTCGATATTCATCAGACCATCTAGATGCTGATGCAACATAATTCTATCCATCAGGGTTCCTTTAGTAACAGGCGGCCACCTTATACACGTCGTAGCACAGAGGCCACATAAGGCAGGACCACACTGCACACAAAGACAACACGTGAACAGGAATGCTACAACAACCCCAACGATCATCAGAATCTTCCAACCCCAAGTCGACATTAGGCCCCAAAACCACCCGAGTAGCGTCCAATCCCCTACGTCCACGTGTATGGACTCGGAGATCTTATGCAACTTCGAGATGGCCTGATAGACAGTCGGAGCGTTGTCTGGAATGAATATACAACAACTCGAATGGATCACCTTACATACTCCACCTCGATCTGCTAAGACAACGTCTAAAGCCATACGATTTTGTAACGTCATAAGCCTATCCGCCTGAAGCTCTGCTGTGATATTGCCAAGGGCACTGGCAGTGATATTAGCAGTCGATTCCACCACTCGAGTCAATTGTCTCAGGTTCCTACTATTGACCATAGGTCCCCAAAACGGCAAGAAACCCTTGAAAAAGTCTCCTGCCTCTTGACGGGCGGTGTCTTCTTTGCTAATCACGCCCCTCACAACTCTAGTCTTGTGATAATCTGAGGCAACCGTAAAAGTCGGTGGCAACAAGTTTGCAATATAACAGGTGCCCGCAAAGTCAAAGGGCAACCATGTATATGCACGGTCGTAACAGACAAAGTAGGTACCCTTGGCAGTCAGGAGAACAGGGGAAGAGAGCATTGGTAAAACATAAGTCTCAGAGCAAGCACTCTCCCCAAGGTGAGCTCTCGGGCTGTGGCCACGGCCTTTCAGACGGAAATTATTAAGGTGGGGTACGATCCATATTGGAGACGAACTTCTAAGCTGTCTATCGCCCACGAGCACACTATATTCAGCCTCACTCAGATCCCTATAGGCTCGCACCTCCTCCTCTGGGATGAGCGATGGTTCATAGATATCCCTATCTAAATCAGCAATCACTATTGCCAAAGACTTATGGTACGGACCGGGACCAAAGTGTGGAGAACGTGGCTCTCGATTGGGGTAAGAATCTAGTGCGCTTCGAAACATTGTTTGGAATGCTCGAGCTGAACCCTGGGAACTGTAAGGAAGGACCAAGTACGGAATTCCCTTATCGGTGGTATGTGGCACTAACCCACACACCCAACAATTGGTGGTGTTCACCACCAACTGATGCTGGTGAAGGAGCTGAACGAAGGAATTGTTCATAAATTCCGCACGTCTAACCTGTTCGTGTTGGGGTAGGATGTGGAAGGAATGAGGAGAAACAGTGGAGGTAAGTTTAGGTTCAGAAGAAGGGGTAGGTGAGGCAGAAGGCAACGATGACTGTACCATGTAATACACCCCACCCACCAATAACGAGGAAACAGTTAAAAACAGAAGGAACACCTGAAACATGAAGCATTTTGTACGTGCAATTCTGCGCAATTCGAATCTTTGGGCCTGAGCCTTTTCCAATTCCGACAGCTTCGAGAAAGTCATCCTCTAAAACCGTCCGCTACGTTCTTGACGCACTTCGTTCTGTGTAGCAGTAGTCAATCCCCAGGAGTTCCTAGGAATCGACGGTCTCTGACCTAGTGTCAAGACCTACTAACCAGAAGGAAGTACCTGCGCGGCCCTACGGTCCACCCGGATGCAAGGTATTTTTAATCAACAATATATACAAAATCTCCTAGCTGTGGAAACAAAAACACATGCGTGGAAAAAGACTCAAAATTTACAAAATCACAATTATGCAAGTGTGTTCAAACTGGATAGTGATAATGGGGTTACGTGGATGTCAGGGGAGAAAGCAAAGATATTTATTTATTAGTTTCTGGTGTTGGAGCGGAGAAAATATCGGCTTCTCCCAGGACGAGTCTGTTCGTCAAACAATTGGTCCGATGGTGTCACAGAGTTCTGTTGACCAATCAATTGTTCAGATCTTGAGTTCTGTGATGACAAATGTTCAACAATATTGTTCTGCTGCACTGAGGTATCTCCGACAGGCTGAGCGTCGCTGAATGGGAAAAAGTTCGGTACAGTTTCAGCTTCAGACGAGGCGATGCCCTTCCTCACCCATGAGTCTGCTGGTAAAGGTATAGGTACCTTTTTGGTATGGGTGGCGTGCACCCAGTTCTTACGCCCTTCCAAACGAACAGCAGTCCTCGTGGCAAGGAGCACCTGGTAGGGTCCGGTGAAACGAGGCTCAAGGTTGCGCTTTCGGCCAAAGTTCCTCGTCACAACCCAGTCTCCAGGCTGGAGCTGGTGGCCTGGACCCTCCGTCTGCGTCGGCAGTGCTTCAAAAACCTGTTGGTGAATTAACCTCAGTTTAGCAGTCAGATCATGAAGATAATCGATCAACATTGGGTACTCAAGATCAGAGAACACACTGGGTCTAGGGACCCCCCAAACATTGGCAGGGCGGCCAAACACAATCTTATAGGGACTGAGTCCTACTCGGGAGTGTACAGTCGCCCTGGTTGACAGAAGAGCTAAGGGCAAAGCGTCAGGCCACGAGAGACCAGTCGTAGCCTGAATCTTTGCTAGTTTCAATTTAAGGGTGCCATTATACCCTTCAACCAAACCTGCTGACTGGGGATGATTGGCGCTGTGGAATTTCTGTGTAACTCCAAGGCCCTTACACACATTCTTCATCACACTCCCCACAAACTCACTTCCGTTATCGGACCATACAATCCGTGGCATTCCATACCGAGGAAAGTATTCCCTCAGTAGGATTTTTGCAGTGGACAGGGCAGTGTTATCTTTAAGAGGGTAGGCTTCAATCCATCGGGAGAATGCGCAAACCACAACTAAAACGTACTTCAAGTTATTGCATCGCTCCATATGGATGAAGTCTAACTGAATCACCTCAAATGGACATGAAGGGGGAGCAAAATGGCCAGGGGGTGTAGGAGTTCCCTTACCAGGATTGTACATCATACATATCATACAATTCTTAACCAATCTCTCAGCACACTTAGTGATACCATCATTCTTCCATACAGGGGACAACAACTTACAAATGCCTTTCGCACTAATATGTGCCAAGCCGTGCGCCATTGTCACAACAGCTAGCACATACGCATCCGGCAACATCCACCTCTTATTCTCCGAAAAATCAATCCAGCAGCCATTCACATCCAACTTTCCCGTACTCTCTTTCCACTTCGTCTTTTCAGACTCAGTGGCCTCGTTCTGAATTGCTTTCACACTCTCGATAGTGTCTTCACACATACCAGTTTCTGCAGGCCACCTTACCGAACTCGTCACATACATTCTAGTGCTAAGATTCCTGGCAGTCTCCTTAGCAACTTCATCAGCGAACGCATTGCCACGACCAACATCATCCGTCACCTTACGGTGTGCACTACATTTAATAATCGCCACCTGCTCGGGCAATGTAAGTGTATCCAAAAGATCATTCACAAGTTGTCCATGCTGAATCTTCGTACCATGTGACGTCATGAAGCCTCTCTCTCTCCACAATCGCCCAAAGCTGTGAGCAACACCAAACGCATACTGGCTGTCCGTAAACACATTCACCCGTTTCCCTTTCGACAACACACACGCTCTAGTCAAGGCAATCAGCTCTGCCGCCTGTGCAGAATTCTGATTCAATGTCGCAGTCTCCACAACCGTACTCAACGTTACCACAGCATAAGCAGTCGTCACATCACCATTCGGCAACTTAAAACACGAACCATCCACATACAAGGTACCATCAGGGTCTTCCAAAGGAGTGTTTTTTAGGTCCACACGACCTTTTGTTTCCTCCTCAGTTCGTAAGTAACAGTCGTGTGCAGCTACCTCATCTGATTCCATACTAATTGGCAACAAAGTCGCCGGGTTCAGGACATTACAGCGTTTTATTTGAATGTGACTTGCCAAAAGCGTCAACTCATACCCAGACAACCTTGCACTCGTCAGGTGTTGGGTTTTCGTACGATTCAAGAGAGTGTCAACTGCGTGCGGAACCATCACCGTAAGCATATTATCCATGACCAATCCTGCAGATTGTCTGATGGACACCGCAGTTGCCGCTGTTGCTCTCAAACAACTCGGCAATGCTCTAGCTACGGGGTCCAAGGTCGAGGAAAAATATGCACATGGACGCATCTTACCACCAAATTGTTGCGTTAAGACACTCAACGCACAACCTTCCCTCTCGTGAACGTATAGTGTAAACAGCTTACTGTAGTCAGGGGTACCTAACACAGGGGCCGAACACAACGCGTCACGTAGTTCAGAAAAACTTTTCTGACATTCTTCCGTCCATGGTAAAGGAGTTGGAACATCCTTGCACGTAAGAGCCACCAATGGTTTTGCTAGCAATGAAAAATTTGGAATCCATTGCCTGCAGTATGACGTGATACCTAAAAAGGCACGCACATCTCTCTGAGTTGTTGGCACAGTCATTCGAGCAATCGCTGCAATTCTCTCTGGGGTCAACCTTCTTCCCTCCTTTGACAATAAGTGACCTAGATAGGTTACTTCTTGGCAACAATATTGCAGTTTAGAAGGTGACACCTTGTGATGTAAGTCACAGAGATGCTGTAACAACGACACCGTAGCAAGTTTCCAGATGTCCTGAGTATCCGCAGCCACCAATAAGTCATCGACATATTGGATCAAGGCCGAACCGGCCGGCAACACAAACGCATCAAGTTGGCTTTTCAGGGCTTGACTGTATATCGATGGACTCTCACAGTAGCCCTAGAGGAGCGCGTTTAAACCTAAAGCTGCGGCCACCAAGAGAGAAACCGAAAAGGTCCCTACTCTCCTCAGCAATCGGAATACTGAAGAAAGCATTCTTCAGATCGATCACTGAGAACCAAGATGCAGAGGCTGGAATCAGAGTCAGTAGAGCCGTTATGTCGGGCACCACAGGGAACTGAGGAATCACAATTTTATTCACCTACCGTAAATCGATGACAAAACGATAAACAGGAGGTTTAGATGGATCAGTGCGTTTCAGAATGGGCAGCACAGGGCTATTGCACACGTTTCCCCGAGTCTCCTCGATAACATCTTTCTCAATCAAATCGTAAATGATCGCTAACAACGCTCGCTCGCCATCAAGGGAGATACGATACTGGGGAATACGTGGCAAACGCACATTAGATTTCAGGTGAACAACATAAGGGGAGATGTAAAGCAGGCCCACGTCATTGGGACCTGTTGCCCACAAAGATGCAGGAAGAGAACTCAATTCCGGTGGAAGCTTATCGAGAGACAAGTACATATGAGAGATAACTCGCTCACCCAAAGTAAGCTTTACTCCCGCAGGAGAACAATACAAAGTCGCATATAGTCGTTTCAGCAAATCCAAGCCCAAAAGATTTTCACCACAACCAGTAGTCAAAATCAAAGGAGCTTGCAGCTCACGAGGCCCAATTGAAAGGGGCAATAGGCGTGAAACCGGATTGCTAACAGGGGCGCCAGAGAATCCAACGGAAACATTTGTTAAGCCAGACAAAGGTGCGCCAGGGAGTTTCGAATGCATGATGGAACTTTTCGCTGCACCAGTGTCCAACAGAAAAGGCTCAACGACGCCCGAAGTGGCAACTGCGACGTAAGGCCCTCTCTGATCAACCGGAACTGATATTACTCCCTCTCCTTGTCTATGGCTGTCCTAGTAATTACCGTCGTCAGTGCCTTGATCGACGTAATAATCATCCACATTATACTGTGCAGATCTGCCTTGCGACGATCCACGCTGATCAAAACAATTATTAGAATCGGAAGAATTATTAGAACGATCATTTTGAGTACCACGGCCTCTACCACGTGATGCCTGCTGAGGACCACTACGACCTCCTCTAGATGAATTACCACTATTTCGATCACGCAAGACTGGACAATCGAATTTCAAATGACCCTCTCCCCTACAATAGGCACACTGATTGTACCCCAACGTAGATCTCTGCGAAGGGGAGTCATTTCGTGATTGCGACCTATTCGACTGAGACTGCGATCGATTCCGCTGTTGCAAATCATTCTGATTCGAACGTGGAGGATACGCTTGTTGCAACAACACTTTAGTTTTGAGCTCTTTCGTCTTTTTATCGGCACGATCATTTTCCTCTTTCTCTCTATTCTCATAATATTGGGCCGTAGCCAATATCTGAGCCGAAGTGGAAACAGCCCACGCACTCTCTGAATTTCTCAATTTGTTGCTTAAGTCCGGCAACAAATTTGACACAAACTTGTCCACGAACAATCTCTGACCTCCCTCAGTACCCATATCTTGACCACTATGATCAATGAATGCCTCTTCAAATCTTGTAAAGAAATCAGAGACACTCTCATCCTTCTTTTGCTTGCAAGCGGACAACTTATCCCAATTCACTTTCATAGCTGGCATAAGCGTTTTCATAAGAGTAATTATTCTCTGAGGGAGATTAGCAATCAAATGTTCGGGCTTAGCCCCACCAACTTGCAAGGCATCCGCAGCAAGAAGTGCAGTCCAGTCACCGCCTAATTCTGCCGCATGATCTTCCTGACGAATCTTTGCCCATACCGGTTGCGGTACGACATTGCCAAACAACATATCAATGTCGGCAAGATTCATTATCGTAGCATCCACTAGCTGCGACAATTCTTTATAGTACCCTGCAGGGTTTTTGCGAGGGTCAGGCAAAGATTGCTTTACCTGCAAAACTTCTGACCGTTTCCACGGAAGATGTATCCACACCCTCTGGAAATACGGCGGAATAATGGGATTAGCATTAGGATCGCCAGGCATCCACACCGGTGGAACTTCGCACATGGGATACTGACCAGGCGCTGCTGGCGGTTCCTCAATGTCTTCTAAAAACAATGCCCGAGGCATTATAGAAGGACGAAAAGATAGCAACTGCTCGACAGCTCGTCGAACATTGCTACCCACCATTATTCCGCTCGCAAACTGGAGCTGAAGATTAGTTAGAGCAGCCAATACATCATCGGACGCATCAGCCGATATTTGATCACGTAAAAGCTTGCACTTTTCCTCAAACACAAACCTCTGTGTCGGTTCGTTGAATTGGGAGAACGTATCAAGCACCACACATGGAGGATTCCTAAGGGGGTATCTAATCCAACCCATCGCCATATTATATAGCGAGTCACGTTCCCTACTACCAGGAAGCTGACTTCGCCTTTGGGGACCATCAGAACCAGCGGACTCAAGAATCGGTCCAAGAGAAGTGAAGAAGTTAGCAGCAACAGAAGGGACACGACGTCGAGCAGATGGGGTAGTAGAGTAACACAACGGGGTAACAAGAGAAGTGTCAGGAACAGAAGGGACAGCAGGAGTAACCAGAACAGTAGAAGCAGCGGGAGCAGGAGTATGAGGAAGTACAAGCGGGGGAGCAGTAGGGACAGGAGCAGGTAAGGGAGCAGGAAAATGTTGAGGAACGGGAACAGGTTGGGGAACAGGAACAGGGGGAACGACAGGAACTGCGGTACCCTGTGCATACGGAGGTGGTGACTTCAAGAGATAGGACAACAAGGGGTCCTCTACTACGTCCTCCTTATTGTCCGTACCCGTCGGTAAAGCGGGGTAACACTTATCGACAGTCATGCGCTGCAATCTATCAAAAACTTCCTTTTCCTTTTCCTCCTTATCTCGCTGGAACTGCTCTGTGTTTCTTACCGTTGTAACAATTCCTTCTCTCTTATTACGTTTATTCTGCTTGATTTCTTTCTGCTTGGCTTCTTTACGCCACAACCGAAAGGAATCAAACATGCTTTTCTTTGAAACAATTTAGCTTCAAGATTATCTAAAATCGGGGCCTCAAAACTACCATGAGGTGGCCAACTAAGGACACCGTCTTTTTTAGTGTAACGAACCCAACACTCATTGAATGTAATTGGACCCAAACCATGTCGGCTGTACAACTCGTAAGTTGGAGTTCCAACCGGAGGTATCAGACACGAGTCCTCCAGTCGGGAATCCGCACCACAACTTCTAAAGCAACTGAACAAAGTACTACGGCCAGGCATCGTGCACACTAACCGAGTATCACAAACGTCAAGGTTATAGGATTACAATGTCCCTGCAAAGAGCAAAAAACCCTCGGTTTTTGGCGACTGCAGACGTCAAATATCACAACAAAGAGCAAAATACCAAGAACCACAAATGCAATGGAACCATGCAACAACTAAGCACCCACAACAAAGGACTCTGGGAGCGACCCACAAATACTTAACTCAAAGATCAGTGGCGTCACCAGGAAGGCCCGTCAATCGTCTCGCTGTACCAAGGTCTACACCAGGCGCCAAAGCAGGTCTACAGTCAGGGCAGCAGTCCATCGCAGCCGTCAGGAGGCGAGGATCTTCGTGGGAAAAGTCGTCGGGCCACTTGTTTCGACAACAGGATCGATGAAGCGGGGTGCACCCTCCCTCGGAGATTTCACACGAAGTTCCTCACGATCGTCGGGCTTTGGACCGGTACCGCTGATGCAGCCCCACGTGGGGCGCCAACTGAAGGACTGGGTTTCTCTAAGACCCAGCGGTGCCAGGGATAACACCTAAAACCTTCGTGGGTAACCTGTTCCGGCGTACAAATGACAGAGACACGGGACACTTCCTTCGGCGTCAAAGATTCGAGGTTTATTACTGCAGGGAACACAGAAGTCACGAGAAGTACATAGCATGTAAGTTCACGGAGACTGCTTCAAATTGTATCTGTGGATCGCTCTTCTTATACCGTTTTTGAGCATAGGATAACATGGTGCACAAAGGATTACAACCTGGTTCCCATCGTAAAGATCATAAGGGGTCGCTTTCATGTATTCAGAGCCCGGAACATAATTACAGTAGCATTTGGCAGTTCCCAACTGTAAAAGTACATCTTCCCACCATTAGTACATTCCATTCGGCAGTAAACGAATCGAGGAAGAGACAGAAGCAGGTGCAGAGGAAGATGAGGAAAATGAACAGATCGAAAAGGGTGTAAAAGGGGTGGTATCAGGAAACACGAGTCGCAGGCATCAAAGGGACGTGCCTAATGAATGCACAACTGAGACAATAGACCGACACGGCAAGATGAGCCTCAAGCCGGGCCATCTGCCTTACAGTGTCATCCCCCTCATCATAAAGACACCTTCAAAGGAACACGTGTCTTCCGCAGGAGTTTTGGGAATCCCAGGGTCGCGAAGCGGACAGCGTCCGTTCGCTGGCTACTTGAGGGCAAGAAACAAAATGGATGCCGTATCTAAGATGGAACCCGTTGAAGGACTGGGTTCTTTAAGACCCAGCGGTGCCAGGGCACAACACCTGAAACCTTCGTGGGTAACCTGCTCCGGCGTACGAATGACAGAGACACGGGACACTTCCTTCGGCGTCAAAGATTCAAGGTTTATTTACTGCAGGGAACACAGATGTCACGACAAGTACAACACGTGCAACTTGGGGAGACTGCTTCAAATTGGTTCTGTGGATCGCTCCTTTTATACAGAATTTACCCATAGGACAACATGGCATACAAAGGTTTACAACCCGGTTCCCACAATTATCCCTCAGAGGGGTCGTTTTGGTCATATAAGGTCCGGAACATAAGTGCGGAAACTTGGCGGTTCCCAACTGTAAAAACCCATCTTCCCAACATTAGTACATTCTAATCGGCAGTAAAACAGATCGAAATAGGAACAGAAACAGGTGCAGAGGAAGACGGAGACAGTGGGAAGGTCGGAAAGGGTGTAAAAGGGGAGGTATCGAGAAACACGAGATACAGGCATCAAAGGGACGTGCCTAATGAGATGCACGACTGAAACAATAAACCGGCACGGAAAGATGAGCCTCGAGCGGGGCCATCTGCCTTACAGTGTCATCCCCCACATCATAAAGACACTTACAAAGGACATGTGTCTTCCGCAAATATCTTGGGAGTCCCAGGGTCACGAAGCGGACAGCGTCCGTTCGCTGGCTACTTGAGGGCAAGAGACAAAATGGACGCCGTATCTAAGATGGAACCCGTGGGTACAGATGAAAAACCCACATAACAAACGAACGGTTTAAGTTAGCACAGCGAAACTGCGCACACTTACTAAACTCGTCATTTGCGGTTCATAGATACCAGACTCGACCATATCCGTGCGAGTCGAAAACACCACTTACAATTGTCACGGAACCTCAGACGCTCCTTTTGCCCTCATGTAGGCAAGCACTAGTCGGAATCATATTCGATATTCATCAGATCATCGAGATGTTGCTGTAGCATAGCTCTGTCCAACCGCGTCCCCTTGGTAACAGATGGCTGTCTCATACACGTTGTAGCACAGAGGCCACATAAGGCAGGACCACACTGCACACAAAGGCAACACGTGAACAGGAACACTACAACGACTCCGATGATCATCAGAATCTTCCAACCCCAAGTCGACATCAGGCCCCAAAACCACCCAAGTAGCGTCCAATCCCCTACATCCACGTGTATGGATTCAGAGATCTTATGCAACTTCGAGATGGCTTGATATACAGTCGGAGCGTTATCAGGAATGAAAATACAGCAGCTCGAATGGATCACCTTACATGTAACGTCATAAGTCTATCCGCCTGAAGTTCAGTGGTGATATTACCAAGGGCACTGGCAGTAATATTAGCTGTCGATTCTACCACTCGAGTCAACTGTCTCAGGTTCCTACTATTAACCATAGGTCCCCAAAACGGGAGGAAACCCTTGAAAAAGTCTCCTGCCTCTTGACCGGCAGTATCCTCTTCGCTAATTACGCCTCTCACAACTCTAGTCTTGTGATAATCTGCATCTACAGTGAACGTCGGAGGCAACAAGTTTGCAATGAAGCATGAGCCCATGAAGTCAGAGGGCAACCATGCATATGCACGATAATGGCAGATAAAGTATGTACCCTTGGCAGCCAGGAATACAGGGGAAGAGACCATCGGCAGAATGTAATTTCCAGTGCAAGCACTCTCTCCAAGTCGGGCTTTCGATCTTTGGCCACGACCTATTAAACAAAAATTACCAATGTGGGGTACGACCCATATCGGGGGCGAGCTTTTAAGCTGTTTCTCACTAGTGAACACACTATATTCGCCTCTACTTAGGACCCTATAGGCTTGTACCTCTTCTTCGGGAATAAGCGAAGGATCATAGATATCGCTATCTAAATCCTCTATTGCTATAGACAAAGGTTTCTGATACGAGGTAGGACCAGAGTAGGGGGAACGTGGTTCTCGAATGGGGTGGAAACCCAGTGCGCTCTGAAACATTGTTTGAAATGCTCGAGCAGACCCTTGGGAACTATACGGTAACACCAGATATGGAATTCCCTTATCCGTAGTATGTGGCATCAACCCACACACCCAACAATTAGTAGTGTTGACCACTAACTGATGCTGATGAAGGAGCTGAATAAAGGAATTATTGCGGAATTCTGCACGTCTAGCCTGCTCGTGTTCAGGTAAGATATGGAAAGAATGAGGAGAAGCAGTGGAGGTAAGTTTAGGTTCAGGGGTAGGAATAGGTGTAGGAGAAGGTAAGAAGTATAACATCGTGTAATACACCCCACCCGCCAATAATGCAGAAACAGTCAGGAACAATACGAATATTTGAAAGAGAAAACATTTGGTACGACTGAGTTGCTGCAGCTTGAATCTATGAGCCTGAGCTCCTTCCAAATTCATCAGCTTCGAGGATACCATTCCCTATGACCGTCCGCAACGTTTCTTGACGCACTCCGTTCTGTGTAGCAATAGTCAATCCCTAGGAGTTCCTAGGAACCGACGGTCTTTAACCTAGCGTCAAGACCTACTAACCAGAAGGAAGTACGCGCGCGGCCCTACGGCCTTTATTTCACAAGTATATATGCAAAACAATGTCTCTCAGCTGTGGAAGCAAAAAGTGTAAGGAACGAAGCTCAATGGATATATACAAAATCAACTACAATAATACGAATGTTCAAACTGATCGTGGAAAACGGGATAATGCAATTGTCAAGGGACAGAACAGGATCTTTTATTAGTCTTTAGTACTGGATCGCAAAAAGTATCGGGTTTTCCCAGGACGTGTCTGTTCGTCGAACAAAGGATCCGTTGAAGGGACAGCGTTCTGTTGATCAGCTGAGTGTTTTGATCGTGAGTCTTTTGCTGACAAATGTTCGACAATGTCTTTTTGCTGCACTGAGGATTCTCCGACAGGTTGTGCATCGCTGAAAGGTACAAACACCGGCAATCCTTCGGTTTCAGTTGATGCAATGCCTCTCCTTACCCACGAGTCTGCTGACAACGAGATAGGTATCTTCTTAACGTGGGTGGCATGCACCCAATTCTTACGGCCCTCAAGATGAACTGCAGTTCTCGTGGCCAGGAGGACTTGATAGGGCCCAGTGAACCTCGGGTCCAGATTATTCTTGCGCGAGAAATTGCGCGTTACCACCCAATCTCCGGGCTGGAGCTGGTGGCCTGGACCCTCCGTCTGCGTCGGCAATGCTTCGTGAACCTGTTGGTGAATTAACCTCAGTTTAGCAGTCAAGTCATGAAGATAATCGATCAACATTGGATATTCAAGATCACAAAAAATACCTGGCCTAGGAACCCCCCACACATTTGCAGGACGACCGAACACTATTTCGTAGGGACTAAGCCCTATTCGGGAGTGTACAGTCGCCCTAGTTGGCAGCAATGCTAAGGGTAAAGCGTCAGGCCACGAAAGACCAGTCGTAGCCTGAATCTTTGCTAGCTTTAGTTTAAGGGTGCCGTTATACCCTTCAACCAAACCAGCTGACTGAGGATGATTGGCGCTATGGAATTTCTGATTAATTCCAAGGCCCTTACATACACTCTTCATCACACTCCCCACAAACTCACTTCCGTTATCTGACCACACGATTCTAGGCATTCCATACCGAGGAAAATATTCCTTCAGTAGGATTTTCGCAGTAGACAAAGCAGTATTGTCTTTGAGAGGATAGGCCTCGATCCATCGGGAGAATGCGCAAACCACAACTAAAACGTATTTCAGGTTATTGCATCGCTCCATATGGATGAAGTCCAATTGAATCACCTCAAAGGGACACGAAGGGGGAGCAAAACTGCCAGGAGGAGTTGGGGTTCCTTTGCCAGGATTATACATGATGCATACCATACAATTCTTAACCAAGCGTTCAGCACATTTCGTAATACCAGCATTCTTCCACACAGGAGATAGCAACTTACAAATACCTTTCGCGCTAATATGTGCTAACCCATGCGCCATTGTCACAACAGCCAGCACATACGCATCAGGCAACATCCATCTTTTCTGATCAGACAAATCAATCCAACAACCATTCGCATCCAACTTTCCCGTACTTTCTTTCCACTTCGTCTTTTCAGTCTCGGTGGCCTCATTCTGAATTGCTTTCACACTATCAATGGTGTTCTCACACACACTAGATTCTGTAGGCCACCTAACCGAACTCGTCACATACATTCGAGTGCTAAGGTTTCGGGCAGTCTCCTTAGCAACCTCATCCGCAAACGCATTACCACGACCAACATCATCCGTCACTTTACGATGCGCACTACATTTAACAATCGCCACTTGTTGCGGTAACGTAAGGGCATCCAAAAGATCATTCACAAGCTGTCCATGCTGGATCTTCGTGCCATGCGACGTCAAGAAACCTCTCTCTCTCCACAAACGTCCAAAACTATGTGCAACACCAAACGCATATTGGCTATCAGTAAACACATTCACACGTTTCCCTTTCGCTAACACACACGCTCTAGTAAGAGCAATCAGCTCTGCAGCCTGAGCAGAATTCTGATTTAATCTCGCAGTCTCAACAATAGTATTCAACGTTACAACAGCATACGCAGTAGTCACATCGCCATTCGGCAACTTGAAACATGAACCATCCACATACAGCGTTCCATCTGGATCTTTCAATGGGGTGTTTTTAAGGTCCACTCGACCTTTCGTTTCTTCTTCAGTCCTCAAGTAGCAGTCATGTTCTGCTATTTCATCTGACTCTGAGCTAATTGGTAACAAAGTTGCTGGGTTCAGAACATTACAACATTTTATTTGAATGTGGCTTGCCAGCAGCGTCAACTCGTACCCAGACAACCTCGCACTCGTCAAGTGCTGAGTTTTCGTACGATTCAAAAGAGTATCGACCGCATGCGGAACCATCACCGTAAGCATATTATCCATGACCAATCCTGCTGATTGTCGGATGGAGACCGCAGCTGCCGCCGTTGCTCTCAAACAACTCGGCAATGCTCTAGCTACTGGGTCCAAGGTCGAGGAAAAATATGCGCATGGACGTTGCTTACCACCAAAAGGCTGCGTTAGGACACTCAACGCACAACCTTCTCTCTCGTGAACATATAACGTAAACGGCTTGCTGTAGTCAGGGGTACCTAACACAGGAGCCGAACACAATGAATCACGTAGTTCAGAAAAACTTTTCTGACATTCATCCGTCCATGGTAAAGGAGTTGAAACATCCTTGCACGTAAGCGCCACTAATGGTTTCGCTAGCAATGAAAAATTAGGAATCCATTGCCTGCAGTACGATGTAATACCTAAAAAGGCACGCACATCTCTTTGGGTTGTTGGCACAGCCATTCGTGCAATCGCTGCAATTCTCTCTGGGGTCAACCGTCTTCCCTCCTTTGACAATAAGTGACCTAGGTAGGATTCTTCTTGACAACAATATTGGAGTTTAGAAGGTGACACCTTGTGATTTAACTCACAGAGATGTTGCAGCAACGACACCGTAGCGATTTTGCAAATGTCCTGAGTATCTGCAGCTACCAATAGGTCATCGACGTATTGGATTAAAGCCGCACCAGCCGGCAACCTAAACGCATCCAGTTGACCCTTCAAGGCTTGACTGTAAATCGATGGACTTTCACAGTAGCCCTGAGGAGCGCGTTTAAACCGGAAGCTGCGTCCACCAAGAGAGAAACCGAAGAGGTCTCTGCTTTCTTCCGCAATCGGGATGCTGAAGAACGCATTCTTCAAGTCAATCACCGAAAACCACGATGCAGAAGCTGGAATCAGAGTCAGTAGTGCCGTGATGTCGGGCACAACGGGGAACTGAGGAATCACAATTTTATTCACCTCCCGTAAATCGATAACAAAACGATAAACAGGTGGTTTCGAAGGATCAGTACGTTTTAGAATGGGCAATACAGGGCTGTTGCACACGTTTCCCCGAGTTTCCTCAATAACATCTTTCTCGATCAGATCATAGATGATTGCTAACAATGCTCGTTCACCATCAAGAGAAATACGATACTGGGGAATACGCGGCAACCGCACATTAGGTTTCAACTGAACAACATAGGGGGAGATATCAAGTAGGCCCACATCATTGGGACCCGTTGCCCACAAAGACGCAGGAAGAGAACTCAATTCCGGTGGAAGCTTATCGAGAGACAAGTACATAGGAGAGACAACCCTCTCTCCCAGCGTAAGCTTTACACCAGCAGGAGAACAATACAAAGTCGCATACAAACGTTTAAGCAAATCCAGACCCAAAAGATTTTCACCACAACCTGTGGTCAAAATCAGCGGAGCTTCTAACTCACGAGGCCCAATTGTAAGGGGCAAAGGGAGTGAAACTGGATTGCTAACGGGGGCGCCAGAGAATCCAACGGAAACATTTGTTAAGCCAGACAAAGGTGCGCCAGGGAGTTTCGAATGCTTGATGGAACTTTTCGCCGCACCAGTGTCCAACAGAAAAGGCACAACGACGCCCGATACAGCAACTGCGACGTAAGGCCCTCTCTGATCAACCGGAACTGATACCACTCCCTCTCCTTGTCTATGGCTGTCCTAGTAATTACTGTCGTCAGTTCCCTGATCGACGTAATAATCGTCCATATTGTACTGCGCAGATCGCCCTTGCGACGATCCACGTTGATCAAAACAGTTATCGGAATTCGATGAATTATCTAAACGATCGTTCTGAGTACCACGACCTCTACCACGTGGTGTCTGCTGTGAACCACCACGGCCTCCACGAAATGAGTTACCACTATTACGTTCATTTAAAACAGGACAATTGAATTTAATATGACCCTCCTGTCTACAATAGGCACATTGATTGTACCCCAACGACGGTCTTTGGGAAGAGGAGTCATTACGAGATTGTACTCTGTTCGATTGCGGCTGTGATCTATTTTGTTGCGAATTATTCTGATTCAAGCGTGGAGGATAAGCTTGCTGAAGCAGCACTTTAGTTTTAAGTTCTTTCGTCTTTTTATCGGCACGATCGATTTCTTCTTTCTCCCTATTTTCGTAATATTGCGCCGTAGCCAATATCTGAGCAGAAGTAGAAACGGCCCACGCACTTTCTGAATTTTTCAATTTATTGCTCAAATCGGGCAATAAGTTCGAAACAAATTTATCTACGAACAACCTCTGACCACCCTCAGTACTCATATCCTGACCACTATGATCGATGAATGCCTCCTCGAACCTCGTAAAGAAGTCGGAGACACTCTCGTCCTTCTTCTGCTTACAAGCTGACAACTTATCCCAATTCACTCTCATAGCAGGCATAAGAGTCTTCATTAACGTTATTATTCTTTGAGGGAGAGCAGTAATCAGCTGCTCAGGTTTAGCACCACCAGTTTGCAACGCATCCGCCGCTATAATGGCCGCCCAATCACCACCTAATTCATTTGCGTGATTTTCCTGACGAATCTTAGCCCATACCGGTTGCGGTACAACATTACCAAACAGCATATCGATATCGGCAAGATTCATTATCGTAGCATCTACGAGCTGTGATAATTCTTTATAATACCCCGCAGGATTTTTGCGTGGGTCAGGCAAAGATTGCTTCACCTGCAACACTTCTGAGCGTTTCCATGGGAGATGTATCCATACTCTCTGGAAATGTGGTAGAATAGCAGGATTAGCATTAGGATCACCTGGCATCCATACTGGTGGGACTTCGCGCATGGGAAACTGACCAGACTCATCCGGTAGTCTTTCGACATCCTCAACAAACAAGGCTTGAGGTATAGGAGTGGGACGAAAGGATAGCAACCGTTCAATGGCACGTCGAACATTGGTGCCCACTATCAATCCAGCCGAAAACTGGAGCTGTAGATCAGACAAAGCGGTCAGCACCTCGTCAGGTGCGTCGGCCGATATCTGATCACGGAGGACTTTACACATTTCCTCGAACACATATCTCTGGGTTGGTATATTGAACTGACAAAACGTATCGAGTACAGTACGTGGTGGATTTCTAAGAGGGTACGTCATCCAACCCATCGCCATGTTGTATAGCGCAACACGTTCCCTGTTACCAGGAAGCTGACTACGTCTCTGAGGACCATCTGAACCAGCGGATCCTAGAACAGGACCGAGCGAATGAAAGAAGCTAGCCGCAAGAGGAGAATTACGACCGCGAGTAGAAGGAGAAGTATAGGACACAGGACTAACAAACGAAGGAGTAGAAACAGAAACAACAGCAGGGGTTAACAAAACAGGAGCAGCAGCATGAGCAGGAGTATGTGGAAGCGGAGGAGCAGTAGGAATAGCAACAGGCAAAGGAGCAGGAATAGTCGGAAGAATGGGTGCAGGTTGGGGAACAGGCAAAGGAGCAGGAACAGGTACAGGGGGAATCACAGGGGCTGTGGTACCCTGTACATACGGGGGTGGCGACTTCATAAGATAGGACATTAAAGGATCCTCAACTGACTCATCCTTCTTCTCCGACTCCGTAGGCAGAGTAGGATAGCACTTATCTATAGTCATACGCTGTAATCTATCAAACACTTCCTTTTCCTTAACCTCCTTATCATGCTGAAACTGATCTGCTTTCTTTACAATGGTAGCAACATTATCTCTCTGATTTCGTTTAGTCTGTCTGATTTCTTTCTGTCGGGCTTCTTTGCGCCACAACCGAAAGGCATCAAACATGGCCGGCCTTGACTTTTTCTCGAACAATTTAATCTCTAAATTATCTAAGATCGGGGCCTCGAAGCTACCATGAGGTGGCCAACGAAGGTCACCGTCCTTGCTCGTGTATTTAATCCAGTATTCATTAAAAGTAATCGGGCCTAGCCCGTGCTTGCTGTACAGTTCATAAGTCGGAGTTCCAACCGGAGGTATCGGACACGAGTCCTCCAATCGGGAATCCTTACCACAAGGTCTAAAGCAGCTGAACAAAGTACTACGACCAGGCATCTTGCACACTAGTCTAGTTTCACAAACTTCAAGGGTTACGGGATTTACCAAGTCCCAGCAAAGAACAAAACCCTCGGTTTTTGGCGATTGCAGTCGTCAAATAATACAACAAAGTACGCTGGCAAAGTGTCACCGACAAAAACACTCACACAGCGTCAACAACAAAAACACTCGCTAAGGTGCATACGACAAAAGCACCAGCAAAAGTGTCAACAACTAAGGACTCTGGGAGCGACCCACAAAATACTTAACTCAAAGATCGATGGCGTCACCAGGAAGGCCCGTCAATCGTCTCGCTATACCAAGGTCTACGCCAGGCGCCAAAACAGGTCTACAGTCAGGGCAGCAGTCCGTCACAGCCGTCAGGAGGCGGGAATCTTCGCGGGAAAAGTCTTCGGGCCACTTGTTTCGACAACAGGATCGATGAAGCGGAGTGCACCTTCCCTCGGAGATTTCACACGAAGTTCCTCACGATCGTCGGGCTTGGACCGGTACCTCTGATGCAGCCCCACGAGTTGGGCGCCAACTGAAGGACTGGGTTCTTTAAGACCCAGCGGTGCCAGGGCACAACACCTGAAACCTTTGTGGGTAACCTGCTCCGGCGTACGAATGACAGAGACACGGGACACTTCCTTCGGCGTCAAAGATTCAAGGTTTATTTACTGCAGGGAACACAGATGTCACGACAAGTACAACACGTGCAACTTGGGGAGACTGCTTCAAATTGGTTCTGTGGATCGCTCCTTTTATACAGAATTTACCCATAGGACAACATGGCATACAAAGGTTTACAACCCGGTTCCCACAATTATCCCTCAGAGGGGTCGTTTTGGTCATATAAGGTCCGGAACATAAGTGCGGAAACTTGGCGGTTCCCAACTGTAAAAACCCATCTTCCCAACATTAGTACATTCCAATCGGCAGTAAAACAGATCGAAATAGGAACAGAAACAGGTGCAGAGGAAGACGGAGACAGTGGGAAGGTCGGAAAGGGTGTAAAAGGGGAGGTATCGAGAAACACGAGATACAGGCATCAAAGGGACGTGCCTAATGAGATGCACGACTGAAACAATAAACCGGCACGGAAAGATGAGCCTCGAGCGGGGCCATCTGCCTTACAGTGTCATCCCCCACATCATAAAGACACTTACAAAGGACATGTGTCTTCCGCAAATATCTTGGGAGTCCCAGGGTCACGAAGCGGACAGCGTCCGTTCGCTGGCTACTTGAGGGCAAGAGACAAAATGGACGCCGTATCTAAGATGGAACCCGTGGGTACAGATGAAAAACCCACATAACAAACGAACGGTTTAAGTTAGCACAGCGAAACTGCGCACACTTACTAAACTCGTCATTTGCGGTTCATAGATACCAGACTCGACCATATCCGTGCGAGTCGAAAACACCACTTACAATTGTCACGGAACCTCACCGTGGGTTCAGATGAAGAAACCCACGAAACAAACGAACGGTTTAGGCTAGCACAGCGAAAACGCGTACACCCACTAAACTCGTCATTTGCGGTTCATAGATACCAGACTCGACCATATTCGTGCGAGTCAAAAACACCACTTACAATTGTCACGGAACCTCAGAATTGTCATCGTACCATAAGCACACCCCTCCAATCACGTGCTGAATGCTAATTGGCTGTCAAGTGGTTGTCAACATCCGAAACCAGGAATTGTTGGCAGCCATTTTGTGCCTCGGTAGAAGCGAGGATGAGGAAGTCAGTTGAATATGTGTGCAAAACGTAGGAAGAAGGCAGGGTAGAAATACTTTTACCCTCTAGACCTGCTTAGGAGATCCCACAAATTTTTTTTTGTTAAAAACCCGGCAGGTCCGTAAAATAAATAAAATAAAACAGAGATTTTTTTCTAATTAGCCCCCGGGGGGTAAATACCGGGGGCAAAATTATTACCTTTAATAGGGGGACCCTTATAATTAGCCCCCAGGGGGGTAAATACCGGGGGCAAAATTATTGAAAATGGCCTACCAATAGGAGCCCGCCCACATCGATCACAACGCTGCCATTGCAGCGTTTTGATTGGCTTAGGGGAGGGGAGGGAGTCTGCTTTCTTCTTGTTCCTGGAAAGCAGCAGGGAAACGCAGGAACGACTGGAACCCAATCTCCACTGAGGACACCATCCGCCTGATGAACTCCATCCACTCAGGATCCCCCACTGACCCATGTCCTCACCACATCTTCAACAAAGCAGACTCCGTCATAGCACCGCACCTCCGAGACGTCATCAACTGCTCCTTCAATTCCGCCACCTTCCCGGAAAGCTGGAAACACGCTGAACTCACCGCCCTTCTGAAAAAACCCACAGCGGACCCCACCGAACTCAAAAATTACCGCCCCATCTCGCTCCTTCCTTTCCTGGCCAAAGTCATTGAGAAAGCTGTCAACAACCAGCTCGCCGCCTTCCTTGAAGCCAACAAATCCCTCGACTCCTCACAGTCTGGCTTCCGAGCAAAACACAGCACTGAGACCGCCCTCATCGCAGCAACAGACGACATTCGAACTCTACTGGACAATGGAGACACAGTCGCCCTCATCCTCCTCGACCTCTCTGCAGCCTTCGACACAGTCTGCCACAGCACCCTTTTACAACGCCTCCGAAACATCGGAATTCAAGGAAAAGCACTTGAATGGATCACCTCGTTCCTCACCGGAAGAACCCAGAGAGTCCGCCTTCCACCATTCAAGTCCGAGGCCACTAAAGTCATCTGTGGCGTACCACAAGGATCCTCACTCAGTCCCACCCTCTTCAACGTATACATGAGCCCCCTCGCGGCCATCGCCCGCCAACACAACCTCAACATCATCTCTTACGCGGATGACACTCAACTGATCCTTTCTCTCACCAATGACCCCAGCACCGCCAAAACTAACCTACACGAAGGAATGAAAGAAGTTGCCGAATGGATGAAACACAGCCGTCTGAAACTGAACTCAGATAAAACAGAAGTCCTCATCTTAGGTACATCCCCCTCTGCATGGGACGACTCTTGGTGGCCGGAAGCCCTTGGAAAAGCACCCATCCTGACAGACCACGCACGGAACCTAGGCGTTATCCTGGATTCTTCACTTTCAATGAACAGACAAGTCAGCGCCGTCTCCTCATCCTGCTTCAACATTCTTCGCATGCTCAAAAAAACATTTCGCTGGATCCCCACCGAAACCAGAAAAACAGTCACCCATGCTCTGGTCACGAGCCGACTGGACTACGGAAACACCCTCTACGCAGGTACTACCGCTAAACTCCAGAAAAAACTCCAACGAATCCAAAACGCCTCAGCCAGGATCATATTAGACATCCCGCATAACGAACACATCTCTGGTCACCTGAAAAACCTCCACTGGCTACCCGTCAATAAGAGGATCACTTTCCGACTTCTAACCCACGCACACAAATCACTCTACGATATCGGACCAGAATGCCTCAACTCACGACTGTCCTTCTACACCCCCTCCCGCCAACTACGTTCTTCCAGCCAAGCCCTCGCCACTGTACCTCGCATCAACAAGACCACCATGGGAGGTAGATCCTTCTCATACCTGGCAGCTAAAACATGGAACTCACTCCCCACTTACCTTCGCCTTACCCAGAACCACCTAGCATTCAGAAAGCAACTTAAAACGTGGATATTTGACAAGTAATCCTCCTCCCCTCCCTAAGCGCCTTGAGACCCTCTGGGTATGTAGTGCGCTATATAAATTCTTTGACTTGACTTGACTTGACTGGGCCAGGAGCCAGGAGCGGAGGCGGCACGGGACTCGATAAGGTAAGATAAGTTTTTATTTTTAAATACCCCCCGCGTGAACCCAGGCGCGATTTCCTACCCATACCTCCCCCCACCAGCGAGTCATGCCAGCTGCGACTATGTGCAAATAACATTAGAATACAAGATAGGCTTTCACAGAAATAACCAGAAGTAGATATATATCAAGATAAAAATAATACTAATATTCCCAGCCAAAGAACTAATGCAGAGAATAACAAATTAAAATCATAGTTTTTGAGTTGGTGTGTTTATCATTTTCTTGAAAGTGATCTGTAGACCTAGATTTTACAGCGTGTTAAGGGAAATCTGATAAAGGCTTTCCATTTGTGACGGAAAGGACATTTTTATGAGCCAGTCATCTAAGTGGGGGTAGACGAATATTCTCCTCCTCCTTAAGAATGCTGCCCCTAAGGCTATGCATTTCGAGACTGTGCAAGTTGTGGATTTCAGGACAAACAGTGGTACTTTGTACTGTTAGTGTTTTGGTGCCATTTTGAAGCGTAGAAACACTTCACCGACAGAATGTCGACACAAAAAACATGGCATATATATATATATATAGGTAGTTATAGTTAGGACCTACTATGCATAGGAAATCCGCAACATTCTATTCCCAATACCTTTGGCGCCGATTGATGAATCTTTGCGAAACTTTTAAAACTTTTGGCCAGCTCTAGTACGCTCCTATCCTTAAAGTTTCACCATGATTCGAAGGCCGAGAAAAAGGGGAGTCCCAAAACCTGTTTTCCCCATCCAATTTCCCATTGAAAAGACGTAGTCCTCAGGTAGTCCTCAGATCAGACTGGTGCCTTTTGCTTAAATGGTGTCAATCTGTTCAGTAGTTCCTGAGGAAATTACAGTTAAAGTCATATTATATATCTATGGGCGCGGTGGATCCACCGAGTTTGAGCGTATTGTCATCGTACCATAAGCGCACCCTTCCGATCACGCGCTGAATGCTAATTGGCTGTCAAGTGGTTGTCAACATCCGAAACCAGGAATTGTTGGCAGCCATTTTTTGCCTCAGAAGTCAGTGGAATATGTGTGCAAAACGTAGAAAGAAGGCAGGGTAGAAATACTTTTACCCTCTAGACCTGCTTAGGGGGTCCCACAAATTTTTTTGGGTTAAAAACCCGGCAGGTCCGTGTAGGGTGCACGAACTCTGCCGTAAAATAAATAAAATAAAACAGAGCTTTTTTTCTAATTAGCCCCCGAGGGGTAAATACCAGGGACAAAATTATTACATTTTATGGGGGGCCCTTATAATTAGCCCCCAGGGGGGTAAATACCTGAGGCAAAAATATTGAATTTTATAGGGGGCCCAGAGGGCCCCCCAGCCTCGGGGATCATCACCCCCCAGGGCTAAAAAGAAAAAAATGGTGGTGGGAGGGGTCCAAGGTCCCCAAAAGTCGAGGGGACCACCACCCCCTGGGGCTTTATGTATTGTGGGAGGGGGACTGTGTGGCCCCCCTCCTGGAGCACTCGAGGGTCCTGTTACCCCCCTGGGGCTACAAAAAAAATGGTTGGGGGGGTTGCAAGGTCTCCAAAGCCCCGGGGACCACCACTCCCCGGGTCTTTATGTATTGTGGGAGGGCCGGTTCCTGCAGTGTCCCAGGGTGTCCATCCCGCCCTCCCATAGCAAGGAAATCTGTTCTCTCTTTCAAATTCTAAATCAGATTGCTTTTCCACATGGGGAGCTGCATGTTAGTAACTCCCCATGTGGAAAAGCAATGCCAGCTCCCAAATGCATAGAAGTTGTGCACCAAAGGCGCTGGAGTCATGCACCCTACAGATCATGAGTTGTGAATCCAGCACGTGCACACCAGAGGGCGCACTGAGCGCTGCGCTGTGTGCGCGACTTTTAATTTTACCATAAAAAATAGCCCCTATACCCCGGGTCTTATAAAAAATGTTGGGGACCGTGGGGGGAGCCACAATGTCCCTAATGTCCCGCCGGCTCCTCATGTCCTTCGGCAGCCGGCATTGCTTTTCCACATGGGGAGATGCTAAGTTGCATGTGGAAAAGCAATCTGGTTTGGATTTTGAAAGTGAGAACAGATTTCACTGCTGTGTCTTTTAAAATCCAAACTAAGGGCCCGATTAGTATCGCGGTAAATCCGCATCCTCCGGGCCGGCGGAAGCCTCCGCCGGCCCGGAGGATGCGGATTCACCTCTGCAGACACAGAAAAGACCCCCCGCCAGATTAGGATGGCTGGGGGGTCATTTTTCCGTCCGCCGCTTTTCCGCCGCGGTCGCCTTCTGACCGTGGCGGAAAAGCTCTAATATGGTGGCAGTGTCTATCAGACACCGCCAGCCATATTAGGATGCAGGCGGAGACATGCTTTTCCATGGTGGGTTTTCCGCCGTAGAAAAGCATGTGTAGTCTGAGTATGGGGGCCCCCCGGGGTGTTGGGGGGTGGGGGGTGCACATGGGGGGGTACATATGGTACCCCCCTGCCTTTGCATGCACGAAGCGGCAGGCACCACGCGGTGCCTGCCGCTTTGTGCATGCAAAGAAAAACATGCACATTTAACCTTGCATCAGCATCCGCCGCAATGTTTAATATAGTGGATGTGACCGCCAATTCCGAGGGAGGGAACGCCGCAGCCCCTGTGGATGGTCCCGCCACCTCGGGGGAGGCGGACGGACGCTGGTCCGAACGCCATCCTAATTGGGCCCTAGGTTTTCTATGGGAGGGCGGGAGCCGCGAGACTCCTGCCCTCTCATAGCAAACAGCAGTGTCCAGGGGGTAGGCACCCCGGGACACTGAAGGAGCCGACCATGGGGCATGGCGGTCCCCTGGGCCCTTGAGGGCTCCAGGCGGAGGGCCACGCAGTCTATCCCCACACTTCTCATTTTGCTGGGGGGGCCTTGGAGGCCCCCTCAACCATTTATTTTATAGCCCAGGGGGGTCGCTCTCAGTCTTGTATAGGAAACAGCAAAGTTGAGAAAATCTTCCGGTAAGATAACAAAGGATTTTGAAGTCCATTTTCAGTGGTTTTGTTGTACTTTGCAGGTGTTAAAGCGACAACAATTTTATTTCTGTCTTTGTAAATAGGCCACTAAGTTCTGTAATGTCGACAATCTCGTCTTCCATTTAAATAGGCACGACGTATTTATTGAAGTTCATTGTGAATCGTGAAACAACACTGTCTAATTGTGATCGATAAAGAAGTGAATGAGTCGTGTACTTGTTTTGCTCGTTATGTAGATAGGGGTAGGTTTACAAGTTCATTGCATTACTATTGCATCATTTTTAAGATGGGAAAAGTGACGTCAAAGTGGTGCAAGGGTGTTGTAAATCTGGTTTAGATTTTGAAAGAAAGAGCAGGGTGCATCTGTAGGGTAAGTGCAGGTTAGTGTAGGGGTAACAATTACTATTCTAAGTCCAGGGGGGTGCATCTGTAGGGTAAGTGCATGTTCGTGTAGAGGTAACAATTACTAGTCTAACACCAGGGGGGGGCATCTGTAGGGTATGTGCTGGAGAGTGTATGAGTAACAATTTCTATTGCAAATCCAGGGGGTTGCATCTGTAGGGTATTTGCTGGATAGTGTATGAGTAACAATTACTATAAAAAGAAGAGTTAAAGGAGAAGGAGACACGCACTTTCACAGTGAACCTGGAAGAAAAGAAAGTGACGATAGATGATTTCCGACGTGTTTAGGCTTGAGAGCTTGGTTAATCATTAAATGAGGTCTGGCAGATAAGTGTGTACTTATTCTGCAAGAAGCCTTTTAGGGTCTTGCGAAAGCAAGTTATCTTTAATAATTGCGTTGCGTGTTCTTGCAAGGTCATCTGATTTGCTCGTATGTTAAAAACAGAAACTTTCTACACCTCTTTTTCATTGGTTGTGAAGCATTGTAAGAAGACTTATTACCGACCAATCCCTTTCCTTGCGAAGATTTTGAAAAATATTTGATTGGCTGTTGTGTGGTTAACTCTACCTTCCTGATCCTAATGTTGATTGTCTTGTTTTTTCAATGTGACGTTACGATACCCTCACCATGTACGTAGCCCATTTTGTGATGCACTTTATTTTACAATGCGTTTCAAAAACTTGTTGTGGTAGGGTGTTTTTAACTTAAACTGTGTACTCTGCTTACGAGTTTGTTGACTGTAAAGATATTTAAAAATATTATTCTATTTTCATAATTGTGCTGACTTT